>NW_022990023.1:233360-598246 GCF_902827175.1 Gymnodraco acuticeps
GTGATACTGGCAAATGTACCCTAAGTTACATTCATATTTAAGGATGTTTAGAGGTTTTAATTGAGCTGACTGTGTTGGACTTAGCTCCCTCCAGAGCACACTAGGCACAACTTTTTTTTAAAGATTATAAGCGGTCGAAAACCAGAACTTATACGCATCATCAATACTATTTATCTCTATATTGATCAAGCCAATTCTTTTGAATTAGATAACAGAAGGCTTTGAGACCATGCAAGCATTAAAGGAATAGTTCAACATTTTCGGAAATCTGTCTTTCTGTACCTCTAAAAGTCTCTTAACATTGCATTTTTTTTTTTAACATGTTACGTATTTGTATAAGATTTGATCACTTTTGGATGTAGCCTGACAGAAGTATCCCCCTGTTTTACATTCTTAATACTAAGCTTTATACTGGCTCCTTTCACCGTCTACATAGTAACTGTACAGATATCCTAGTGGTGGATTTATAAAAATCTAACTCCATGAGAAAGGGAAATTCTGAAATATATATTTCTAATCAAACTACTCTTTATAGGTTGTAGCAAGTGTGGCTGGGTTAAAATCATGCATGTCCTGCTTCTCACCAGGACTGGGGTTTGTGCACCTTTGCTGTTTGTGCCCCCCTAAAGTACTTAAACCAACACACACACTCACACACCTCATCTCTCCTCCATTATTTTCTTCAGGCAGTCCACTATGTCCTCTCCACTGACCCAGGGAACGACGTTTGCCTTGAACTTGGCCGCCTGGGCCTGCTGCCTCTCCAGAAGCAGCTTGTGCATGGGGAAGTCCCTCCTGGGGAAAGCAGTGTCCCGGGGCCCCAGAGCCAAAGAGGGACATATATCATTGGCCCCATCTCCGATATAGAACACTTTCTGGAAGGGGGCCCCTCCACGCTCCTTTTGCCGGCCTGCCAGATACTCTCGAAGGATCACCTGCTTGCACATGTTTTCAGGGCAACAGGAGCACGAGTGGGAGTGGAACGGGAGCAGCACGAGGCAGCCGGTGTCACCGAAACTTGCCGGGTTTGTGAAAATCTTCCGGAAAAGGTGACGCACGCCGGCACGCTCCAGCCACGTCTCGATGATGTACATGTTGGCGTCGGAGACCACTGCCAGCTCAAAGTCCTGCTGGTGGCTGTGCAGGTACTGGAAGAGGCTCAGGAGGCCGGGGGAGGGCTGGATCTTCTCCACTGCTGAACGGATGGAGTCCTCGGACACACCCTGCTCCGCCATGTAGACCAGGACCTTCTGCATGTGCTCGTTGTAGTGCCCCTCCCTGTAGCTGTTTCTCAGCCAGTCGGGGAGGTGTTGGCCCGGTAGAGCTCGCACCACAGCATCATCGCTGCTCTCATTGATGATGGTCTCATCAAAGTCGAACAACACCAAAAAGCGCTGTTGCTGCGGCGCTGCATGGCTCAGGTTTGGTGGAGCTGTCATCTTTGGTGGGTGGAGGAAATGTTGAGTGGTCCCTCTCTAAGAAAAATAGATGGAAAACTGTCAGTACGATTTAAAGAAGCATTTTACAGCTTTTTTTTTTATTACACCCTACTGGTTTTACAGTTCGACATCACACTGTTAATTTAAACTGCAAAACCGATGCCGAGGAAACATTAAAATGTATAAAAAGTCTTAATGAGGCTATGAGCTGTAGGGGAAACACATGTTTACAAGAGGGAAGGAATGGAGCAGAGTTTGAATTAACACATAACAGGATGTTCATTATATTTAGGAAAATAAAAATCCAAGTACTCTGTGTGCTGTGTTTATTTTCAGGAAATATCACTCTGTCTTTGTTTAAATCACTGCAGCATCTGATATGAAACACCCAGACATACACTTCCTATCATGATTATCCATTAAGACATTCTCTCATTCCTTTAGGATTGGGGAATACAACTTTATTTAAACATGCCACATTTCAGATCAGGGCCAATTCCATATTTACATAGCGGATATATTTCGAGCACAAGGGTCTCACTGTTAAAAGGCATGCGGTAACTTGAGCAAAGTGAGAGCCGTTATGTCACAGCATACCTTTACCATATATGGAACAAACAAGAATGTTGAAGGCAAACCAGCAATGATGAGATAAAGAACAAAAGCTATCGCTATAGTGCTGCATTTGCTACTTTGGGTATTGTGCTATTTTATACTTCTTCACAGCATTTCATGACATTCAAACTATGAACATCAATCTGTGTCAATCCCAGGGGGGTGCATAAAAGACCCAACCTGTAAATCTGTATGAGTTGATTAACATATGGATTACTATTGGAACAAAAAGAGAGGAAGTTGGGTTTGCATGATAGTTAGGGTGTGACTCCTCTAAGGGTCTGCCTCTCCTTACAATACAAGAGATCCAAAATGGTATTCATTGCCAACGACGGCTTAACTACTAATTCTTTTTTGTGAATGTGGGAACATGAAATTTAACAAAGGAGTAATCAATCATAGTTAATCAATGGAAACTATTCTCAACACATTAGCTATACAATTAGATCAAGACACAAAGACAATATCACAATCTAAAACTGTTTTCTTCTACATGTATTTGGTCAAAGAGATTATATAATATACCCACTTTGTACTCCTGTGATGGAAAAATCGTTTTTGAACGACAAACATTAAGTGTTATATGACCAATAGATAATGTAGTTAGTCAATCTAATCAAAAATGATGATTAAAAAAGTAACACCAGATAGGGGAGTCCTGATAAAATGTAGTTGGGCAGCTAGATTAGCTGACAAACTAACTATTTGACCTAGTAATACCCTAAAATCACATAATTACATTTATTAAAAAGAGTTTATGAAACTACATCATTAGTTGAACTGAACAACAAAAAATAAAAATTGTTAAAACTGCGTAAATTGAATAATTAACAGCTCATATTGACAATTTAAACGACCCTTATTCCCTAAGCTTCATATCCTGTAATTATAGTTCTCTCTGTTTTAGAGCAGTAATGTTATA
This sequence comes from Gymnodraco acuticeps, assembly GCF_902827175.1. NCBI lineage: Eukaryota > Metazoa > Chordata > Actinopteri > Perciformes > Bathydraconidae > Gymnodraco > Gymnodraco acuticeps. The sequence continues at coordinate 236,337 of NW_022990023.1, forward strand.
TATATTAAATGTGTGCTTTCAAAGACAAGACACGTGATAATCCTGGTAAATAATATGTATTGTTATAAATTACACTACCTATAGGCTAGATACTACATACTACATACAGTAGTTTAAAACAACATCAACAGTACAACATTTACATTATATTTGCAAATCAGTTATGAGTTATTTGCATATGCTGCAGAATGAGAAGGCCTACTTAGCTGTTGATGCCATGGATAACTCTGTGAACTTATTCCATTACTGGAAACAAGAAGTTGTATAAGGATGACCAAACTGATATATTTAGATGCAGTCTATTATATTATATAAAAATGGCATACAGATTACATTAGATATATTAACATAACGCAAACATAATTGAGAAGCAAATACCAATGCCCTGTCAATCTTAAAATTTACCTTTATATCATGATATAAGAGACAGTGTACCTTAGTCAAAACCATTTTGAGGATGCAAAATAATCCAACGCTAGGTTTTATTTATTAAGCAGACCTAAATTCTGACATTTCATTTAATAATGGTATATTATTTAGACTGACTATATGTATTTAAAATAATTTGGGTTTGCAGGGCAGCTGGGCCTGATGGGACATGTTGAAATGCATGCATACCGTTGTTCATAACAATGTCAGCTCACTGTAATAACATGAGGCCAGCTGGTTGTGTGTTGTTCAGTAATGTACTGATGTCCTGCAACCTGCGGTTTCTCTGACGCATTGTGCCAAGTGAGCGTCCTGTTCCCACACGGCAGCTACATTATTTACGGAGCACATTTAAACTCTAAGCTATCTAAATTTAACCCGGGAGCTGCTATTCCTGTAAGAGAGGTTACCGCTGAAAGTCATTGGCTCAGCTCTTCCAGGAGTCGTTAAGGCTGACCGCCGGCTGCATGATGTCCGAGCGCGAAAATAACACCCACATGCAAACAGTACCATCACAAACAGGGACAAAATGACAGAATTCAAAAGTGTGCATGATAACAAAGAAATTAAGGCCTACCGGCAGTGAGCAAGAGCTGGGGTGTTCGGCTATGTGCCCGGCTCCGGCGACCGCATCCCAGTGACGCGACGGGATTCGTTAAAGGAGACTCCCACAGCAGCAGAGGGTATTCCCATTTAAAGCCACTCCGTCAAGTTAGCGTCAACACAACTTCCGGCGTGATCTTTCAAGTTAAAAGCCCAGGAGAGGCACATTCTTTTTCCAAAGTAAAAAGTAGTCATTATGCATAATGTCCTATTTTAGAAGAAATGTGTAAAGAGTTTATATCATTCATTATATTTTTCGGTTTTTCATTTTTATTAAAAAATCAAGCTGGGATACATACTGTGATTCAACCAACATTCCCCTGAGATAAATACCTTATTCTGATTGTACATCTGCATCACTTTAATGTTGCAAAAGGAAAATGTCTGACATGGTTGGATAGACCTAATTCTCGTCCACTCAAAAAAAGGGCAAAATCATATTAATAAATTCAAAACTAGGCTACCTCACAGCGTATAGATATATGTTCTATCAACACCACATTAGATTGTACATGCATTAACATAAAGCTCAACAATCTGAGGATTCTGGATGTTTGTTTCTACGAAATTACTGTGAACAAGACAATTCCCTCCTCAAATTGTGTTCAAAGAACTAAATAATTTAGCTGTGGGAGAATTAACATCAGTATTTTAGACTGATAACGTGATGTGAGCCTTGATTGGCAAATCCACATTTTAAGAACAGGTCTCTGCTCTTTTAAATCCCAAAATAGTCCTCCATAACCAAAAAAAGCTCATTGGAAATTCCTTGCAAGTTTCGTGGACAGAACAGGAAGCTAATTTTAGAGATGCTTGAGGTAAACTTTTGTAAGTGCATGTACAAAAATGACCTAATGAGGACACCTGCTGGTCACCATGAATGTCTACAAATATTAGTCAACCAAATAAGTGGTTCCAGACCCAGGCTTTAGAGTTGTGTAGGACAAATAAAAAACAGGTCAGAATTTGTACATATAAATGTCACTCCAACCAGCTGTAATAACACCTTCGGTCTGTGTAGTGGTTTTGTTGAGGTTGATTAGACGCCATCACAAGAGAAAACTTAGTACCATTATGGAATAAATTCACAAGCTTATTGGAACATCATGCGATAACATTTTAATAATACAGAAAGGTTAGTGCCATTTAACACAGAAGGCAAGTGTGCATGAAAAAAAACAGGCTGCATAATTTGAACTTCAACAAATCAAATAGTTTACTTATTGAGACAAACCATTGTAACATAGAAAGATTAAAGGCTAAGAACACAGAAAAAACCTTATCATTTTTATTATGCGGCAAATCTAATGCATTTTTTTTATACATAGTTTTGAAGAAGTGAGAAAGTGTGTTAGAATATTTGAATGGATTTGTGATTAGCAATCTATTTTGTTATAGCTATAATAAGGTTTAAGTATTTTATAGCTGCTAAGGCAGGTTGCAGTACATTTTGTTCATAGGCAACATTGTGAAGAGTATTTTAATGAGTTATTTAAAAAGGCACAATTTCACCACTAGATGTCCCTCGCAGCATGAGTGAACACTATATCAATTAATGTATATTGTTGTCAAATTATTAAGAGAAACATTATATATATTTTTATATTTTAGACAACCACTTTTGAGGGTTAGATTTAGACACCATGTAGTTTTGTAGCTAGATTTTTTGTCTTTCACTGAAGTTTTTTTTTTTTTTAAAGTTTACAATCTTATAGAATTAGAGAAATATATGCAAAGGATTTAGTAGAGCTTGTTTTAAAATCACAAATGTTTCTTTAACAATCAGCTCTAATTTACTCAGGTTGCTCATTAGTTAGACTCATCTCCCATTTGGTTCAGTAGTTACATTTTAACATTTACCATGCAGGCAAACACCAGGCTTGTGGTAGAGAAACATGTCAACAAAAATTGAAAAGAAAATTCTACACTTGGATTTAAACAAAAGGTCTCATAGTCAAAAGGAGCTGACTCCAGTTCCCACTCAAACTCCACATCAGATCTTACATCATACTACGAGAAGGAAACCTGGCCAAAATTAACAATACTTGTCCAAGTGGCCAAAGAAAAAATGTCCCAGATGTAAAAAACATAAAGCATTATCTGTGTTTCCAAGTGCGTCTTTCAAAGCAGAGTGAAGAGGGAGTTTTGAGAAGGTTCGGCCACAGAGCGAGACAGAGAGCATGACTGAGGGTGGAGGGAGGAATGTGAGCAGCTGCTCGGTGAGGATGGGAGGAAAACTCTTTCTCTTGTGCTTCGGTAGCGTCTTCTGCGTCACAGCATTGTATTACACCCACAGCTGGACAAAACATCTGAATTACTGAGCCCACTATTTGAGGTTATGCACTCAAAGAAACAGATGAGATATTACAAATGATTACTGAGAAGAATGAAGCCTAATAAACCATTACTATATTGCAGGAGCTAAATGAATATGTATAAAGCACTGAAAAACAAAAACGCATGAAAGCAAAGAATTATCTCAGTTTTTTCCATAACTTTTTTTGTAAACACGGCACCATTTTTTACTTTAAACAGGCAACGTAGGATTTGAGAAACAGCTAAAATAAACCAAGGTGGAAACCCTTCCTTAACAAGGCTCTGCCAAAAGTTGAATCTCAAATTCAGCACGACATTATTGGAAGAAAACCCAGAGGCAACGAGTGCCAAGGCATGGAAGTCCCGCTAATTGTTATTCACAGTTGGCTTGACGGCAGTGGTAAAAGCTGGCTTTATATTTGGCACAAATATGTGAGAAACACCTAACAATTTCAACTATAATACAATACTGACCTATTGTTTAATAACCTCCATCAACAAGACATTTGAGTGCATCATAACCATCTTTTACTAACAAGTCTTACACTACAAATAACTGATAACAAGCTTAGGTTGGCAAGTTTTAGAACAGATTCCTGATAGATTAATCATTTGTAACAGGATTCAATGAACTACAAGAACTGACACTCTGATTTCATTAGAGTCACATTGCCAGGTTTGAGGTTTGACGCGGAAAAAAGGCAGAATCAGGGCAGGCATGTCAATTTATCTTAAATTAGTCAAAATTCTACGAATGATGTAATGATGCTATTTCCCTACTGTTTTATCTTCTTCTTTAACTAATTTATTTTTATGTAGAATAGAAAGTAGCTGTAATATGTAGGAGTTTTTTTCCACCGATAAGCTTACTCTTGCATACTGCAGTGCAGTGAAGCATATGTAACGTTGGCTACACTGCATGACTGGTAATCTGATCCCTGACTGGGAACCTAATGCAATTCTATCAGCTTCTTGAGACAGAGCTGAGTTTTATTTAAACATTTCTTATCCTTTTATAGGACCATTTTATACATACAGGCCCTGGTTTGTTAAGGTTTGCTAAGCTGTTGTCAATGGGACCTTGTTTTTGCAGCCACACCCTTACATTTTTAGCAGAATTCATTTTTCCTCACGTAATGTAAAACAATACTTTGTTATTTTTTCTTTAAACACAAATTTCCCAACATAGATACCACACTATCGACATATTGCACAACAAAATCTTCATAAACATTTGAAAATACTGACAAAAGTCAACAAATTCATGGCATCCTGCTTTTTCTTCTCTTTTTGACAAGTGAACAATAGGGATCGCATTCAGGAAGTGCTTGAAAATATCACTCAAATAGACACTCTTACTCAATCCTCGGCTTTAACTTCCTCTGTGGTCTCTTCCTTCTTCTCGTTGACGGCAGCTTCAGTTTTTTCCACATTTTCTACCGGCTCAGGGTTGGACTTTGGCACCTCTTCCTTCGCTTCAGGAAGAAGGATGACTTTCCCGATGTTTTGGCGTTCGTGCATTCGCTTCATGGCATCAGTCGCCTGACAGAACACAGAGGAGCAGAACGGATGTGCACAATGTGATGTTTTCCTCCTATTTTTAGGTTTGTTTTTACAAGTATCATTAATGCGAAAAACATGTCTAACACTTCATTAGAGGTTATCTTTATTACCAGCTTGCTTTTTCGACACGTTATTGTATCCATGAATAAATAATAAAGCAGCACGATAACATTACGTTTCCTTGGTTAATACAGCTTAATGGATAATCTTACCTGCACCAGTTTTGCATTGACTCCCTGAGCACATGATCATAATTGCTCAGTCTTAATGAGGATAAATGAACACATGGGCTATCTACGCTCTGCATCTCTGCCCTCAAGTCATTTGCCCTGCTTATTATTTCCTGCCTCGGCTTTTGTCTGTTTGTCTGAATCCAACTTGAAACACTGAGAAATCCCCGTAAATAGTGGATGCCAAGGCAACAATTTAGACCATCACCTAGCAACAGCCCTTAAGGACTGACTCATCTGATGGGGGGGGGGGGGGGGTGCGGTAATCTCGCCTGCATCACATTATTGATGGAGAAGGGGAAAACACAAGAAGGGGGGGACGCAGGAGAAGCTTCAATGGAGCTGTGTGATGCACAGACATCTCATCCATGTGAATACTCACTGTGCAGCAGAGAAAACATTAACGGTTGTTACTAAAAAAGTATTTGCTTTCTTGCCAAGGGGTTGCGAGAAAGCGAATAGGCGTTCTCACAACATTTTAACTTATTCTAATAGAATTGTGTGCAGCAAATCAGCCCGATATCAACCATTAGGTTAATTATTTTCATTGTTTCCCTTTTTGCATAATGCTAAAAGCTGCTCTTCAATTCTGATATACTGCAAATATTTTCTTCGCATTAATTTATTATTGTATTTCCTTTTTCTTAATGTATATTTCTTGTACTTTTATTTTAGTATTATGGTTTTTATTATAGTTTATATTTGCTATTTTCTTTTACAACTTTATTCCCCTGTATTCATATCTTACACTGCACTATTATTATTTGTATCCTTTTATTTTGTATCTGTCTTACTAAGTTTGATTTTCTAGTTCTGGTGGATTTGTATGTATTTAAATGTAATTTTATAATGTGTCTTCTTGGCACTATATCTTAATACCAGTAATGTTTTTTCTAGAGCCTGGTTTTTTGCCATGTTGTTAAACTCTGAAAAAACGTGTCTCGCCTCGCCTTACTGTGTTTATGTTTGCAACATCATACACCAAAGCAGATTCCTTGTATGTGTAAACCTGCTGAGCAACCGGATCGTTATTATCCTTTGAATCACGCCTTAAAAGTAGTCTCTCATTTTACATTTCAAACATGATGAAACTGACCTCCTCAAAGTGGTAGCAGGAGTCGATGCGGGGCTTGATCTTGCCCTGGCTGTAGAGCTCCAGCAGCTTCCCCATGGTGCGGACGATCAGCTGCTCATCGGGGATGTAGCCCAGGTGGAAGCCGCAGACGCCCTTGTTGGTCTGCATCAGTTTCAGCATGTTGAGCGACAGCTGGTTGTACCAGGTCTTCGCCATGGCCAACAGGTTCTTCTTCTGACCCGTCACACAATTGGCCGCGCCTAGAAAGCAAGAGTAAATTATAAATCAGAGAGATTCATTTCCAGCTATTTATAGCGACCTCTTAGAAGGTAAGGCGTGATGGAGTAAACCTTCTGCATTCAAAACGTCACTTGACAAACTATACTCATAATGCAGAAATCTGTGCTATTACAGTATATAAATACTAATTAAAAGGTTATAGACATATTGCTTCAGGTTGAAGAGCTCATTATAATTGGACACTATTTTGTAGTGCAACCTACAAAAATGCATCATATTTCATTAACTGATACATTTAAAATCCAAAACAACTTGTAGCTAAAACTGTCAGATCAAGCACAGTATTTTTCTCAAATGTGATGTAGTGGAATATAGATTAGCATGACATGGAAATACCTAAGAACCTCAAATAACGTACAGTATTTCAGTAAAGTTAATTTCCACCTCTGTTAGGCCCCACTCCTGTCATTTCAGTTTTGATAAATTATACAAAACAGCATTATTACACAAACATTAAAGCAAAAATAGAAATACATTAAGGGAGACTGGACATTAAGACATGTTTGTTCCGTTTCCAGATGTCTTACCAAAGACTATAAGCATGCCCAAAGGCTTCAACAAACTAAAGCCTTTCTGGGTGTCTGAACCACCGAGGGGGTCCAGGACGATGTCCACTCCTGCAGAGACAGAACAAAAAAGGGAAAAGATGCATAATGTTTCCGTGTCAACATGCGACAATCTTTATTATTACATTAAGAAATGTCCTGGCTAGGTAAAGAAAGGTAAGGATGTGATGCCCAAGTGTGTTTTCTCACCCGTGGGGCTGATTTTGCGGACTTCCTCCACGTAGTCTTTGGTGCGGTAGTCGATGGGGTGAGTTACGCCGCCTTGGGAAATGATCTCATGTTTGGATGCTGAGGCCGTGCCAAAAACCGTCACATCTGGCACAGTCTGACAGAGCTGGGTAACGGCGACACCTACACCACCTATAGATGTGCAGACAGCCGCACCAACAGAGGTGAGAAGAGGCTGCAGGTGCTTCACATTCAATTACAAACTGTTTGATCCCTCGCTGCAATTCTTAGTGATTTAATCTTCAAAACAATGGGTCTGCACTGGCTTTTTCCACTCGGAATAACTCGCAAGGACGTGTTTTATGGCTCACCGATTCAAAACTCATGCTGTGCAGCTAGACATTGTTCAGAACCACAGAAATGTATTTTAAATTTGAGTGGACACCACGAAATGTCCAAAGACATTCGACACGTCAAGCAGAACGTTGGAAAAATAGGAATAAAAGACATTAAGAGTAAGATATTTTTTCCAGCTCTGAGATACTTAATAGCTTATGAAAAATAAGAAAATTGAGGTATAATGATGATAAAATGTTATACTATTTATTTATTTAATTCCCAATGTATACATTCAATGAGACTTGAGGCTGTTCTCAGCTAAGGCTTAAGTCTACACCTTTTCTGCCAGTATAAATTGGCTTGGTTTGACACTGCCTCATAAACAATGTCTTATTGTTGGTTTTATTATTATTATTATTTCATATGTGGTTTTGACTTCTTAAAGATGGAAAAAAATGAATGGGGGAACCAGATTGTATAGGGATAAGGAGTACAAGTAGCTTTAAAAGTGTTGGATATATGGTCATATTAATTTGAGTAACTCCGGTTGCAGTAGTGGCCTCTCAGCTCTACGGTGGTTTGTTATGTGATTTTATGATGGCTGAGATGGTGGAAGAAATGCATTATGGTCGTGTTTTTTCATAATAATGCCTGCCTGGGTGTGCAGGCTCAACAGTAATCCCTCCTGACCTCCCCTTCACCCTGTGCTTGTGTGGCTGATTCATACAGGTCAGCTGACAGCCCGCCACATAAACACTGAGACGCCGCTTTTGAGAGGGAAGTGTACTGGAGTGTGATGGTGGAGGTGGACGCTGACATCACCATCCTGTATACTCAGATTCAAGAGTGGCTGATAAACACGGATTGAGTTACAGTTGCATTACCATCCTTTAAAACATACACTAAATAACTTCAAACAAACAAAAGCTCAAAATGACAAAAAAAAAAAAAATCATTATTCTACCCACGCCTATCTGATGTTGTGAGACATTATGCTCATCAGTTATAACTATGGTGACAAATAACAATCCTTTAAATTGGAAATAATGCTCTCTAACTGAAAAATCCTATTCTAAAAATCCTATCATAACAACCCTTAAACAACTACAGTGCTATGTCGCCTTGAAGAGGTTTTCCCGCCTGTCTGAAAGGTTTTACTGCCTATCCCTCAAGAGAGGAGCACCTGAGCGTGTGTCTCTACTGCTCATGGTCAAATATTATATCACATAATATGTATAAAGGATAAGGCACTGGTCAATGTTATTCCACCTGGAATTTATTCAGATTTTCTGCTACAATATGAATGTGGAAACACTGTTTTGAAAGTGAAAAATGTCAAATTGGTGAGAGTAGTTTTTTTCCAGTAGTCTTTTTAGTAATTTAATACACATGGTCATAGAGTTTCCCCAGTTTTAAAATAATGGAAGTCCAAATTGATGTATTGTTTTTCAAGGTTCATACCTATGATTCCCTCCTCCTGTGATTGTACCACCAGCCCCCTGGTTATTGAAACACACGGTGCTGTGCGCACAGAGTGAGACGCATTTGCTTGTTTAAAAAAGGTCAGGTGTTGCCAAAGCAACCGCGCCTGATACCGATCCTGTGTTCCCTTTTATGAATACACTCACACCATATTTTCACCAATGACCAGCAGTCTCTTTGATGATCATTTATCAGCACAGCTATGTGGCTGCATTCTGGGAAGTGATTAGTGACCTCAGTGAATAAACCGTGCCCCCTCTTCACAGGTTTCCCAGGAGACTCTGGGAGGTGTTTGATACAGACCACAACACGATAAGGGAGCGACTGTCCAAGCGTACAACACAACGGACACCACAGATTTAGCTTGAGATAAGAAAGAGGAGAAAAGTGTGTAAAATCTCAATTTTTGTTAAATTATCCTTTAAAATGTTCATTTTCATTCAGGGTCTTGGGTATGAAATGTAAGATATATTAAAAATTGTCGGACAAAAAGCCAGTGTCACATACTAAAATTGCTTTTTTTTGTCCAACAGTTCAAAATAGATTGAATTCAAAACATAAAACAACAAATGGCAACTGTTCACATTCAGCTGTAACAAACAGTTATTTTGGGGGATTTTTTGCATTTGTAAGATAAACGTCATTGATGATAACCATTGCCATCCAAATGGCACAAGTTCTACAGCATAAATAAAATAAAATCAAGACCTAGGAGAAGAGTTTTTAATTTGTTGGATGTTGTCATCAATGACACTGATAAATTCAATAAGAAATAGCTATGTTGCTGATCAGTATTTGAGACCCCTGATTTCATTCTCAGTATTCCCTGTGTGTGTTACCTGCAGCCATATGGACCAGGACACTCTTGCCTGGCTTCAGGTTGGCCGACTCGAACAGCATCAGGTAGGCGGTGAGGTAGTTGACGGGCAGCGCAGCCCCCTCCTCAAAGCTCATCTGCTCGGGCATGGGGAAGGTGTTGCCAGCGGCAACAACGACCACTTCTCTCCGTACATGCCGCTGCGGATCAACATGATGACCCGATCCCCCACCTGAGGGAGGGGAGAGAGGAAGGGAGGGATGGGGATGTATCTGTGGTTAAGGTCTGCTCAGATTACTTAGAAATGAGTGATGAATGAAGTAAATGTGAATGCAAATTACACAGCAATTATTAGTTGGGATTAATAATTTTTTTTAAATAATAAATTATAAGTAACTTCTTAGCCTAATCTAAATATTCCATTACTTCAAACAGTGAAAACATTTCCCCATAAAACATGAGAACCTTGATGTGTCTCTACATCTCGGACACAATATTCACAAGTTAATAGAATCTGTATTCTTTTCATAATTAAAAAATGGCCATATGCTGACTGTATTTCCCATTCATTTCCCCAAAGTCCTGCTAATTTTCACAGCAGGTTTACCTTGAACTGTTTAATTGTTTTGCAACCCTAGTCCTGACACTTTTTTGTGGAAGAGTATAAGACAATTTAAATGTCTCTTGTCATCACCACTTTGCTCTTGTTAACGGGGATGTGAAATGGCAAATTGAGGGCAGGCAGGAAATTGTCTGACGTATCTCAGTTTTAGACTGACACGAGGGCAAGTCATTACACTGCTGCGCTGTGTCAACAGACTCATCCTCACAGAGGCATGATTACCTTGTGATCACATTGTGATATTGGCAAGTAACTGAAGCCAAATTCCTTTCAGTGTTTAATTAAGCAATCATACACGAGAGGCCGTTCTTGAACGTCATTATTGGTACGACAGTACTGCGGCAGGACCGAGGCACTTGCGCCGAGGTACGCCTGTACTGTACTGCGATTCTATTACACAAACTATCATTGTAATCAACAATATCGTAAAATAATTTCATAATGTGGTCTAATTTGCTCCCAAACCTACGCTTTCTGCTTGAGTTAATCTCCGTCAGAAAGTAGTTCCAAGTAGTTCCTATGGTAACGATAGCCGATCAAACACTCCTGCTACCCCGCTTACAGTTATTGATATAATATAATTATAGTAAATAATATATTATCGCACTTTCTCCGGTCCCCGAGATTGGCTTTCAGTAGCTCTGGAGAGAGCTTTCGTACCTGTGGCCACTAACGGTCATAATTTCTCTGCTTTGTTTCAAGACCCGCATCAGAAAGCTTTTGAATGGTGGTACTTCTCCAGTTGGTCTACCTGCTCTTCACGTAGCTCTGCATGTCGTCGTTTATGTGCTTTTTTTCTGGAGATAGGCACTCCTCAATCCACTCCTCCATAGTAAGACCCCCCCGGAGGTCGAAGTTAATCTTAAATGTTTCCATCTTATGCTTTGTAAGTTTGTTTCGTAACGGAAGAAATTTAAATATATTTATAAAACTGACAAGTCAAATCAAGCAATCTGATTGGTCGATAGTGTTTTTACGGACCTCTTTGATTACAGATTTGAAAACAACGTTGCTTGCTTTAAAAGTAGCACAATTAATTATGTCAAACCTTGAAAAGTATCTAGATATCCCTGCCCTAATGCCAAAGGAACTGCACACTGAATATGTTTTGCCGTTTGATGTCTATGTCTGGACCGCTGCGTAAAAAGGAGGGTTTCTGCCCCGTTACTTCTCCGCTGCTTTCTTGTTCCAGTTTTTTCGGCCCAACGGTATAGTTTCTCAGACGCGGAGGGATACTGACTTGTTGTGAAAAGGCACGTTCTATTTGATCGTTGTTTGATCGTGGAATCAAACGCGCCTATTGACCAATCAGAGAGCTTGCTCACACCTATGTGTTATAGAATGGTTCATCAGGAATACATTTGACCTACCGAGATGATGGCTGCAACCAATGATTGTTTTTTTTAATGTATTTATCTACCAAATATTTGTTTTAACCCATTTTTAGATTGGCCAATGAAATATCAAAAAATGCTTATGAATGTGTCCAAGTGCCCAAGGTGGCAGCGTCCAATTGTTTGAAACCAAATTTGATTAACTGACATATATAAAAGCAGCAAGTTCTCACAATTAAGCATGAACCTGCTTTTGTTATAAATGGTTTTAATATATTTTCCTTTGTCCAGTCTGTTACGTTTCTTTCTCATATATTCTTTTAAAAAAAAAAAAAAGTCCAGAAATGTAGTCTTAAGACCCCACAACCAGCTTTAAACATGTTATTTTAAACAAGGTAATAAAAGCTGCTCCATGTTCCTAAACAGTTTCTGTGCCAACGAGCACAGAAAAGTGGCCTAATGGGAAATGTTGTTGCTGCTTTCTTCCACAGGGACGTGCCAACATAAAAGAAACCTGCCCAACAGTGAAGGGCTCAGGAAAGAAGTGCGATTGTGAGCGCTGCACTGCTTCCCGTTAAAACAGTCTCGAGCGCTCTGAGCCACGCCCACTTCCTGTTGTGGGACAGACTACACAGGGCCACAAATATGTACGCACACATGCACAGACAATAACAACACTCACACACTTTGCATATGTCTGTTGCAGTGAGATAACTACGAGCTGCAGTCTCCAGCCTTTACTTCCACATCAGATGACTCAGATGCTCCTTTTACATTACATTTAGCTGACGCTTTTATCCAATAAGTGCATTCGACCAACAAAATACAAACTTGAAGAAAACAGAATCATATAAGTACATCAGGTTTCATAGAGCCAAACATTTCAAGTGCTACTCAACTGGCTTTAGATAAGCCAGTCCTTTGTTAGTATATAAGTGCTTTATTAGTCATTTTATTGCTCGAAGTGGAGTCGAAAGAGATGAGTTTTCAGTCTGCGCCGGAAGATGTGTAAGCTTTCAGGAGTCGATACATTTCTCAACATCTGGTCTTATGAAACACTTCCAAACACACTCTGTGTCACCTCAGAAAATGCATGATAGTCAATTTAAAAAAGGCTGAGCTCAGTTCCTGGAGCGCTGGCATGAAATTAAGTAACCGAAGTAAAGTTCAAAGCAGGACAGTGAAGTTTACTTACACCTGCGAAATAAGTCCATTTAAAACTGCTGTTCAATTCAATGCATGATATATAAACAGAGAGACGTGTCATGATGCAAGTTTTATGCACATAGTTTATAATTACCAGTATCCAACTAGACAAACCACATCTCATAAGCAGAGAAGCATCTTCAAAGAGAGGCTTTTGTGTTTTACATTAGTCAAAAATGGCTCGTTATTCAAAAACCATTACATCTACAATATTAAAGACACCTGCTGTAAATGGACCAAATATTGTCCAATGTATTAAGCCGAACACAGAACCCTTCATCCTCTCGTCATGCAACATTACGTTGGGTGTATTATGCGGAACATTGCGTGATAAGACTTTAACACAGAAACTACTGCTCAATCTTCCAAAATATCCTTCACATTATGGAGCATAATCATTGACTTTGTAGTCTTTTTTAATATAGAAACATCTGCGAGGAGGTCATGCTGGATTTGGAAACTGGCAAGAAGAGCTGTAATGGGATCCTACATCTGCAATCCATGCGTTCCATAAATCAGCCACGCCCTCCTGTCTTCATCTGACGGAGCCTCGCTGCTCCAGTCTGTCCTCATGAAGCAGCATCAGCCTCTCTACGTAAACAATTCCCTTAATGTGATTGTCTGCTGCTCTGCCTCCCTTATGCGTCTTACTGCAGCCACACACATTTTTACAATGAAATAACCCACAATCTTGGGTCTAAACCTAAACTACTTTCAACCTACACTCTATATGCTTTCAGTGCTTATGTAAATACTTGATAGGATTCTTACATTTACACCATTTCCCGCATCACTGCATGTGCCAAAAAAGAGTGTTCGGTAACATAGCATTCGCCCTATAGGATCCTTGCTCTTCAGAAGAAAGATGTAGGGAGGAATGGGAGGTGGGCGGGGAGGGGACATTCCATACTGACACAGAGGGACACAGAGGAGCTTCAGTAATATAAAACACACGTGTTTAACTTAAGACGCCTTGACAATGAGTGTGGGAGAAGACTGACCTCAAAGACATTTAACTGAGATTGAAATGTAAGTTAAGGCATTGTTCAAACAACAGCTAAATATGGTTACGGCGTCTTGACGCTAAATATGGTCAAGTTAAAGCTCAGGATGGTAACAAATAAGATCGGTAACTAGCAGTAAAGCATCCTTTTTGAAAGAAGTGACAACAACTGACTGAATCTGAGCTTGGAGGGGCTCATAGGGATGGCCCAGTGTATGCCTGCTTAATGTACTATTTTAATACAGAGCTACGTAAACTAAGAAGCTAGGTAACATCCTGTATATCAATATAACCAATATTGACATTTACATTTTAGTCCAAGGTGTTCAAAATCAGCAAGTTGACTTTCATATCTGGCTCAAGAGAGGAGACGCAACCTAGGAAACAGGTTTTAAATCTTTTTATCATGAGTCTTTGAGGTTACTGTAGCTGGAACCATAGAGGCATAGCGTGTGACTGGTGGAGGAACACTGATTAACTGTGAAGCTGCCTTAATGTTTTACTTGTCTCAACAATATTGGCAGGAATAGCAGATCATGGTTCAAACTTAATTCCCGATTGTAAACCTAAAGAGATTCCTCGGTTTATGGAAGGATGGAGTTTCTAAAATGTTTGTTTGAGAAAAAAAATAGGAGAAAAAAACATCAGAGCATTGAGTTCTGCATGGGAGGAAAAAACCCTCCTTATGAACCCAATGGCACAGCTTAGAAGTCCGGTTTCTCATTCAAATACAAGTGTTTTGCATCTTCCATATGCGTTAGTGTATGCACGCAGAACATAAGCAACTCAAAATGTTGCTTTATTCTTTCTACCAGTGCAAGAAAAAAAACCTCTGAACCTCAAAGGGAGTTCTTTGCAGAAGCTGTGACATGAAGTCAAGGTTTCTTGTAATGAGTCACACTTCATGTTGTTTTTTTTTTTTAAATATCCCCAGTGCACAAAAAAAGCACTGGCCTTGGATTCTCTGAGCTCAGCTCTGCAGAATCAGGTGCCTTTCTGCATCAGAAAGTCCAGTCTAACATTTAGTAGATTTAGAAAGGAAGCACAGAAACAGAGCTTATACATATTTGTGAACCCTTTGATCAGATTTGATAAATGAAGACACGATAAAACTCGACCTTTGGAAAGTTCTTATCAAGGCAAACGTAAATGTTCTTTTGTGCCGGGAGGAAGAATGCAAACACATCTCAAGGACACGTTGTAAATCAAAAACGAACTGTTCATGAGGATGTTAGATTTAGCAGCAAGAAAGCTTCTTTCCATCCTGTTTTTAAGAGACCACAGAACATTAAAGGATTAGACTGGTGGAGGTTATTTATCATTGGGTTCTGCTTTCCCATTGTGCAGCAATTTGAACAGAGATGTTTTAAAGCATGAACAAGTCCAAATAGATGGCATTGTTTGATAGAGCCTAAACAATTATTTAATGTCAAGCTACTTTTTCTTTAACCAATGGGCAATATGACAGAACATGTCAAATGTCTGTGTTTTAGCCTCTCATTTGTGAGATTATCTATTTTTCTAATCATTTTATAACGTTGAAATCGTTCATATGTGGAGTTTCAGACAGTTGGTCTGACAAAACAAATGATTTAAAGAGATCCCTTATTAGGTTTATATGACTGTCATTTTCCCTCTGCCATGACTTTTTATAGACGTTTCTTTTGCAGTTTTCTACCTTGAAGATGCAAACCGTATTCTTGAATCCAAAAGACAAGTGGAAACTAAAGAGAAAACAAATCTGGTTTAGTGTTTGGAAAATATTACCAGCACGTTTCTTTTGGCAGTAGTGACAATGCACGTGCCACTGAGAACCAATGGGTGCAGGCTTACACTCTTTATACGAGAAAACACTTATTTGAATGAGTGCATGTTGGCGGGTTTATATATACAGTCTATGGGTGGCGGGGTGTGAGTCATGGGATGTGCCAATTTTCAGACAATGATTGGGAAAATATTATGCAAATTATTCATGAATCATCTTAATTGCAGCCCCAATTACTATACTTATAATTTTAGAAAGCCATTCGTAGTCAGCGACCTATAGGAAGGATACATGTCCATTCCGAATGCATGTTAACTGAATTATTTGATAATTCTTTAAGTGTTAAAAGCATTAAACTGTCATTTTCCCACTGAAACTAAGAGGAACCAAGGAGGCCAGTTTACAAGGTTTCTTGAATTCTCTATAAAAGACAGAACTTAAGAGAAATCAAATCTTGGTTTAGGTGTTTGGAAGATATTTCCAGAATATTGTTTGGCAGTAGTGACAATGGATGCAGGTTTATACTTTTCATAGGCATCAACTTCATTGATAGAGTGAGAGGGGTGTGTGAGTCATGTGTTTGTAGGTGTGATCAGCAGGCCTTCACTAACCTTCCTGTCTTTCACATCCTCCCCGACCGCCTCGATGACCCCGGAGCCCTCCATGCCCAGGGTGACGGGCGGGGGGGGCAGCAGCTCGTACAGACCCTGTTTGCCCATCAGCTCCGCGAAGTTCAGCCCGCACGCCTTCACGCGCACCAACACTTCTCCCGCGGCCAGCTGCTGCTTCTGCGTCTTCACCTGCAGCTTCACTTTATCATAGCCCCCCGTAGCCCGTGAGGACCAGAGCCCGGATGGAGAGAGGCTGCTCCTCGGCCGCCGCAGGGCTGCTGCTCCCGGACTGCTGCGGAGCCTCTGAGGCCGCCTCCTCGTCGGGCTGCTTCTCCTGCTCAGGCTGCAGAGTTGGAGCCTCTTCGCCAGACATCATAGCCTCTTGTGATGAGCACGACTTCAGGTTGTTAGTCCTGATCGATAGTTCTGGTTATTTGGGGCGTTTCTTTAAAGAAGATTATCACTAAATGGAGATGAACAGTTCCCGGTAATGCAGTTATTGGAGAGAGAGCTGACATACAAGAGCAACCTCACTGGAGACGGTCTGTCGTTTGTAAAATGAGAATATCTGCGGGGTTTCCTCCTATTTGTGCGCTCAACAAGTGACCAACGTCAATGCTGACAGATTTAAAAACATGAGTTCCGGTTTGGATTTTCACAATAAAACACTTCAAAAAAGTGTTGCACAGTTATAATGGCGGTTTTGAAATGAGAGACGCCTAAAACCGTTTTAACTATATTTATATAGCACCTCATGCAGCCCAATGAGCTTCATAGAGCAAGTTTAAAACAATACATGAGATTACATTACACAACGCTACAATCATAAAATAAAATAAGTCACTAGAACAAATAATTAAACACAAGATATATTGTAAGAAAACCATTAATAAGGTCTTAGAGACAAAGGAAACAATTGAGTATGCACAATAAGTAAAACACATGTCAACAGAGTTTGAGTCTAATGCATTATGTTGTAAAAACCTAAATGAAAATAAAATATGTTATATCTGAAATATCAAATAGCTTCATATATCCCATGAAGACTTGGCTAATCAACATTACAATTGCTTTGCAGGGTAAGCAATGAACATTATAACTTTGTTGATGCTTGGTTGTGCTCAATATTTATTCTCGATGATTCCATTTATGAATGGAGGCTTTTATTTGAATGCTTAGTCTTGCAACTTCCAGTGTTTTTCTACCTGATTGTCGCCGGCTTGACACCTCTTAAAAATGACGACCATTTAGTTGGCGAACAGCTGAGAGATGAGAGCCAGAGAGCTGTGGAGAGCTCCAAACCCCGGACACTGGAGTACCGGGGGGAGGGGGGTCAACAGGGAGGAGGGGGGGGGGGGGTGTCTGAGGTCACAGCTGGAGGAAGAACATGCAGCAGTTCACTCGTCTGCTATTTAAGAGTTAACTATATAATATATATCTGGTTCACATCTGTGAATCCATTATTATTTCACCACTTTTTGTGGATTTTGCAAAAATGGGAACAAATATAAGTGGGGTTCCCACCTAAAAGTTAAAGTATTTTGTTAATTTTAAGTTTGTGACTATCATTATTATTGATAACTCATTAAAACAACCAATTAATAGAAAAACTGTTGTTTAAGAATGAGAACAGACACTGTAATCCATTATTAAAATAAATAATGGACGTTCTGATGTGTTTAAGGGCTTTAAAAAAGAAAAAACTAAAACAGCTAGACAATTTATATTGAGGCACTCAAAACATATTAAAAGCTTATAAGGTTATTTCCGTTATAATGGCATTTACTGGTTTCAGTCACCCAACATGCCACACACAGTGGGTTCAAGATTGCACCCTGAAACTGGAGCAGCGTTCTCACATGGTTGAATCTGTGTGCCAGGAAGTGGAGAGATGGTGAGAAACAGAGAGTTGTTTTTTAAGGGCAGGATATTCCTTATGCTAATATAAAGACTCATGTAATAGTTCAGTTTAATACTTCAGTTTGATGGAAGTGAGTCTGCACCACATGGTCTGCACAGATCTGCACGTTGGGCCACACAGGCAACACACTCAGTTGGGAAAACAAAACAAACATCTGTGGTCACTAACTCTGGTCTGAGAGACACGTTATAAGTGTTCTCAGATGCTCTCTATTTTCTAAACACACACTCGCACGCACACACACACACACACACACACACACACACACACACACACACACACACACACACACACACACACACACACACACACACACACACACACACACACACACACCACTTAATTATGGGCTTCTTTGCTCTGGAACAGAGGGGTGGAGTTGTTTTTTGGTATTTTATTTTCTATATACATTTATTATAATTCAGCATTTTGCATATCGTTTTTGTTACTGCTGTCAAACTAAGAAAACCAGTTGTGCTTTTGGATGTAGATTTTGAATATACAATCTTAACAAACATTTGATCCCCAAAGAAGATCATTGACAAGAATATTTGTATTGTGTTATCAACACAGAAGTTAGTATAATTGAACAAACAGTATTGCTGTGATATTTAAGATGATAAAATGTAGTAAAATAAAAAATATGAATGAAAAACACACATTTGGAAAATAGATTGACTTACTTCAGTTTGACCAGAAGATGGAGCTACAATGATTTATTTATCTCTGTCTATAAACACATCAGCCAGCTCACTGATGTTATTGTAAATGACAAATAGCCTATAATAAATGTCATAAATGATTTAAATGAGTAACAGTTAGGAAAAGGCTACCAAATATTCAGGCAAGTTTAGTTTGCCTCTTATCTAGCGTGTAACCGACAAATAAGTAGTAGCTACCCATTTGACAAGATGCACATTGTATTTTATTTTTGAAATATCCCACCGGAAGCCCGTTTCAGTGACGCGCCTTGACAGTTGTTGTCTGTCCGCCTCAGTTCAGCCGTGGAGCGGAGGAGCGCAGCATTACGCAGAGCATGTAGCTGAAACTACATCTCATCACTGCGCTGCTGAAGTTTTTACATCTGAACAGACTTTGTCGTCTTCTTTAAGAGAACACATTTAGAACATTTAGAGCTGCTTTTTGACATTCCACTAGTTTTAAGCTAAATGACAAGTAGGCAGCAGAGCAGACGCACTCAGTGATACTCGGTGCACGATGGAGGGAAATAAGGGATTACTGCGCTGTAAAATAGTGGTGGTCGGCGATACGGAGTGTGGGAAGACGGCTCTCCTCCACGTTTTTGCCAAAGACTCGTACCCAGAGGTAAGAAACCGTATATTATAAACACATGAGTAAAGTCCCCGCAACCACACGGAGTGAACAAATATCCATTCAGCCGGACATATCCAGCGAAACTTAAAAACCTGCTCCTATCATCTAATGTATGGTAACTGGGCGATGACAAGCAACGTCTTTTCTATTTACGTGAATTTCATGTGTTTTTGTGAATGATCTTGTATATGAGATTTCATGATTTTTTTTCAGACAGGTTACTTCTCTTAACATTTGCTAGAACAAATATTTTCAGACTCGAGACAATTCAGTGCCCAGTTGCCACTGAACTCTGGCTCTGCGCGCCTTTGCGCATCAGTCTGGTCTGTAAATACTGAAACATTACTTTGTGACCAAACCTACCGCCAGAGAGCTTAACTGCCTCTTACCAAAACACTGTACCCACACTTCCGAGAGACAATAATACATGTACAGTTATAATGTTTAGGCTAAAAACTCTAAACGTCTAATGAAATTAATCAAGATTAAATCATTCAGAAACAAGTTACTCTTGTAAATCAGTTTAAGGAAGTTTTTTGTAGTACAATAAAGCATTTCAGCACTGGTCTGTTGTGAGGTTGTGCCTTTTCCTCAGTATTATGATGACAATTAATCGAAAATGCCCAATATAATTAGCTGTTACCAAGAAGTAAAGAAAGACTAAAATATTCTTGAAGGTTAATATTTATTTCTTGGGAAACTTTTGAAGTGTTATTGGTTAGGTCAAACACAGCTTTAGATCCATATTTTCCTGAATTTGGAAATAGTTCAAAACTCAGAATCTAGCTTTCTCTCTCACACACACACACACACACACACACACACACACACACACACACACACACACACACACACACACACACACACACACACACACACACACACACACACACACACACACCACACACACACACACACACACACTATCTCATGTCTCTGATATTCATATGCACTCCAGCTGACTGAAATATTCATGTTTTTCTTGTCTACGATACATTATCTTGATTTCAATTAAAATCCACAATGTACACAACACTCCCCTGAGCTTTGGTCTAATTTTAGCCCCGCGTGTCTCATTTCAGAATTATGTTCCCACCGTGTTTGAGAATTACACAGCCAGCTTCGAGATCGAGAAACAGAGGATCGAGCTCAACATGTGGGACACTTCAGGTAAGGAGACACTCTGGTTTGCTTTCACCCCTCTGTGTGTGTGAGATGATCATGCCAACGTGATGAGAGCTGCGCCGCACCACCGGCCCGTGAAGAAGTTAGTGCGCTCCAGATTGGAAAGCATCTGACTCCTTGGAGCAACATCTGGGCTGTGGGCCAAACACATTAGCAGCCATTAGGAGAGTGTCATGATAATCTGTGGGGTGCACTGAAAGACACTCTCATGTGTTTTTAACTAATTCAATGTGGGCTCCCCATTAGCAGGCACATATCTTTTCATAAAGTGTTTATTATCTTGAGTCCTTTCACCACCCCTAGAGTTAATTCGACACTCGTTGTTGGTTTTGAACAGCAGCTTCAGAGTTATATCAGCTCTGTGATGATAAACAACTTGTCATTCAACGCATGCCTCCTCTAAGTAGCACATCATAATAAATCATCACTTAAGAACGCTGTCAAACTGGATTCATGCATACGTTAATGACAGTTAAAATTGGCATCCTGATCTAATCCATTCAACATGGCATGATTTCCAGTGTTAAAACAAGTGTTTTTTGTTATTTTGAGTTAATACATGTTGATTTTTTTTCACTTGTAGTGCTGAGGAGGCTTTGTAGCAGGTGTTCAAAACTGTGAGGTTGCTTCTCACTGGTTTTATAATGTTGATTTTTAGACTCACAAGTTTTGCATCTGATAGTAATTTAGCATTTTTGAGACCAGACGTAAACCGTTTGTGGAGATCAAACAGTCAAGATTCTATCAGTCTCCGCATATAAACTACTGTTCTCCTTTTGTCAGCCTTAAGGCCTTTTCCTGTTTAATTTCCACTCACATAACGACACCCAAAAATTTGTTTCCACACAACCGCAGTGAGACGCTTTAATACGCAGCGTTCCATTAACCTCCAGCCATGCAGACTGCAGAAAGACCTGCTAGGCGAGCTGCAGATTAAGAGCTGCCGAGGCCGGCGCTGCCTGTTGGTTTGCAATGGGTGAGGCCAGTCCACTGTGTTTGAACAACACCCTCTGAAATTGCAGGTTGTTTCACACACACATAAACACACACTCTGAAAGACACATACACAATGAGCTGTGTGGTGGATGACAATTACACTAAAGGAATGCTTAAACTGTAATTTACTCCCCAGCTCAAAACATTCAATTCATTTTTTTCGTGTGAATCATGTGCCATTCGGGACCTTATTATGTCATATTAAAGCAATCTTCCTGCATACAAAAGAGGATCAACATAGTGGACATAGCTCTCCAAGGTGTGAATGTGTGTACCTGTGTGAATTAGATGGAAGAAGTGTTCTCAGCAAAGCTTTACTTAACTAACTAAACTATTTCTATGGCAGGGTGTGCTACTGTGAAAGAAAGGTATTACTTCTTAATAAGAAACATATTTCTAAGGGTTTATTTGAGGATACACACCAGCCAAAGGGATTTATTTTACAACCTGGCAGCCAAAATACAGAATTTATTAAAGGTTGATTATCTCAATTATAAATCAAGTAAAGTGCACTCAGTAAAGTGCAGATCTCTGCCAGGTGTGTCTCCTTCTCCCATCTAAAACGTGTCCCGCTTTCAGGCTTCCAAAACATTGGTAAATCGTACAAAAAAATGTTGGTATAAAGTTAAAGAAAGTAGTGTTTACTTGATGGTACTGTTTCACTTTCTTGCAGAGTGATGAAACAACTATACAAATCTCATATCTTTACAATAAACATGAGGTGCTGCTGATAAGCTTTGAAGACTGGAAACAAGGGGAAACAGCGAGCCTGTTTTTGAAATAATTAATTGGATTTCTATCAAAAACAAACTTTGAGTGATCAAGATTATGGCCGGTGATCCATGTCTAACCTGAGCTGCCTTCCTTTAGTTTTGAGACGTTTTTGTTTGCGTTAGCTCGCAGCTATTCTGGGTTTATCTCAGGAGACAGGTGCAGCTACATCAGTATTACCACAATTCCCCTTGGTACCTGCCTCTTCTTACAAACGACTGAATGAGGGGATTACAGTCACTTGGCGTGTTTACAAGGACCGTTCTGTGTATGTGCTTCTGTAACAGTGGCTGTATTACCTTCTGTCCGTACTTACATTTTCTATTTCTTATGTAATCATAGTATTGTTTGAGTATGTAAATACATCTGCTGGTGTGAGTGTTCGTCATGCGTAACAGACAGCCAGGCAAATGTGTGTTAGCCCTCAGTTTGTTTTTGTATGGCGGGAGAGTCAAACCATTGAGAGGGAAGTTTGACTCAATAGTAGGGGTGTAACGGTATCCGTATTCGTCCCGTACCGTCACGGTTCGGACGTCACGGTTCGGACGTCACGGTTCGACACATGTAGTCACACGGCGAATACGCCTTTTTTTACGAGTGGGAAAAAAGTCTGTCACTCAGGGCAGTATTACACTATATATAATCCAGGGGGCGGTATTGCGCCTAAAAGCCAGCCGCCCGTAAATGACAAAACACAACAAAACGAACACAATACATGAAGAAGAAAAGTTAGTATCTATGACGAGTTCACACAACACACAGGAGCTAGAAGACCCACCTGCTTCTTTTAAATCAGGTGTGTGGTTCCCATTTCGGGTTCCCTGTGGACTACAACAATGATGGGGTGCGAGTTGTGGATCGGACGGTGTGTCGGCGTTGTTCGACAGCGGTGCGGTATGCTAGTGGTAACACGTCAACCATGCTCAATCACATCCGAGTTAGTCTCAGTCCCCAGCGAGAGGGTTTTCTCGACGGCAGGTGACATAGTTACCGCCAACAGATCTGCCCTCACTACTGACAACGTAGACAAACTCATCTTTTTGAAGAAAAACTTGAAATTTGTGGTTTGTTTTTAACTGTGTAATACAGTTAATGATTCCAAATGTTAGAGTTCCTTATTTTCATACCAAAACTTGCACGACTGTTAAAAATAAATAACAGCAAAAAAAATTATGCATTTGGGACTTTTCTTTGCTTTTCCTTGTTGTACCGAACCCGTACCGAACCGTGACCCCCAAACCGAGGTATGAACCGAACCGTGACTTCTGTGAACCGTTACACCCCGAGTCAATAACATTAAGGGGCTTTCAGCATTTAGTTTCAAACATAAATAATAACATTACTTTAACTGAGAGTGTTGGATTTATGTTGGCAGCAAAGTGGTACCAATTGAATATGAAACTCTTTGAAAAAGCGGCTTTGAACACAACAGATGTGTTGCTTCAGAGCACCGACTGACGTAAATGCAGATGATAAAACAACACAAACACCATCTCAGATTTGAAGATATGATGCCACAGCTCCTGTGTGGATAACAGATTAGAGGAGGGCAGATAAGGAGATCAGGAGTGTTGTTGTGAGAGTGTTAGGCAAGGTGCCAGAACGAGCCTCCGAGCTGCCTTCCCATAGTGCAGAAACAAACAGTGGATTTAATTAATCGGGCACTTGCTGTGTGGCCAAACATTTGCTCCATGTCTCCTTCATTCTTCATCTCGCTACACCGACCTCCGCCTCTTCAACCTATTTTCTCTACATGTTCGCTTTCAGTCTCCCTGCCTCGTAGGTTCACCATGTTTTCTTCTTCTTCTCTTCCTGCCAAACCAATTTCCTCCCTCTTTCTGCTTCTCTGTTCATTATTCTCTCAATCTTCCTGCCATCTTGATCACTTTCTTTTCTTTCTTTCATGCTGGGTTGTGTGTGTCGCTGAGTCAAGGTTAAGAGTAACAACGATGTGTCGAGATGAAAATCAAAGAGCATCATTGGCCTTGGAAACGGCGGCTGAGAAACCAGCCTCAGCTCAAGGTTCAAGGTTCATTTAGAAAATATCCTGGAGTATTGGAACATCTTCAAGACCAGAGGTTGCACAGCTGGCATAGATGCAAACACATTGCTGGAACAAGGGGTTGAAGCCCTACAGGGCCAGAACACAGCTAAACATGGTTGAGGTGAGTCATAAAATATTCATAGTACTAAGGTTTTTAGTTCCTTTTGTATATTTTTAATTGGGTGTAAACATTTGCCTTTATTCTTTTGAATGCTATATCGTTTTTTCTTTATATTTTCTTTTTTTTAAACCGTTACATTTTTGACCTTCTCTTACAACTTGTTTTCTCACCATCATACACCAAAGCAAATTCCTTGTATGTGTAAACATACCCGGCAATAAACTTGATTCTGATTCTGAAAACACTCGGTTTGCATATATTAGTTAGCAATTGGTATTCCAGCAGTATTCGTGGTCATTTAATCAAATTAATTTAAGAATAACATCACGTAAACACAATATAAATGGATATGCCCTGGAGCTAGATTCTAACTCCCATCAACAAGAGGAGGTCTTCGAGGTAATAATGCCTCTCATATATCCATTTGTTTTGTGTTTCAGTTATGTATTCAGTATAAGTGTACAATTTGCAAAAATAAAATTAACAAAATGGCCAAATGGTGAATTTGGAGTCTTCCGGCCTCTTGGTAGCCTGGGGTCCTGGGGCAGTTGCCAGCCTTGTTATGACACTCTGCCCAGGTTGATAATCAGACAGGACTGCCCTTTTGTTTGACTTCATGTAGCAGTCCTACATAGTGTTCATGTTAGTCAATTCTGTTTGGGAGGTTGGCCAAACCAATCAGAAGCAATGGTGCCCATTTACTCCAATGCAAATTGCTCGTCTAACACACAGGAGAAAACGTTTTTCACTTCCTAGTTCCCTTTAGTTTTCTGTCCGTCTACATGTTACCACTCGGCCTATGAAAATAACTTTCTTTGACTATGGGAAAGTTTAAAATCTTTATGGTTCATAAAATCACAACAGATTTGATGATGGCAGGAAAAAACCTTTAGTTGGAACAAATCGGAAGCAAAGCAGAGCGGAGCTTTTGTATCCAGATCTCGTAATACATGCATGGTTCATGCCAGACAGCTTTATTTGGGAGATTTTCCTAGCATCGAGTAGCCTTTCCATCCTGTCTTTGTACATTTTGGTTGACACGGAAGCTGTTTTAACAAGAACCGGTTACATTTCCTGACAATCAAATGCGTATACTGATTTAAGAGTTGTTGTTCTTGGTTGATTTGTTGGTGTTGATTCAGAAGTCTTTATAGAAGCCAGTTCTTCCCAAAATCCATAATTAAAATACTAACCCCCTTAACCTTATTTTGTATTTGCATATAAGTTTCACTTTTTTACTATTCTGTGCTATATATTCCAAATCAAAAGCCTGTTGGGAAACACTTAAAAAGAAACCAAATCATTTCTTTTGTAAGAAGCTTCTGCAATGTGTTTATGTGCAATGTGCCTGGTGGAGTCATCAAAATGTAATTATTAGTTCAAACGACCATAACACACAAACAAATTAGTCTCGATTTGCAAGCAATGTGGATTATGATGACACAGCAGTTGTGTGGAAGGGGTTCTTCGCTCTACAAATGAAATAAATAACGAGACTTTGAAGTTAAAATCTGATCCCAGCCGACCTGGAGTGCTATAACAGTTTCATGACTTGATTTGCCCTTCTCTGCACTTTTTCACTTCCTCTCTCTAATTTCATTCTTTATAACTCTGCCTGCCACCCCCTGACCATTTTCTTCTTCTCTCTGTTCCACCGAGCCAAGGTCAGGAGTCCCACTGTATCGGGGCACTGCCCTCTCAGCACTCTTGCATTTGATAAGCTTACCTTGCGTTTTCTTTGTCCGTCTCTCTATCTGTCTCTATGTCCTTTTTCCACTTCTCAATAAATATATCTCAATAAATCCCACACTGCATCCATCCTTAACTCAGTGTGTCCTGGCCGTTAACATATTACATATGACTCACTCTAATCTGTCTTCATGGGCTGAGACAAAATAAAAAAGGACTGTGCCGAGTATAATTCCCCAAGCATCTGGTCAATTATCAACCAATTTGCCAATGTGACTCTTAGAAAGGTCATACATTAGATTAGTATACACACTCCAGGGGTGACCTTTACATTTTAATTAAGTGTCTGGTGCTGATTATGAATATGTCAGAAAATCACATTTTGAGAATGCTAGGTAAATGATATGTTGTGTGAAACTTGGCATTAAAACCGACATGTCCTGTTCTTACTTTACGAGTTCACATTCTAATGACTCAAGCATGACAGTATAAAGCCAGTTAAACGAGTGTTTGTTTTGCACATCACACAATAACAATGTTGAGTATTTATAAAATGTGGGGAACGGTAGCCATTATGTGAGGTTATAAACAGATGACATAATAGTATGTGTTATGCATTATGTTCTTAATAGGAAGCCATTAGAGATGTTTGCCATACAAATGAAAGGTGATAATATGTTAGTGTTAGCAAATGGATCTGTCATGGCAAAGATTAAAGGACTATTCTCAAATTTGATATATTGTGATAGCATTATAATTCACATTTTAATTCCACACAGGATTGTGCAGTATGATTAGAAACTTCTCCACACAATGCTGTAAAACATATAAAAGGGTTTGTTGTTTTGTTAACAGTATTCATAAAGAACTAGTGCACTTTACTGTTACTGCAAAGCAATTCAATTACTCTCTTAATGTCTTTCATTTTTTGTAAAGCACTTTGAATTGCCTTGTGTTGAAAAGTGCTATATAAATAAACTTGCCTTGCCTTGCCTTGCCTTGCCTTTGTTTTCTTTCCTCTGAGGCTGGCTGACAATAAGGATATTTTTGTCACTAAAATACAAGCATCCAAAACAGGCAGGTTTCACAGCTGACTATGTGAAAGTGTGAGGTAAGAGTCAATAGTCCAACCGGCTCAACCTGCACTCTTACAACTTCCTTAAAAAGTGACACACCAAAGGAACGTATTGAGGTTTGCCGCCTTGAACCCTGCCCTCCAGGCGGGTTCCTGTTCAGAAGCATGTAACCGGAATCTTCTCCGATACTTCCTAAAGGGCTTGACAAGTCAAAAACAAAATATCAGTTTTTACGATGTTTGCCTGTGCTCACTAAAGCTTTTTTTGTCAAATACTGTGGAAACATTGCTGGCATTTTAAAGACCCTGTTGCATCCATCTATCCATCTCACAGAGTCTGTAGCTGAGATTGCTTTAACAGTCCATCATTCATTCATGAGCATCTTTTTTATGACCTCAATTACATGTTTGCTCCTTGAAAGCACTACCCAGATGTGCGCCTAGCGAGCATCTATGTGTGTGAGGGGCACCTGGCTCCATGACAGGATAGAAAACCGCTCGATGTGTTGAAGCGTTGCAGAGGCTTTTTGGATAGAAGTGCGGATAGCGGGGGAACTGGGTTTCTAGTCCAAGTGCTGTTGGTTGTTTTACTAACAGGAGAGTGTATGTTTGTGTGAGTAAGTGTATGAGTAAGAGCTCTGAGAGATTAGACGAGTGGTAAAATATATAAATAGAGACAGTGAAGAGACAGAAGGATAACGTGGAGCTGTGAGTTTTAAACAGAGGTGGTTGAAGTACCAGAGTGTAGAAATACTCCATTACAAGTAAAAGTCTTACATTCAAAATGTTAAAAGTACAAGAGTAAGCATAAAAATATACTTAAAGTACTGTAAAAGTACTCATTATGCAGATTGGTCCATTTCAGAATAATATATATGACATGTTTTAATTATAATTATTGATGCATTAGGCATTAGGGTGTCAAGGTGCAACTAGTTTTGATAACTTTGTATTCTGCAGGGAAGATTGTGAATTTACTCCAGGTGTAACTAAAGTCTTATATACATATTTTACATTATTAATCCAATTTTGCAAAGGTAGTAAATACATTTAAGTATAAAGTACACGATTTACCTCTGAATTGTAGTGGGGTAGAAGTACAAAGTGGCAACAGATTTAAATACTCAAGTGAAGTACAAGTAACTTAAGTACAGTACTTGAGTACATGGACGGGTGGCGCAGTGCCCTGTGCGTTTGATCATCAGATCAAGGGGGCGTTGGAGAACTCCAGTTCGAAACCCGCCCCCGCCCCCGCCCCACTGCGTCAGGCCGTTGTGTCCTTGGGCAAGACACTTCACCCGGATTTGCTCCTGTGGGTATTGTCCACAGTAGATGACCATTACATGTATGTATGATCTGTATGTGTAATGTGTATTTGTAAAGCGCTTTGAGAGTCATGGATAAAGCGCTATAATAAATATAAGGATTATTATTATTATTATTATTATTATGTACTTTCCACCAGTGGTTTCAAGTGCTGAGAGTCATGTACAGGAGACATCTTGCTGAACTGAATGATTGTTAGTAGGTTTTCATCCTGGTCTGGTTCTCCTCTGTCCATTAGAAGACCAAGGGCACATTGGAAATCAATGGCCTAGATGTGTCTCCAGTCTCTCTCCCAGGAGACACAGGTCTGTCTCTCAGCTACTGGGGCATGTGTAACTGAGCAGTCTGTCTAAGAGAGACAGCAAGTCTGGATGAAGAAGCTCACTGAGTGCTAACTTTGAGACTTTTGGAAGAGACTCTCATAGCTTAGAATCAGACGAGAGATCCTCAGGCTGTTTTAAAAGATCAGAGCATTATTCATTAATTGTACTTTGCCCAAAAGGTATCTGAAAGATCGAAATGTGTTTAAATGGCTCGGAGCTTTGAGCACAGTGTGCAGATCTTTTGTCGGATTCCAGCTTTAGTTAGATTTCTTTATTTTTCCCAAACTTGTTTAAAAGTTATTCACTTTCCAACACTCACCATTTGTTTTACAATTAGTGACAAAAGCTGCCATTTCTCGCAAAACATGATGGATGGACATATAATATTCAAAGCCACAATACAGTTACAGTAACATGTGGAAGGGGGGGAGGGGTTAGAGTGTCAGTGCCCTTCTCCCTTTACACATCATATATTCTGTATGTTGTCTGCAACCCTAGCTATTTCTCATTGTTATCTGTACAGTGCATGTTCTTATTTATGCCAAAAGCTCAATTTGATCAATATGAGAGAATAGAAAGGTGATGTCACGACAAACGACGGGCATATCCAAACCACAGAAAAAACAAACAAGACCCTTCACGTTTCCATAACGATTACAAAGTTAGGAATAGCTCTCATGTGACGCAAAAGATAATCAAATGGATGTCTGCTCTGTATTTGATACAGAGCAGACACAGCATTTTGAAATGTTATCAGGGGATAGCAGGGACACATGGAGGATCATTTGTCGTGTTTCAGAGAGCGGTTTGAAGCCACAATGGATCAGTTGTTACATTATCTGACGGGAAAAAAGTAGGTTTTGTAGTGCACTTTGTTTAGACACAAAACACACACAGAGGGCACTCAGGGGGGTCGATCCACCCACTTCAGACCCTCTCCATCTCTTATCTATAATGCAAGACGTAGCTATGACCACTCCATTCAACCCCCAACACCTCAGCCATTACTGAT
Organism: Gymnodraco acuticeps; assembly: GCF_902827175.1. Taxonomy (NCBI): domain Eukaryota; kingdom Metazoa; phylum Chordata; class Actinopteri; order Perciformes; family Bathydraconidae; genus Gymnodraco; species Gymnodraco acuticeps. Next base: position 266,564 of record NW_022990023.1, read on the forward strand.
AGCGCTGGATGCTGGTGACCCGGTTTCTACTGCACTGTGATATACTCTGATTTATACCGTACAATGGACCATAAAACCATGTCACAGCCAGGCTATTGTTACTTTAAACCACGATTACCTGAAATGGAATATTATAATGCAGTTCAGTAGTTCCCAACATTTCTTGTGTGATGTTTAACCAATTCAACTTTCTTTAACCTTCTAGCTTTAACTTTTGTTCAAAATATATGGGGTGGTAAAGGCTGGACATTTCAATTACATTTTTTATATTTCTGTAACAAATGTTTCTGCTTCCATACTAGTTGGCTTTTGACAAGACTGAATTCCAAAAAGTGGATTGGTGTCTATTGATAATCCTGGTTGGGAATCACTGCTTGAGTTTGAAAACAGAATTGTAGTAAAACTGTGTTTTCTATAACCTAGAGCATGACATATTTTTGAAGATTGACATTTAAAAATGGTGTAAATGTAGCATAACTTATAAAACTATTATTATTTCTAAGTACACATTATTTTCTGAGGATTTGCGTCAGGCTAATTCTTTTCAAACTGATGTGAACCATTATAATTGTTCTAATTGAATGTCTTTACCAAAGTTACTGGATCATAAATCTAAATATTATTTGCTGCTATACACATGTGCATGCAGTTTGGAATACCAGTTTTCCTTTAGTAGACTTAATATTAATAATATAGATGTAATAGTAGGGGTGTAACGGTATCCGTATTCGTCCCGTACCGTCACAGTTCGGACGTCACGGTTCGGCACACGCAGTCACACGACGAATACGCCTTTTTTTTATGAGTGGGAAAAAAGTGTCATTCAGGGCAGTATCCATTACACTATATATAATCCAGGGGGCGGTATTGCGCCTAAAAGCTGTTTGCCAGCCGCCCTTAAACAACAAATGAAGAACAAGAAGAAACACAACAACAAAACGAACAAAATACAAGAAGAAGAAAAGTTAGTATGGCGATTTCAGATAACACACAGGAGCTAGAACCCACCTGCTTCTTTTAAATCAGCTGTGTGGGAACATTTCGGGTTCCCTGTGGACTACAATAACGATGGAGTGTGCGAGTGGTGGATCGGACGAGAACGGTGTGTCGCCGTTGTTCTACAGCGGTGCGGTATGCTAATGGTAACACACGCCAAACATGCTAAATCATATCAGAAGGCATCACCCAGATTTGCCAATCACCAGAGCCCGGCAAAAGACAGCAGCAGTTCAACAGCTGATCCCCGCTGTTTTTATAAACCAATAGAAATGAAAGCCGTGAGACCAAAATAAATAACGGAAGCTTTTGGCATATGTTTTTCAACGACTTTGCGCTCTTGAAACACTTTCTTATTATTTATGATGTCATATTTTCAAGACATTCTTTTTAGTTTTACAGCTTGATGAAACCTTTTTGTTTGACATCAGCCATTATAGATAATATGGCCATCTGAGTGTACTGTGTATGGTTTGTTTTTAACTGTTTAATACAGTTCATTATTCAAAAAATAGTTCTTTATTTTTAAACTGAAACTTGCACTACTGTTCAATCATAAATAACAACAAACCTGGAATTATGCATTTGGGACTTTTTTTTGCTTTTTCTTGTTGTACCGAACCGTACCGAACCGTGACCTCCAAACCGAGGTACGAACCGAACCGTGACATCTGTGAACCGTTACACCCCTATGTAATAGTAAAATAAAAGACTAGTTATTTTCTTTTCTATTGGCTTCATGGCCTTGGAAGCTCCTACCCAGCAGGTGAAATTAAAGAGCAGGCAGACAAAATAAACAAGATATATGAATCAGAGGTTTATTTGTTCTCTGGGTTCCTCAGAAACATGGCAGCACAGGAACATAAGGCTGCTCAGACAGCATGTAACATCCCAACAGGAGCTGGGAGGTTTAATCTGAAGGGGGGGTCCCAGATGTCACTCTGTCATTAATTTGAAGGAATCCTGCTGGATTACTGCTGATTTCAGGCAAACCTCTGCTCAGTGGCAGCGCTCTCCCTCTGTGCCAGCTGAATAACAAACATGCAAGGAAAAGGGTATTCTGTTAGTCTCAGTCTAGATGAGAGAAATGTGACTTCTGTCTAACCTGATTAGACATAACATGACTTAACTTTAGCCTAATTGCTCTGGCTGATCTAGTAAACACATTTACGTTAAAAATGTAGTGGATATTACATCAGAATGTCTTAATTACAGATTTCAACCATATAGAAAATGCATATGTGTGGTATGGAAAATCTAAATCTGTTACACTGCACATTGTGTTTACCTCTTGATATGACTGACAGCACCACTCATGTCTCCATGCTGCTTTTTCTATTATTGTTTGGTGTTCAAGCATTAGGAATGTGCATGACAACAAGCACAGCTTCAGCAGTTCTGCACATGAATCCATGAATTATGAACGGCTACAACGCTTAATTTCACCGTTTAAAACATTGAGTCAAATGAAGCACTTATCCTCTTGAGCATGCTGTTGTTAAATTCACTTTGGTAACATTTCAAGTGTACTAATAATCACATGGTAAAAAACACTACTGCCGTGTTTCACCTATGCGACAGATATATCTATCCTCTGTAATGGATTTCCGATGAGTCCCATTCATTTCTGCTTCTGTTTATATAATTCCCCTTTCGTAATGCCTAAATCTAATATAGGGAAACCAAGCAGTCAAATTTAAACAAACACATTTTTACATTAGATGTTAAAGGGTGATCAGAGATGCAAAATATGACATTGAAGATCTCTAGTCAAGGTCCAATTACTGACTATTCGAGGACCTTTGACCACATTTCACATTCTTCATGTACCTGTCATCATCGCACCAAAGCTTCAAATGTACTGCAGGTCACTTGTGTACGCCTGTACCAACTCCATCACAACTAAGAAAATGTCTTTTTTTAAGGTATAACCGTGGGAAACGTTAGACAGCTCCAAAAAGTGAACTTAGAATACATTTTTTGACTTAAAGGTGAGGTATGTAATTTTGGAGAAACCAGCTCGAGTGCGCTAGAATTTGAAAGTACACAACCGGAAAAAATTATAGCCGGGCCGGCTAAAATGATTGGTCGTGCTTTTTACAGCGCTACGGCTTCCACAGATGACATTTTTGTATGGATTTATTGTCAAAGCATTTAATGCTTCATTGCTATCGGGATGTTAAGAGCATTCCATGGAATATAACAAAGTGTTTCTGAAATAAATGACATACCCCACCTTTAATGACTGTAGAAAGCATGTTATTTCCCTGTTATTAAGGGGGATTTCAATGATTAAGTAAGCACTTCCATCAAACTGTGGGACTCACTGGATAAAAAAAGGAAGATATTTTCAGAGTAAAAACTGACTACTAGAACCCCAAACCTTCTGGCAAAAGGCCATTTCTTGAACTCCACCTACACTTTGTCGTGCAGGCTTTCTGTCTCTGTGGGTAAATTGATAACCTGGATGACATTCAGGGCTTATAAGACTTGACAAAAACCCTCAGAGCCTTACAACTATTTTCACAGGCTGAATAAAACTCTCCATGACTAATGAAATGTTTAAAAAAGTGCCGATTTAACTTCAAGATCATCACTCCAGAGACTTAGCTCCCTCACCTCAATCAGCCTCACAGTCCCATTGTAGAAAGAATAACATTAAATCAACAAGTGAAACAGAAATCCATTATGTGGTCTAATCTCTTTTGATCAATGGATGGCTTGTTTTAATCACAAGGTAAACAAAATGAGAGAATGGAGAAAAATATATCAGGCATAACACCTTCATTTCAAATGATGGGGAAATTCAAATGCAATTCAGTAGAGGGAGACAGCTCTGCAGGGGGCCCGAGGTGTTTATGAATATACGCTGAGTTATTATCCACGCTGTGTGTGTGTGTACGTGTCCTCCGAGTGGACACTATTACCGATTTAGAATCATCTGAACGTACAGGCTTCATTTCTCTTTTGTTATTTACCAGACAGCCATATTGTTCCCATATGTCACACAGCATGAGTGTGCGGCAGTAATGTTTAATCTCTACGGGAGGCATTACTTTTCCAGGAAAAACGAATGAATCAATAGTTTAATATTTTACTGCTGTTCACTCTCTGGATGTGTTTCAGAATTTCAGACCTGGATCAAACCCCAAAAAGGCACTTTTTCCTCACAAGGGCATGACTGGGACAAACATGATTTTAATATTAATGATCATTACTGTGCCATAATGGAAGTTGGCAGACCAAAATGTCTCAAGAGAGGATTTATAACGATTTTCTGTGCAAACAAGGTGTGTTTGTGTTTCTTCTGAGTCACGATGAGCCGGTAAAAAGATACAATATTTAGAGTGATAGTGTCTTATCAGTCACATTACAGCTTTACAGACTTAAAGCCATAAAGCTTGTCCAAAAATACAACAGTGGAAGTTTAATAATGGGTTTTACAAATTCAGACAAAGAGGAATTATCTATGGGATAACAAATAATCACTAACAAGATTAACCACATTTAACAGAATATATCATTTTAAATTCATAATTAAGAAACCAGCCCAGTGGGGTTCATTAAGGTCTCTCATCAAGAAACTTCATAACAAGAAACTTCATAACAAGTTTTTACTCCTTGATTTTGTAGTGCAGTCTGGAATATATAGACAGGGGACAAACCAGAAATAAAGGAAAAACAAATACACACGAAATGCAGACACTCCTGCAGAAGTAATTAGGTTTTAGTTAAAGGTTTGAGTGTGAAAACATGTGATGTAATCAGCTGCTGGTATTTATATTGTCAACAATGGTACATTTTGGATGGGGTAATTTATATAGGAAAAACACAGTTTATCCTATTCTGGATGTTTATATCTAGAATGAGTATTTACCTGCACTTACTGCTGAATAGTAATTATTTTATTTTTGTATTTTAGATATTGTGATGATTTTAGAGTGCCTTTTAATTTCTGTGTTTTCAAAACTTTGTTTCAAAGCTTGGAAAATAAGACAAAATGGGCTTTTTTAATAATATTCAGTCACGTTTCTCTGTTATGAAATATAAAGTACAGGATTTGTTAGTTATTTAAAACGTTGATACATGAACTGCCTTTGGATTCTGGCTTGTATTGATTTCAGTCTAGTTTTATGCTTAATTTATTATTAGATTTTTCAGAAGATTACAATTTTTTTTGTAATGCTTTTATGCTAAGGACAGATACACTGAAAGGCGTAGGCCATATTTAAAGCAGATTCAGTGTGGATCATGTCTTTTTTTAAGTGTGTTAATTAAAGTATAAATGGTAAAACATTCTGTAAAAAAAACTAGTTAGATGTCATTTGTGGTAGTTGATATTCCCAGTGTAATTATGGGATTAGATTATGGGAATATTTATTAGATGAACACTATGACATCAGAGATTCACAATGTTGATAATTTCAATGTATAGTCCAATCATAAATAGCAACACCGACATTATATATTATTCATTACCAGCTTCTAAATGAAGGATGCTCTGTTTTTCTTTGTTTCATATCATAGAAAACTGATTCTTTGTGAAAATAATTGTTAGTTGCAGCCCTACTCTCCAGAAAAGCCGCAATTTCATCACATACATTCCCTGGATCTGACTATCCTATACACAAGTATTTATTTTGTCTGTGGGATAATGTCAGTGTCTGCTTTGGGCGTCAATTGACATCAAATGGCAGAATTAAAGGATCTCACTTAAGGGATCATATGTTAGTCACAGGCACAGGAAATACAACTCTGTCCACTCCTGTAACAAAGCCCTGTGTCATGTCATTAAAATGGATTACACACCGGCTTCTGGGCATTTCAGTTTTCCAGGCATGTAGTTCAATTGGCTTCATGAAACTACAACATGTAATACTGTGAGAAACTCGGTGTAGCTCCGATAAAGAATTCAGACATAACATGAGCCCTTTTATAGAAAGCAAACCTCTCCAAACAACCACTCAATATAAGAGATATATTCGTAAAAAGCACCATACAAGTGGATTGCATAAAATGACAAGAGGGCATGGACAGTAAACGGCCAAGTTGCGAACAACCGCACTGACAAGAGATTATAGCAAACAGCTTTTTGTTTGGATCAAACATCCAAAGCATGACAACCCCATGTGGAGTCCCAGTGTGTGTCTCCACTGTTGTACGTCACCGTGCCAAACGCTGTGCAGCAGCCACGCATCTGACTACATTTTTACATTCGAATGGCCTTATTTTAACATACACTTGCATGTGATCTGTTGCATGTTTGAGTTTAAAAAAGCTGAAAGCTGTAAACACTTTCAATGACACTCATTGTCCTTTGTGATAGCTGAACACATGCAGTACTCCGTTGGCCGAGTGCTTTTTTGATCAGACGTTTTTAGACAGAGACAGATGGGCTGAAGTTTCTTTGAGCCGCTACCACACCAGCAGGAATCCTCCCATGAGGGGCATCGTACTACAGGTCCCAGAGAGGGTCAACAAGCTCCCAGATCAATACACATTAGCTGCTGCTCCAGTGCTGAACATGGATTAGTTGACATCAGGGAACCTCAAGGCTTGTGTGTGTGTGTGTGTGTGTGTGTGTGTGTGTGTGTGTGTGTGTGTGTGTGTGTGTGTGTGTGTGTGTGTGTGTGTGTGTGTGTGTGTGTGTGTGTGTGTGTGTGTGTGTGTGTGTGTGTGTGTGTGTGTGTGAGATATACAGAGCCAACCCAACTAAGCACCACCAATATCCAAGATTATGCTAATGCAAGTTTTATGAGGGAGCTTATTTAATTTGCAAGCATGAGTGATTTCATGATTTCCTATATTTGCAGAATTTAACCATTTAAACATATTGTATGTATTAGTATGATAATAATGATTTATTATAATTTCAATTGTTAATGAGATCCAACTGACTCTGAGGATCATTAGTTTAATTCTGCACTAATTTGACACTTGGAGCATTGAGTAGTTTTTGGAACATTTTGGGAATACATTTAGAAAGATGAGAATATTGATATCAGTCTCATCTCGTGTGCTATAATATGGATCAAGAGAAAGTAATAAAACAGAATCTTTGGTAATTTTACTGACATATTATCAACTCTTGAGGTGTTTTGCAAACCTGTAAAAGTTGCCTATACTTCCAGCTAATTTGGAGTGGTGTTTCTGGCCACATAATGTAAGTTCAATATGAACTATTTTAGCTTTATTTCCACTAACACCTGAGAGAAATATCGAACTCTTCACTGCTGAATGCTCTTTTGAATACAAACTATTCAACTACATTTCAAACATTTCTCAAATTGGGATCAATAAAGTAGCATCTTATCTTATCTTAGCTAGGAACTAACTTTGCTGTCTGCCATTTGGTGCTGAGCTGGTAGTGCACCGTGGGTTCATCAGGACCTTTTAACTGTAAACAGCTGCCTGATGTGGCTGAAAATGCTGATGTGTGTGTTGAGAGGGAACCATTGCATTTAAGATGCAGGCCACAAAACTAATGCATTAAAAGACGATAAAGCACTTTGTAGAACTTAGGGAAACTGCAGTCGGATCTTTATTCTCTGAGGGTTCATAACTGTGATCCATTGTTAATATGAAAATATTGATTAGCTATAACCACAGACGGAAAGAAAGAAACATATTTCCCCAAATCTACTATTACATGGGTATTTCACAATCTACCTGTAAGTAGTTGGGATGGTTGATGACCCAAACGAAAGCCCTGCACCACTCTATAGATGCTTGTTTATTCTGGAAGGGCTAGGTAGACTGAGCAGAAGAGGAGGACTTGGCAAAACAATAAACAACTTCAGCTGCAGAAGGAGTACCAGATAACTGAATACACCGGGGGAAAGCAATCGGCCAAACTTGATAGACGGGCTGCTTAATAACCAGTTCACGTTGCTTAACGGGTGGCGACAGGGCCGTCCCTGGCCAACATGAGGCCCCACGCAAAGTTCTATGATGAGGCCCTCTGTTTCGCGAGCATCGACGGGGGGGGTTGAGGCACCCTCCGCAAGTTGAGGCCCCACGCAGTCTGCATGATCGGCCTGTAGGGAGGGGACTTGATTGATTGATTGATTGAAAAGTTTATTAACAGCTTGTATATTGGGTACAGTACAGTACAGCTCAAAACATACAATTGTTAAGGGGATGCAGACCAGAGAAAGACTTTCGTCTTGTTTGGGTCCCCCATTTCCAATTCATCATATCATTTAAGACATACAAGACATATTTGACATTTCATAAATATAGTTTTTATGGTTTTAGGTGGGTGGTTGTTTAACACAAAGACAGAAACACTGACTTCAAGGATGAACCTTCACTAATAACATCGGCACAAACCTTGTTAGTAACATCCAAAAACTTTTCTCAAAATGGCAATAACTTTCTAGACTTGCAGAGGATCAACTGAAGTTTCTTTTTCACAAAGGCTGACACTTTTTATGTTGTTCAAAGCTGCCGTCTGATGCAGAGGTGGAGCTGACGGTGTGAAGCTGAGCTACATCTGTCGGTTCACTCATGTGTAAACTGTGCAGACCTACGGGTGGTTTATGGGCACCGTCGGATACACAGCCCCTCACTCTGTCTCCTTTTTATCAAATGAATAATCCACATCTTCTGTGTTACACTTGGACCAAGACAAAGCTTAACCACCAAAGAGAAAGAGAGATCATGTGTGTGTGTCTGTGTGTGTGTGTGAATAGAGTATGTGTGAAACCCAGGAGCAATAATTAGTCAGAGAGACGCAGGGAAATGGTTGTGGCCTTTAGTTTGACATTTCTGACCACAGCAACACACGCACAAACACGTGGTCTGCTTAGGGGCAGGGTTTTGAGAGAATGGCTCAAATTCTGGTAAATATAGCTGCTTTTTTGGACACATGTTCTGTACCTGTGTTTTACCCTCCAGGTGTGTTGCTGTTGTGCAATTAAAATTCAAAATAACTTGGTAGATAAAAAGAAAAATCCTTAATAATTGTGCCATATATGTAATTGATTAGGATTACATTTGATTCACGGATTCGACATCTAAAAACTGAATGCAACACAAGGCAGGTTTTTAACAAATTCAATGTTTGTGTGTTTATTAAAATAAACTCATTGGAAGGTGAACAAAAAGTAATTAAGGGGTAACAACTATTACCTAAACTGTAAAATTGTTTCCATATCATGAACAAATAAAAGGCGCAGTATAAGTTAGAAGATCTTTAGCTTCAGTGATGTGATATATTTATAATTTAAATGGATTTGAGGAGCTGGAAATTAAATGAAATCCACAACAATTGGATCACAAAAAATGTCTCTGCTTCAACCAACTAGTTAAAGTCAAGTTTGGATTTATATGAGTTAGTGTCCATTTGATTTAATACATACACATCTCTAACTCTTTTTGACATACACCAACATACTGACTCTCCTTCAGTTTGAAGAATTTCAGTGTTGGGTATTTTTCAAAACAACGTCAATGTGTGAATTGTTTTTATGTTTGTGCAGCACTCATTTACTCGTGTTCTTTGGGAATTTTTCTGTCAAACATAGTTTTTGTTAAGTTGCCAAAGCCCTGCTCACAGGGACAAAACCACATAGTGTTGGAGACAATGGGGGGAAAAGGAGAGGGAATGTTGTCCCTAATGGACAGGAATGTGTCCCCTTGCCCAGGTCACAATGCTCAATTCAGCCCGGGCCCCCGACAAAAAAACATGCCATTCTGAAATGCCAGGTGACGCTTTGTTTGAGCCATTCATTATATCACTGTCACATGTCTGTCTGTTGGCTTATTCAAGACTGTCGGACGAACAGACCAGGGGTTTTGGACGAGGCCTCTCTGTTCGAAAGCAATGAATCACACCCACTCATTGTAATCTGCAGAGTTCATGGTAATTACATTAAATCATAGTTATTACCGCCAAAGGTGCTCTGCAATGACTCACTTTGTGATATAAAAAAACAACATATAATCCACCTGGAAACGTTGGTCATCTCTATGTGTTTTTTTCGCCTACAGGTTCAACCTACTATGACAACGTGCGCCCGTTAGCGTATCCCGACTCAGACGCTGTCCTCATCTGCTTCGACATCAGCCGTCCAGAAACACTGGACAGCGTGCTCAAAAAGGTCAGTGACGCATTAACAGAAGTGTGAATTTGTCCTGTTTAATTTTTCCCTGACAAAGCTGAGTTTTCAAGGAACATTTGCTTTTTATCACGACTGGAAACATCAGAGCGGCATTAAAGGATACTTTGATGTCGATTTTAATCTTTCCAATTATTGAGTAATTACTGCGAGGCACACATAACGTTTTTAAGGACTTGCTTTGCAACTCGTAGCGTATTTAGTTATTGATACATGCTCATTTTGACTGAACATATAACATGTGTTGACCTCCCCAGTCCGCAGACATTCCTGGAGTCTGCACGATCACTCATCAATGACATCATCAATACAAAACCAAAACATTTATCTTCGACAAATTCTCACACCTACAGGGGGTCCACTTGAGAACTAACTTGAACTTTGACCTCATTAGATGACCTTAGTAATAGTGGTGAATAAACTGATCTCACAATGCATGCCACAGTGACATGTTGAAGGGTCACTATGAAAAGTTTAGGGACAATTCAAAGGATTGCAATGTGCCACCATGACTTGTTTCCATTTATTTTGACATTGAAAGCCCACATCTTATTTCTTCTGCCGTTTTTTGGAAAGCTTAACAACCTCTTCTGCCCTTCCATTTTCCTCTAAGATGGCTATTTTTTCTCACTATGGCTAAGCTTCAAAAATACCCCCTGACTCTTATCACTTCCTCTTTTCATTTTATACCCTTTGTTCTCTTCAGACCAATCTCTTCTCAAATCTCCAATGTAAGAAGATTTCTCATCTAGCATTACGCTCTCTCAGATGTTATCCCAGCCTCTACCCGGCTATCACCTTCTTTTTACACTTCAACTTTGCAGATGGCAACATTTTCTCACATTTTCATCATAACTTCCTGACTAGCAGCCTGCCAACATTGCTGCATCTCATCCTTAATATCACCTCTCCGTCTTTCTACTGCCCTTGCCTGTTTGAATCGAAGTATCAGGTTATTTGTTGAGAGAATATTGAAGATTATGAAAGCTATGATAAGAGAAACCATCACCAGCATTTTCAACTATATGAAGTCCAGAAGCTGAACAAATACTTCAAGCACAATAGCAGAGGATGACGAACACAAACAAACCTGCTGGCTGATGATGAAAGGGTGGATAATTGTAATCATAGGTTCTACCAACCACTGGGGTCAGTGAGAATAAATAGAGTACATCAACAACATTTGTGCACAGCATAGGGACGATGCACAAAGGACTCATACACACCAGTTCAAGTTTTTAGTGAGCTTAAGAACCGGGTGGTTGATGTACCCAATTCTTTCAAAAATAGATGATGAGTACAAATTCTCTAAGAGTGTAACTCAACCCACTTTATGAATATTTAACTAGCAACTAAAAACATCTATAATTGAAACGACCTTTCAAGAAGTTCAACCCATAACAACATTTTGCATTCCATACATTTCTTTAACTTTTAAATGATGTTAGCTGCATTGTTTTCTTCCTGGTATAAATGTCTAAAAAAGAGCCTCCCTTAACGTCAGTTGAAGACCAAGTTACCCAAAAATAACCAGCCTTCATTATTATCTTTTTATAAACTTCGAGTGCTCTCATTCTGCTCTTTATCCCGGACAAAACTCTTAGCAATTCTGAATATTAACACAAACAATAAGCTGCTCTTCCCATGGGTCCTTTGTGACTCATTTAAATTGCTGCTATTCACGAGTTGCACACTGTTCGGCGGAGCGGCCCATTGAAAGGCAACAGCTCACTCTGCACAACTGCACCACACACTGGAGCCTGTAACAGCAGAGACACAGGCATCGGGAGAAAAGAGCTCTTTGTAAAAGGAGAACAAATGGAGCAGCAATGCTCAAAGTGTGTGTCTGTGCCGTGGTGTGAGGAGATAATGACAAGAATCTCAGAGAGAAAGAAAACGATAAGGAGAAAGTGTTTGATGGTTTGAGTCAGGTCTTTCTCTCTTTCTTCTTCTAGCTTTTATAACCATGAGCATCCATGTTGTTGCTAACAGAACATCTTTTTGTGAGTATCGGAGGGGATGGGAAATTGTTTTCTGCATAATGGAAAGAAAACCTTTTCCGATATCCTCATTTGAACCTGTGTCTGATTCATAATGTTCCACTCATATGTATGTGTCTATTTATATACAGTGGCAGGGGGAGACGCAGGAGTTCTGTCCAAACGCCAAAGTGGTGCTGGTTGGCTGCAAGTTGGACATGAGGACAGACCTCAATGTCATGAGAGAGCTTTCCAAACACAGACTCATCCCCGTCACCCACGAACAGGTGAGGAGTGCAGACAAAACAACACTCATCTGTTTTTATCTGTTGGCATCAACACTGTCAAATCCAGCTTGGACATACAGCTTCTGTTACCAAAGTGTAACAATGCGACAGTCTTTGGTATGTGTGAAGAACTGAATAGTATGGTTTTAACAGATTTTATCAATGTCATTTTTGAAACACCTATGAGATATTGTTGGTACAGTCCTTTGTAATTTTCCACTGCAGCGATTTACATTTGCCTATAGTAACACTGATTCACACATTTAATAGTATCATCCCACACAAATGACATCAACTTCTGATTCTCCTGTGCACACAAACAAAACTTTTGAAAATGAATTGAGAAAATCACATTTACTTTAGAGATCATCACTTTCATAGAAATGGAGAAAATAAGGGAAATAAAGGAGCTAGAGACAAACAGCCGGATGTGCGATGATACAATTGTTTTGTTTGTGTCTTGGAGTGATGAACAGTGGCGTGCATGAATTTTAATAGCCTATTTTCATGTAAATGTAAATTCACACTTCTTGGCACCCTTTTGTCAACATAATAATGTGTTCTCATACCTCCGACAAAGCAAAGGTAACTGCCCTCATTTTCCTGTCAGTAATCGCATCAAATTTAGTCGAAAACTTTCTCTTGATAAAGTGATTTAGCATGAACATGAACTGAAACCTTTGGCTGAGGCAAATGTTTTCCTGACATTTTAACAGCAGCCATTTTGAACTTTGAAACTCTTTCTTTCTTCTAGTCCACCCTTTGTGGCCACTTTCAACTTGTTTGGCTGGATGTTTACTATAGATTTCCAGAACAGTCTTACATAAAGGACGTTTAAGGCTCAATTGGTAGAGCTGGTGGCCCTTGTACAGTAATGAGGCCCTCTTTCTCAATAAATAAAGGCACTGGTTGCCCAAATCTTTTTTTTTTTTAAGTTTGAAAAAATCTTCCCAAAAGCACCCAAACAATGACTTGTTCAGTTCACTCCTAATGTGTCAAAACTGTTTGAAAACAAGGTCTTGTGTTTATTTAAATGACATGATTTTGACTAAATGTATGAATACAAAGTAACAATCAACAGTGAAACCCTGCAGACACTGTGTGTCCATTAGCTTAATAGTATTGTACAAGAAATAGAAAAAAGGTTGAAAATAGCTGGATTTGTAAAAAGAAAATGTAGCTTTAGAATTTTCTTGATGCATTCAAAAAGCTGCACTCCAAAGAGCCACAAACTGTGACCTTGACATTTCAGCCTCTTGACCAGCTGATCCCCCAGGGAAAGTGCATTCGCAAGAATAAACCGCACTGTGTGACTACTGCTGTAATCGGCTTAAAGGCGTCAAAACACAGACTTGAAGTGTTGGAAGGTTTCCATTAATGCAACGATAAGGCAGCCTCCCTGGAAGCACAGCTACAGTCTTTAATGTTTTTCATAAGATAAGGATATTATTATCACAGCTGACCACTAGATACTCCTTCAATATGGAACATCTCTAACACTGATGGCTGCACACCCACATTGTCACAACGTGTTGATGTTTCACTGCCAAAGAAGTCGACGAATCCAATTGATGACACTCCAGAAAGAAAGAATGAAATAAACTCAAGAGATAGGGAGAAAGCTGGAAGTGCTATTTTTACATTTAAAAGAAGTATACACAATCTTTCTTTCTACCTGGAACACCAAAACACAGTTCTTGGAGGACAGGTAAGCAAAATGAAAGCACCATATATACCATTTTAACCAGTGCAGATTTAAGACAGTGATATAACCACTACTGGGAATAAGTTGAGCATTTACACTTTAATTTTACAGTTACACAGATAGGCCTTAAATATTTCATAGCTGTGTAGAGGATATTTAGATTGTGTATGCCCCAGCTAGCTATCATACTTCTCTGAGCTTAGGCTTTTATTAGGAGGGAAGTGTTTACTTCACAAGACGAAGGGTCTGATATCCACAAAATTATAAGGTAGGGATGATCTAACAGCATTTACAAATAGTAAATTAGGGTAAAAGAGGGTTGCAAAGTTCACAGTTTCTGCATTGGAGCACTCAGAGTATGGCTTTCAAAAACCAAATGGAAATGTTTAATTTTGACCCTGTTGGATAACAAGATGCTTTCAACAGTGTGCCAGAGGTTCAACATGGTTTAAGGACATTTAAGAATGCAAAAAGCATCATTGCCACCACATGACCCCCCCCTTTCTCTCTCTCACACACATACATACAATTTGCACTAAGTACTAGCTCTCAGCAGCTCTTTGGGTGAATCACCCTCTTTTGGACAACAAACAAACACAAACTAAAGCACACGACTGGATAAATGTTTGAATTAAAAACTACAAGAACATGAAAATGGATCAAATAACTAAATCTAATGTGAAAGGAGACTCTTTTAGATATTGAAACCACAAAGCATTATGACCTGATGGCGGTTTACCTCGCTCTGTGTAGCATTTTACAGGCATTAACCTTTTGTTGTCTTCCTACAGGGAGATACACTGTTTTGGTTCAGTCTCAGTTTTCTAATCAACCGTTTTTCCCGAAACAGTAGGATGAGCAGCAGGCAAAGACTGAGGAAATGCTACCTGCCAAATGGAGTAACAAACAGAGAACTACTGTAGGTTAGCTACTAGCAGCTAAAGAGCCAGGCAATTCTCTGAGAAGTTGGTGGAGACCCAAACCAGAGCTAATAAGGATAATAAATATTGATTATACATTTGTCTCATGCCACAAACAGTTGGAAATGAATGCTAATATTGCAAATTATCTGCTAGATTTGCTTCTTTTCATTTTCATGTTTACATGTTGTCCTAACAACCTCATATTTTATATTTTCCTGTGTTTTTAGGGAACTACTTTGGCGAGGCAGATTGGCGCAGTGGCCTACACAGAGTGCACCTCGAAGTATTCAGAGAACAGCGTCCGTGATGTTTTCCACGTAACCACGCTTGCCTCTGTGTCCCGTATCAATCGACCCCAGATGAAGCGTGCTGGCTCGCGCCTCGGACTCAAGCGGGTTTCCCAGCAGCCACCCCGGACTGAGATTCTTGAGCAAACACCCGCCATTAGAAAGGACCGGGTCAAAAGCTGCGTGCTCATGTAGGACCAGAGTCTAACCAACAGACTGAAAACCATGCCGCACATGAACTTAATTTATTGGTGAATTCTTGTCAGGTCTTTGCACTGCATAAAGGACGATGTGATGAAAACAAGAAACTATGCTATCCTGTGGAGTTCTTTGAGGAAATGTTTGTCCATCTTTAGCAAAACTTTCCTTGTTATATTTCTCATTGGGATGGTCATTGTTGTGGCAAAGCTATTTAACGCTTAAACACGTGGACAAATGGTCATGGACACAAAAAGGCTGGTAAGAAAATGATACAAAGGAAAGAAAAATAGTGAGTATGGAGTTGAAAGTAAAAAAAACAAAAAAACATAGGAAAGATCAGCCTGCAGGAACCAGCTTTAAAAGGGATGTTGTGATGTTGTTTCCTGTTTTGACAAACTATTCTCTCTTTAAGTGGCAAAGTAAATGAAGCACAAAATGATGCACGCAAACTGTTCTGAGTTATTCCTAAATGTCAGGGATTAACTCTGCTGTTTCACTTCATATGACAAGTTTAAAATCTGGACTAAATTAAAATAACTTGTGGCCTGAGATGACACAAATGTTCTTAAACCACAAGTGCTTTAATATTAAAATCTTATTAATCACTCACCACATAAAACTGAAGTGTTGTGCAATGAATATTGTCCTTATTCACACTGGGAAGGAAAGTCACAAAAAGAGTACATTGGGTGAATGTTATGTTGTACATGTGATAATGAAATAAATAAAAATGGCTCTGCTGAGCGTTGGGACATCTTCAATATGTAATTTATTCATGTCACTGTAATTTGGCCTTTATAAATAATTATGCTTAGAAAAGTTTGGGTATGAATGGTAAATGATTTGTTATACTTGTGTCTTCCTTTGGTGCAGGGGTTACGCTAGTTCCCAGCTCATGAGATGTTTGCTCTGGAAGGCACAAACATTAGTCCTTGAATAAGCTTCTGTCGTGAAATATATAACTTTTTCACTAGAGCAAGATTTTCTAATCAACAGCAAAGAAATAGTAACAGTAAATTAATAACTTTGCTAAAATACTACTACATAAATCCATACATCAACATCATGTAAACAGCTCATTTGCAACAACCCGAGATAAAAATGCATATTAACGCAAATCACCTAACAGTTATTAGCAACAATACCCTTAAAACTTAAGATCATAAATGATCCTGCCTTTTTAACGAGTGTTTGAGCTAAATGCTAACGTCAGCATGCTAACATTCTCGGAGTGATATAACCAGGGGCGGATCTACGGGGGGGCAGCTGCCCCCCCCCACTGTAGAGCCTTTCCCCCCCAGCTGCCCCCCTAACTTTTGTTTTCCTAAAACAAACCTACACTATTTCCACAAGCTTCTCAAGCAACAAAACAAGCATTACATTAGTTAAAATTGAATCATTTGAAATATAATTTTAGGCCCGTTAAAAACGTAGCTACGGCCCTGCATTAAACTGCGGAGCGGCGTTCACACAGACCGCAGCTCACACCGCTGCAGAGAGGGAGCGAGCTGTCCCAGCACCTATGGATCAGCATTTCCCTTTCCACTAGTTTTGTTTTTACTCAGGACGAGAGCTTGAAACTAAATATTAATAAAACGCTGCCGTTTGAATCGATAGCGTTTAACAGACGGGCGCTGTTTCGGGCGTTAAGTTACAAAATACTACGCAGACAGCGTTAGCTGGGAGATCGATCACTTTGCTAAACTACGCGGTAGCCTACTATTAAATCCACGTAAACTACACATCACAGCAATGAGGCCAGATCAATGAAACCAGGATACATCCTTTACCGTAAAAACTGGATCCAAACACAGCTGCCTGTGTGCGCTTGATCAATACTTTTTGATGTTATATTTATGGTATGCTACATATTAGCTAGGCTACATGGCACTAACGTGTAAAGTTATACAAGCATTTGTACCAGTGCTTTTCACAAGTAGACTCTTGCAGGCCAGAGTATAGGAGTGATTCAACAACAGCAAAAAGACATATGAGAAGTGATCAGGACGAACAGAAAGAGGAAAAGGAAAAGAGAGATGAAGAGACCAGGAGGGTCAGAGCAGGAGGAAGAGGAGGAGATGAAGAGACCAGGAGGGTCAGAGCAGGAGGAAGAGGAGGAGAGGAAGAGACCAGGAGGGTCAGAGCAGGAGGAAGAGGAGGAGATGAAGAGACCAGGAGGGTCAGAGCAGGAGGAAGAGGAGGAGATGAAGAGACCAGGAGGGTCAGAGCAGGAGGAAGAGGAGGAGATGAAGAGACCAGGAGGGTCAGAGCAGGAGGCAGATGAAACTCCAGCTGGACCACATGGTATGTTCTTATTTTCCTTACATGTTCCATTACAGTAGCACAATCTAGCAGCTCTTAGTATTGACAAATATTGATTGAAATGTGTTGCTGCACAGGTCACCTGTAGCTCTCTGAAGAGATGGGTGATGTCATTTGTGTACTTAATTATAATTAAGTACAGTATGCAGAATTCTCGCAGAGTATTCTCTGAATCGAGTGCCTTTTGGGTCTTTATATCTTTGAAAAATGAAACCAAAATGTTTGGTCATAACATCTGGTAGTGGACTACTTACATGTTCCCATCTCAGGCACAAAATATAAATAATTACTAGGAATTTCCTTGAAAAAATGTAACAGGGTTGAAGTTTTTGACAAAAAGTAGGCATGAGACCTTGTTTAGCTAAGATATGGCACCACATGGAAGTCAAGGACATTACAAAATTGTAATATTTTGCAAAACTATTAATTATTTACTATTATTAATTCATACAACATAGTTGAAATGTTGAGTTTATCAATCTTAATCTGAAAATACAAAAACTGAAATATAGGTAAGAGAAGAAACTGACACTTCTGTGATGTAATTCCCTCAATGCAGATCACACATGGATTGATCCACACATGGACTGATCCATTATTTTAATAGGAGGGTAAATGGTATGGCGTGACGGGGTTGAAACAAACTGAGGGACAATATTGCAATTTCATAGATAATTCAAGTATTTTTTCAGAATTTCTTTTTGATCAGTTAAAGTTGACAAGCATGTGATTATATTAGCAGCAACATTTTGGGATAATTGGCCATTTTGATTTGTTTAATATTAAATTAATATGTAATAATGCTTAGTGAGGACATGCAAATATGTCTCTAAGACAACCAATTTTTTTTAAAACAAAATATATATTTAATTTTACATTGTAATGCAAAACAACCTGTTCCATTAATTCATTGCTTTAAAATACATTTTGTAGTTTCCTTTCATTTAAAATGGTTGAGGTAAGCTTGGGGGACTCAAGGGGCACCCGATTGTTTGTCTGAACACCTTGTTTCTCTTGTGCATTAAGAACACTTGTGTTAGGGCATGAATTAACAATAAATAGGTTATATACAGTATAAAATACCACGTACTGCCCGCCCTCCCATGCCACCCTGGCATGACCTCTTCCCTCCCCTTTGCCCCCCCATGTAAAATGTTCTAGAACCGCCACTGGATATAACTCTTGGTGTTTGGCAGGTATAATGATTATCTTGTTAACCAATTTGTTTAGTGTTTAAGCATTGTAAAATCTGCTAATTAGGATCCAACAAAAAGACATACCAAAAGGGTATCACCAAAGTTACTACGATCCATCTTCTATGAATGATTGTATTTAGCTACCAAATGTTATAGTGAACCATCACATTTGACTTTGGATCCAAGCGTTTGACTGAACCCTCGACAGACCAAAGAAAACAGCCTCATTGCATCCTTAAAGTTTAGTGTGTCGAAAGCAATAGATTACATCACAAAACTATTTTTGTACATAAAAGTTGACTACAGGCCTGCTCAGAATCAGATAAAGTCAAAAAATTCAAGTATGAAGAGAAGGCAAACCATTTTCAAGGTTGTGTCTTCCTGGTCGAATGTACTTATTGTAAGTCGCTTTGGATAAAAGCGTCAGCTAAATGCAATGTAATGTAATGTAATTTACTCATTACTGCTCTGATCTTCATACCGCCATTATTTTCCCACTTACAGATACTCCAGCAACATCACAAGTAATATGAACATATTCCCCTCACATTAAAAATGAATACAGCCATACTGAACTGTATTCAGGAGCCTGGTGGTCTGACCTTTAGACTCTTGTTCCATTTGTTTCCCACCACGATAGATCAGGCCCTGCAGCAACTTCCCCGCCTCGGTGAGCAACGGCAAAGTGACATTTCACAGCATCGCTGCCATGCAGGGAGCGCGAGGTCGCGCCACACGCCCGAGGGGAGACCAGGCGGACCTCCAGTCGGTGGGGGGAGAGGACGTCCATATAGATGGAGGAGCAACAACCTTGCATATACAATACTCGACAACGTCAGCATAGTCATTTAATCTAAAATGCTAGTGGTGGTTAATAATAGCTGGTCCCACTCAGAATTTATGATTTTCAGTAGAGAGGAGTAAATATAATAGACTAAATCCAACGTTATCCACATAAAAAGTCATGTTTTGTCATTATTATACAAAGAATGAGCCTGCTGGCTAGCTTTGATCAAATAAAATCAAGTTTTATTTATATAGCACATTTATAAACGATTTTTGGTCGAGCCAAAGTGCTGTAGCCTACATATAATAAAAATAGCCTACAGTAGAGACACTTTACAGCAAATACAACAGCACAGATTGTTCAGAATATCAGTATGAGAAAAACAACACCCTCTGTCCTTTGACCCTCACATCGTACAAGGAAAAACTTCCAGAGAAAAACCCACAGTTTAAAGGGAAAAAATGGGAGAAACCTCAGGGAGAGCAACAGAGGAGGGATCCCTCTCCCAGGACGGACAGACGTGCAATAGATGCCGTGTGTAAATCGAAGAGATAATACATATACATATACATATGATGAAGGAATAGGACTTAATCAGACTTGAATTTCAACCTGACAACTCTTGTTATCTACACTTAGGTTCTGTTTACCAGCTGCAGCTCTGTGTGAAGGGCCGGTAAAATCAAGTTAGGGAAGAAACTTCGAGGCTAGAGCGACCTCAGCCTGAGGCACTGGGTCATCCTCTGCTTTTGGTGGAAGAAATGTTTGTTGATGGTACAGAAAAGGTGAAAGATGTCACTCTTTAGCCTTCGGCTGGAGTGAACAAACATATTTGGCAAACACTCATCCCTCTTGTCCTTGCAGCCTCACCTGTCGATGGAATTTCAACAGCAGTTTTACTGTGGAGCTACTGCAGAGCACCTAGTTCCTATAGTGTATTAATGGCAACAATTGTTCAGCTATTGTCAGATCGTTCCCATATGGATGAGAGGATTTGTGTGAGAGAAGCAGCCGTAAAAAGTAGGTAGGAGGAAAAATAGACTCTAAATGACCCAAGAGGCATAAGATATATGACCACAGAGAGACCATTAGACTCCCACGTCGATAATGTTCTCATTTACTTTGCATTTCATCCCATTGTCAAAAACCTCAAAGGTCCTCCAACTTCATATTTTATCTTTATATGTGCAGTTATGAGTTGGCATATAAGTACTATAACCAAAGTGCAGCCAAAGTTACAATTTAGTCAGTTAGAACAAATGGAATAGGCTATAGTCCTTTTAGATTTAGCTAACACTCCAGGCCAAATGCACTCACAGCGGATACAATATAATGCAGTTCCTGGCATAAGTCCTTGCAAACCTCCTGTTGCTAGAGACTGACAATGTACAGGGCAAGTGCAAAGGAATGAAAAAGATAACAGCCAAGTAAAAGAACAGAGAGGATTCAATGCAAATGGAGGAGGAACATGAAAGATGGATGAAAGATACTGTGTGAAGTTTATATGTCCACACCTGCAACGCTAATGATACTCCCATCAGTCTTAGCTGTACTTGACAACATAAGTAAATGTCAACCTTACAATGCTGCTAGGAAAAGTCTGGGGATAAGTAGTTCTCTGGAGGAGGATGAAAGCATGCAGACAATTGACTGAAAATATCTGCTAAGTAATTAAAGAGGAATGTCAAAAACTGAAGAGTTTTGGAAATATCCCAGTCCATCCAGTTTCATTCCACAGGCCATAAGACTATATATTTATGTTACATGTGTAACTAATGTCCTGCAGGTCACCCTTGAAAAAGTGATCTTTTGATCTCAAGGGGCTTTCACCTGGTTAAATAAAGGCTACAAACAAACTATTAAACACCTGCACTTTTTAAAGAACATCCTTAAATATTCATCTGTTTGCATCTCGCAAATTATGTATCTAATATATCATATTCCATTTACTTGTATAAAGACTCTTCCTGCACTGTTTCTATTTTATTTGTATTTACTTGCACATCTCAAAACATTCTCTTGCACTATTTTATCTGTTTTATTTGTTCTATGTCCTATATATATGCTGCACTGTTGGAGGAGCCTGTGACTTCAGTTTTTCATTGCCATATCTGCACTGTAGCTAATGTGCAAATGACAATAAAGCCTTGAAACTTAAAATATAAAAGGCATACGTTGAGTCTCATCATGAATACGATATAAATGAAAGTTATGTTGATACAAGAATAAGAGCATGCCTTCACCTAAAGGTACCCCAATGGAGAGATTGGCTTAGCGTTACATATTTGTTATTATGTATCACAGGTCAAATTATCATATTAAACAATGTTATAGCACATTGCAGATGTTCCTCTTATATGCAGGCCTGCTCTCTAGTTGTAAGACGAAGCCACAAACAGCTAAACATTAGGTTTCTCAGTCTTGTTCTTCAGGAGTCTCGCTGCTTTTCAATCTAACCGCCTAATCACAAAGCATTTACCTTGAATGTGACGTGAATGTGCTAAAGACAAACAACAATCAACTCCAACAACATCTTTCAGGATCCAAATCCAGCCTACAGCCTGCGTTATATGTCCCATGACAGATGAACCAGCCACATGTAAACAATGTTAATAATGTCACACGCGGTCATGGGAAAAGTCCAAATTGAATTATGGTAATTCTGACATGTAAAATGTATTAGGGTTTTGTTTAAATCCTTTCAAACCAGACAGTTATCTATCTCCATGTAATGCCTGTCCCGTGGTATTATTATATGCACAATTATCCTGGTACAAACACACTTTGCAGGAGGTCCATTTTTCATTTTAATTCCACTATAAAGTACCACTGATCAGTGACCACCGAGGCTCAACCCTTCTGCATCTTTAATGCCATTCCTGCTTGCAAAGTGTCCATAGCCATAAAACTGCACCCTAATGCTGTGAGGGTGGAGGATGGCTGACAGCGCTGCTCTAATATCCGTTCAGTTTTACTCAAATCTCCTCTTTTAACATCACAAGGAAAGGGAATACGGTGAAATAAAGCCTGGCAACAAGCATAAACCACACAACATAATAGCAATGCCAGGATAATGGTTACTGCCGTGTCAGTGGGAAAGAGTGGTCATTAAAAATGCAGGACCCATTTAAACAGTATGTAAAATTAAGCAGATTAAATATATATGTGCCCTGTGTCCATGAGGGCTCAGGCTTTTCCTTCTGTTCTCTCTGTGCAACAATAAAAGCGGCACATTTGTGGAGTCAAGACGACGGAAAGCGCACACACACAATAAAATGCAGCTGCACATATGAGCATGCATATGGCACATACACACAAAACCAAAAAGGGTGACGTTTCTGAAATTGAATCTTCACTATGGCGGAACTCTTGAAAATGTAACCAGGAGTAAACAAAGCTCATGCTGGAGGACTGTTTAAAAAAAAAAGTTTGTTCCACCTGTGTACATTCTGTGTCATTTCCTTCTACATTAGGGAAAGTTGTACAGGCAGACTTGTTTTAAGCAAACCCAACCGGTTGAAGAAAAAAGTTTCCTTGTTCATGACCCGGCCTTAAGGACATTGTTGAGGTGACATGTGGACAGCGTTTGGTTTGGAGCCAAAGGGTGCGACCAAAATACTGGGCCAGCAACTAATGAGGATCAAAGCAGAGTGTGAGAACAGTCAAAGCAGACAAGTGCAGTTATTCTTCAGCTTGACCATAGAGAGCTGACATCAACGTGTATGTAAGGTGCACACAAATCTAAAATGGCTGAGTCATTAACCAGTTGTGAAGTCAAGTCTGATTAAACTTGTATCAACATACATCTGGTACCTTTTTATCCTTTAAACTGTGCTGTTGTATTTGTTGTAAAGTGTCCTTATTGCAAAGTATTTTTACTGTATGTACAGCACTTTGGCTCGACCAAAAATCGTTTTAAAAATGTGCTATATAAATAAAACTTGATTTGATTTTAGTTTCCTTAATTGTTACAATATTTTTGTTCTGAGAAGTACACATAATTATGGATTTACAGGTTGTCATTGGATCAATTTAGGCATTTCTACTATACTCGACAATATTGACCTGTAATGAACCCGACATTTTAAGAAAATCAAGAACACTCCAAGGTAGAGCTGCAACTAGCGATTTTCTCCATAATCAATTCATCTGCTGATTATTGTTTAAATCACTTGATCTTTTGACCCGTTAAAAGTCAGTAAAATAATGCAAAATGTCCCAGAAAATAATACAAGAATGCTTCCCATTACAACACCCCGACATCTAGGTATTTTCAGTGGTTCTGCTCTTGTAGTTTCTCTTATCACAATGTTATGGAGTGTTGTTTTGACTCTTGTAACCACACCGGTCTTATGTCCTTGCAAAATAACAGAAACAATCACTTTGCTCATTCAGAATGTAGCTGTGGGGTAAAGAACTGCCCTCAAGTGTTGGAAGCAAATGCCAATCTGCTTGTACATGTTTGCAGACACACACAGATGTGCAGCTTCACAAACAAACAGGCACGTTGAAACATTCCAGATGGCCAAGCAGATTGTTTTGTGCTGATTTCCCCAGTGCAACGTTTGAACAGAAATATCATGCACACAGAGACACCCCGATTCTTACCGAGGCATTAAGACTGCAGACATCTTACAAAATAACCTACTGCTTGCACAAAGACCTACACGCAGTCACTCGATTACTACCAAAGAGGTTTAACACAGACGTCTTTTCACAGAGAAAACACAACTTGTGACCAACAGATTATATTTCAACTGGTTATTTCCTATTCTGTAACCAAGCTAAATGACTGCTGACAAACTGACATGTTTTTAAAACCTCCGTGCTCTAATATTTTGGCGTGAACAAGTGATTACTGTGTTTTTTTCCCGACAGATTGCTAATTTAGTTATACAGACATACATTTAGAGGACTGCTTACTTTGAAGCACTTTGAATTGCCTTGTGTTGAAAAGTGCTATATAAATAAACTTACCTTGCCTTGCCTTGCCTTACTTTGATGATCCTTTGAGCTTTTTCTAGTTCCACCATGATGTTGACATTTCTGATTCTATGAATTTTGGTCCAAACATACTGTTCCAAAAGGATGTATCCTAATGACTTGCAGGTTAAAACGATTGGATTGCTTGCATACCTTTAGTTTAAGACCAATTACCTGCCAACTAATCACATTCCCATCAGCCTCTGCGGTTGTGTGTGCTCTGTGCTAAATATAACATGTTTGCTCACATGTTCATTGAGAGAGAGAACATGGTAAACATTTTTCCCAGTAAACATCAGCATGTTGACATTAGCATTTAGCTCAAAGCACAAGCACACAGAACCCAAAGCATGTTTAGAGAATCCTAGTCTTACTCTACTGTAAGTAGATAGATAGATAGATAGTAGATAGATAGATAGATAGATAGATAGATAGATAGATAGATAGATAGATAGATAGATAGATAGATAGATAGATAGATAGATAGATAGATAGATAGATAGATAGATAGATAGCTAGATAGATAGATAGATAGATAGATAGATAGATAGTTAGATAGATAGATAGATAGATAGATAGATAGATAGATAGATAGATAGATAGATAGATAGATAGATAGATAGATAGTTAGATAGATAGATAGATAGATAGATAGATAGATAGATAGATAGTAGATAGATAGATAGATAGATAGATAGTTAGATAGATAGATAGATAGATAGATAGATAGATAGATAGATAGTTAGATAGATAGATAGATAGATAGATAGATAGATAGATAGATAGTTAGATAGATAGATAGATAGTTAGATAGATAGATAGATAGATAGATAGATAGATAGATAGATAGATAGATAGATAGATAGATAGATAGATAGATAGATAGATAGATAGATAGATAGATAGATAGTTAGATAGATAGATAGATAGTTAGATAGATAGATAGATAGATAGATAGATAGATAGATAGATAGATAGATAGATAGATAGATAGTTAGATAGATAGATAGATAGATAGATAGATAGTTAGATAGATAGATAGATAGATAGATAGATAGATAGATAGATAGATAGATATATAGATAGATAGTTAGATAGATAGATAGATAGATAGATGTTTGCATTGCAGCAGCATAAAAAGGCAATGTACATAACAGAAATTAAGACAGTCAAAAAATATTTCAGAAATAAAATAGCATTACAAAGTGGAAAAATACAAATTTCCAGTACCAAATATAATGCAGGATATTAATTGTGCAAGAAATTGATTATTCAATATTAAATTGAATGCAAATGTACAATGTACAGTGGAAGTTTAAGTCCAGTTATCAGGATATTAGGATTTCATGCCTGCAATAATATTAATGATTTTATTGTTTTGTATACAAACGTTGGGTTTTCATTGTCAACTTCTCAGTAACGTCTGTTAGACAACGCTTCAGGTTTCTGCTGACACTGTAATGACACATCTTTTTGTCGTCTGACAGTCATCAACATTCAACTAACAGATCACCCAGAGGCTAAAAACCATTCTGTTAATTGTACAGTAGAAGAAAGCAAACAGGGTTGCATTGTGAGCCTGGACTCTGTATCATGCTGTAACGCTGTCTCCCTTACACAGTGCACTGAGCTGAATGGGCGCTCAGCTGCAGCTCAGCTCTGAAAATCAGCTGACTGGAGGATATCTGTCCTGCCACTGTGGCATCTGGCACCGCACATCTGGCATTTAAAAGGCCTCGGAGCAAACGTGCTGACAATACTGTTTCGTGTGGTCTCTATTTTCAGCCACCTGGTTTTCGACGTCTGTTGTTGTCATAGCAATGAATTACCATGAATGCGACATTTATATTTATCCTGCATCTAGATGCCAAGTGCAATAGCTGTAAATAATATACAAAACAATCCGCAGTTAAAGAAAGGAGTCTTGGGTATGTGCATTAACGTGTTGGAACACACATTTTTGCAGTGTATAGTACCCTTTCTTTTGTATTTAAAATGAACCCTTACAGTAAGAAAACACTTCAAATCTCCATTCCAGCTTTCAAACTAACATCTATATCAGGCGTATATGGTGCAGTCACTCAAGTTGACTCATGTCCTTGAGTCATAATTGTTCCAAGCTCATTCTGCTTCAAAAGTTGAGCGTAGCTGCAGGAGGAATACGCTTTTCTGCAATATCTCTCTGCCCTTCAAACACTCTCACTCATTTCCACATAGCTTCAATGGCTTATGGTTTTTGCAGATATGATTTATTCACAACATTAGCCCTGGTTATTGCATAGATTACAATCACCATCGTACCGACCACAAACACTTCCTGAGGGATGTTGAGTGAGTGCTATAAGTAGAAACATACATTATTAAGGTGGCATGTTCACCACACTGTTATGACTGTTTGATATACAGCTTTAAATCAGTTCAAATCTGATAACCAGCACCTCTAAAGATAAAGGGAACACTGAAAGTAAATATATTCACATAACGACTGACTCAATTATGCTACTCTGAACTCTACTCATAGTTGGAGGCTAGAATTATCTGAAATTATTACACAATGCCAGAGAGTGGATTCCCCCCCCCCCCCAAGTCACAATTAATTTGACTGTGGAAAATGATTTGTCCAATTAAATAGAAAACAGAGGTGGAAAGAAGCGATAGAGGGAAAGCAGTGATGGGTGTATGATACATTTAAGCTTGCATGAATTATCCGTGCTGTGTAAAGTTAAAATGAGTAAAATGCAAATTTGTGTTATTCTAGGTAGGGAATAGTAGGACTAAAAGTAGGACTTTTTCTGCAAACCTCATAGCCAGTCGTTGGTTTATAATACAGCTTATTTTAAAAGAAGGAGCAGTGTGTGTGTGTGTGTTATAAACCCCAAATGCTCTTTTTGGGTTTCCTTTCCAAAAACTAAAATGTTAACTTTGTTATGAGCAAGTAAGTAACCAAATGATCAAGTATTATATGTAAATGCTTTTTAAATGTTTTTGTAGCATTTTAAAAGGGACATCCAGTTCATGGGAAAGTAGATTTCTGGGGTTTAACTGTTTTTAAAATAATTTGAAGCAATGAATCACGACAACCCAAAAACAAATGCAAGGGTCAGTTCCTGCTGCCCGACAGGAAATAATTAATATTTTGAAAGTCAATCAATTGTTTAACGTCACTTTTCACACAAAAATGACAAATAAAACCAAGTGCCAGCCTTTCAGTGGTGAGGATATTTTTGTTTTTTTCGGCTGTGACAGCAAACTGAATATATTTTATTTATTTTTCATGTTTTTTTGGCATTTCACTAACCAAATGACACCATCAAATGGTGTTCTCGCAGGACGCTTTGTTGAGCACAAAGGGTAATTTTTGTGCCCTCACATGGCCCATCACAGGAAATCTCTTCTCTCTCCTTTTACTCTTACTGTGTGTAAGCTGTTCAATAATTCAAGTAAACTCTGTGCAGAACATGTTGCTGCATTCAAGCCATGTTCGGGAAGAGCTACAGGCTTTCCGCCACGACCAGAAAGCTGACATTCACCAGGGGTTTGCAAGATACATGGCAGAGCTACGAAACAGCAGCAGGAACACGGTCAAACAGGAATGACAAGAGCTAAATACATTACATGTGACAGGAGACATACTAAATATTGTAAATGGCTTTTCATAAACCCCAATGATCATGGTTGTAAAAAGGTCTATTCTACTTTGACTTGAGCTTCCCTTGATGTACTGTATTTGTACACCAAAAACTGTTTACATAAAGGCAATTCTGTCAATGTAACACCATGTTTGACAGTATAATGTGATTTATTTGAAAACGTTAGTCATCTAAAACCACTTTTCTTGTAAGGATATTTCTCAATAAACAACAAAAGTGTTGTGAATCCCAGATGTGCTATTATTAGCCCATTGGTTAGTTATTTATGATTATTGTGAGTAGCGGTAACAGCTATATGTGCACAAGGGTTTTATCCTGAGATTCCCATTTCGTTTATTGGAGCCCATATGTTTGTCTCATTCCTCCTTTTGCAATGCATTTAGTGTTGATTGGATTATAAGTAAGGACTATTGGCTGTAGCTGAGGTTACACATACATGATTCCTGTGAGTGTGCTTCTCTCCCAGGACTGAAATGTTCTTATTTTTAGGGAAAATATTGATCAAAATTCTACTACTAAATGGGCTATTGAACAAGAAAAAGAAAATGAAATTCAAGCATCATTTGTTGAATACACTTTATACACACTATGAAACTCAATTTGTCAATAAAACAGATGGATAATAGTTCATATTGAGTATTGGACATTAAAAAAGACACAGGTTGTAAAATGAATCAGTGGCTGTATTTCACTTTCTTCTCTGGCTCATGTTTTGTATTTATTGTAGTTTTGGAGGGTGTAGGTTGCCACGGTATCCAACAGCCAACCACGAGTCACGACTGTAGCTTGTTTAGACAGACCTGTTGAAAAGAAATATATTAGTGAGTCAACAAAAGACAAAATCATGGGTTTGTTCAGTTCAGGCACAATATTTGAAAGATATACACACACTTAGGAAATACTAACCAGGATATTATCAAGGGCTTGCTTCAATTCCAATTTAAAAAGCAATGATTATTAGATTGAATCCACATTGACTAATTAATTTATCTTCCTAGCATATGATATGAGTATTTATTAGTTGATTATTGCTGCATTACTTTGTTTATTTTTCGTTGCATATTTTTATGCTATTTGTATATAAATTACAAAATAATTCACTCAGAATTAGAAGCTTGACGTCTATACATTAAACATTTACGTATGTATGTGATGTTGAGCTTTAGCGCCGTCTTAACATTAAGACCTATCAGTTCTGAATGATGGTGGTCCCAGAAGCTCAACACTTAACACCGAAAAATAAATCCTCTCTCTCATAAATCACGCACATTTGTGAATTAAGCAGCACTTTTCTTTAAGGCAATAACCCTAACTGACTCCAGAATACATGTTGAAAAACAAAATCAGGAGCGTTTGCCCTTATATTCACACGTTTCCATCTTATCAGAGGATAGTTGAGAGAAAGACAGAAGTGTGATTTAAATCAATGTTGCATAAGAAGAGGATAAGGGGGATATAGAAGGGGAGGGGCTTCTCGATTACCTGTAAGTGCCAGAGGACGGGGAAAAAGCTGCATTAAATATGCAGCAGTGTAAATGAGGATGCCAGGAGGGGTCGGGGGGGGGTGGCTCGCTGCCTCTTGCTCCCTCTCTGTTTCAAACTGCTGGCTCTCTTCGTGCTGTGGCAGCCTCTCTCTTTAGTAGCCAACTTGTTCTGACATTTCCCCCAGCGCCGATGTGACATTTTCTCTTGGCCGTTTCTCTGCCTCCTAACTTCTTTCACACTCACTCGCCTGGCCAGTCACTTCTCTCACTCATGTTGGAAACCTGTCTCACACTGGCTGCCAGCGTCTGCCATTTCACCGCAGTGTCACTCTCACACACATTTAAATCTATGTACTAATCGACGGACAGGTGTGCAAACATGCACCCCGGCCAGAATGTCTGTATTTGTGGGCCATTTGCTACACTATTCAGGAATTAACTGTCTCGTCATCAACTCCCCTTTTCTAAATAACAGGACCAAATTATGAGACATTTATTGAGAATTAACTCATAATGTTTGTTTTCATAAAATCATCTTAAATACACACCACAAAATAAAATGATATGATCGTTCATAATGCCGGTATGATTACGGACAGGTAAAGACTTTCTATATTTTAGTGCTCTGGATAAGTCGACAAAAGGAATAAAGCATAAAGCTACACCACTGAAAAGCTTCACCTATGTCCATTGTTGTCAAATATTTAGAAACATATGGTTGCTAATTTAGTTTTAGACAATAACAACAGCTATTACGAAAGAAAATCACAATAAATAGTTTTAAAAAGAATATAAATGTTCTTACAATGTTGCATTAGCATTTTAAAGCTAATGAAAAAAAAGCCTGGCAATGCTGAATAGCTAGCAGTGACTAACTCACATCAAGAGGCAACATGTAAAGTCATGTTTAATAGCCTGCTTCTTTCCTAAGCCATTCTATTTACAATTTAATGTCAAGTCTTTTATTGAATTTCCTTTTCCTTAGAGAAAATACTTTTCAAATCAACATACTTGAGCTAACTTGGTTAGCTTGAAAACATGAGCCACATGAGCCAACATGCTGACCCTGTGTCTCTTAAAAGGAAACTTGAACACTCTACGTAGGTCGAGCAGGAAGTCCTTCTTTGAATTAAATGAACAAGACTCGTTGCTATTTGAAGTATCCAAATTCAGGAAAACTAAAATAATTGGTGGCTAACAATCTCATCTTGTATCACAGAAATAATAGTTTGTCTATTATTTTGCTCCAAAAGGAAACCTCACCATGTGTCATCACTCAACATGTTTTCTCAATACTGACTTGCTTTCTCTCTAAACCAGCATACATTGTGCTCGCAGCATATTTGCATGGATGATCACAATCTATTGGCATATTATCCATCAAAATGATTCCTCTCTGACACTCTATAGGTCCGTGCTTGTCCCAGCCTCGAAGCCCCGGGTGAAACCGTGAAGGAATGAGCTCCAGCTGTTGTTGTCAGCCTAATCTTTATGAACTCTTTATGTCCATGTGTGTGCGTCTGTGTTAGTGAATGAAAGAGAGATCGAGTAAGAATAACTACAAGATTGAAAGTGTCTCATATGTTAGACTCACTGCTGTATGTGGACGAAGACGACTCAGATCCAGGCTGTACGATGACAAGCTGACGGGACTTCTGCTTGACAAAAATAAATAAATGGAGAAAACATGCATTATTCAGTATTAAAAATAAGCAGCAAGTAGAACGAATACTGATATTTATAGCCAGACTAATTGGAAATGAATTGCATTCTCACACCTGCTTGTCAGATTATCTAATAGCAACATGAGGTCTCTTGGATTTAACTTGGCTGCTTTAAGGGTTATTAGATCTGGGGATTTTCAGCTATACTCAATCCTTTTTTATTTATAGCGTGTCACTTAGATGATTCATGGCTTAATTTAAATACATTTAAAATAAAATCAAACCCATAAGGAAAACATTAGACACTATGGGAGCCACAGCGTTGCAAGTCAGATAATTGCTCAGTGTTGGGGGAGGCATGCAGTTCACTGACTTCCACTTATTCCCTACAGGTATTAGATTGCTCGTATTGATTGTAATTTATGACTACCAGAAATCTGAAGTGAACTGCAATCATTAAAACTGAAACACTACACGGTAATAAGAGAACAATACAATGAGCTAAATGTTAACATGGGGACGAAGTAAAGGTTATCTTTGTAAATCAAATAAAAGCCAGAATCATATGCTAAAATCAAGGTATCAAGGTTCATTTAAGGTAATCAAGGAGTATTAATGCACTCCTGCAAACTCAAAAACATCTGATTTGAATGTTAGCATTTTTTTAAAGAATACTCAACAAAGCGTTTGCAGAGCGGCTAAATAACTGACTTACCTGTTTACTGTCGAGGAGAAGTGGGTCTTTGACTACAGCTGCTCCACAGAGCTCCACCATCCACTCCAGCTCATCTACAAAACACACAAAGTTGGCTGTGAATGTTGACTGTTTTGATAAAACCCTGTTTGTTAAAAGTGTCCTTGGTTACATTAAATGTGATTCTCTCTGCTTCAACCCCCAGGGGATACAAAGCAGACTCATATCAAGCAGACTTCCTTTGATCGGAAAGATGGAAAACAGGTCAATACACACAACTCTTCCCCCCTGAATCAATATCTGCATCTTACCCCAAAACGCAGTTAACTTCATTTGGAAAATAAAAAAATGTTTTGTTGTCCCTACATCATATCAGCCACTAAACACCGGCTGGAAAAACACGAGTCATTTGAGTCAGGAAACCTCAATCAACCTGCAGTGTGCGCTGCGGGTAACCTCATCATGATACAACACAAACACAAGCAATTAAATAATGGATGAAATCTTGCAGTGCTGAAGAAAACAGACTCCAGCCTCATGATTGTGCCATGTAAAGGAAAGTCTTTAAACTCCTCACGCTAGCTAGCAGATGTCGACCCATTAGCAAAGCTCCATCGATCCAGAAGGCAGCGGGAGGATGCAGCAGAAGCACTTTAAGAACCGCAGGAAGGAGGAAACTAAAGAATGCTGCCTTGTGGGTTTTGAAGTGCCCCGCGAGACCTTCACCCATGATCTATCTGTGCTTTCATTCATGCAGGAAGGGTAAAGACCAAAAAGCATTTAGTTTGAAGGGCACCCCAACTCCTCTTGACCTTGATGTTTATTACAGTTTGAACCATTCGGACCAAGGTTGGTGCAGAAAATGTTAGACCAAGATTTCTATTTTAGAAAATGAAAACAGCACTTTAGCTACGACTAAAAGCTTGCTTCTATTTTCTTTGATTAAAAGAAATCCAGCCAGCTAACTGACACCGTAGCAACCGCTGTGCATTATGAAAACACACCAAAAATGTCTCGCACAACTCCGAAAGTCCACATTCAGTCCACCCACACTCTGGAAACACTTGTCATTGTTCACCGGTGTCAAAATGACAGGCGTTTAAAAAAACAGCACCGGTTTCAAGCTGTGTCAGTCAAAACCTCTGTCAGCTACTTTAACTTTGGTTTTTATTATGTTTCCCTCTTTCTCTTTAAAAGCAAGGCGGGTGTCTATCAGGGTCCTGCAGGACAACAAAAACGGAATAAGTGCAGTTGAGTGAAGTAAATCTCGATTGAGAAAACAGAACGGTGCGACCACAGCTAGGAAAGAAAAAGTGTTGCAGTGGTTTCTTTGAAAGAATATGCTAATTAAAGTGAAAAGCATCTCTTTTGTGGTCAGTAATCAGAGACATTATCTAGGTGCTGCATTTCCTGTAGTGTTCGAGTGCTGTGTTACTCCGATAAACAAGACAGAGCTCGAGTAGAACAACAAAAATGATAGTAATTAGAGATGGCTATAAAGTAGAGGGCAGCTATTGTATTATATATTCTATTAGACTAAATCTAAGCAAATGACGTTACATACCTTATATGGTATGAAGAAGTGAAAGTTCAAACTAAAACCTCAGAAACACATTGAGGAAATGCTCGGATAGCAAAAACTTTTACTGAAAATAAACTAGAACACATTTGATATTTGCACGGTACTCATCACCTTGTCAGAAATCTGCATTTCAAACACCTCCCTGTTGTCGCTTACAGAGCTCAATATGCCATGTGCTGGCAGGAATACGAAACAAAGACAAAAATAACCCAAAACACTTGCTAACTAAACTATCTGCATAAAACCTCTTTGCTAAGCATGTTGAGAGGCATGAGGGAGTGATGTCAGGTCTTAAAACATTTGCAAAGAGGACTGTATGGTTACATTTTCTCGATAAACTCAACAGTTTTTTATTGACTTGGACATGTCATTTTGCTGATGTGATTTACCTGTCGTCATGTCTGTAAAAGATCCTTGGAAGCAGAACCTGAAGCCCTTCATGAGTAACTAAGGAGAAAAAGGAGATACAAAGTAAGAAGAAGCTTCACCAAACATAGCTTGACATTTAGAACAGGCATTCCTCACCAAAAAAAACTAGACCTTGATGTTTTTTTCCTCTCACTGTAATACTGCATATTCAGGGGTGAGTTGAACAGAAAAGAGCAAACAAAGCCAGCGTCGAGGTAATAACACGCTTATAAACACGCAAAGAAAAACAACCTGCCCCTAGGCTCAGGGTCAATAAGCATGATTGAAACGGGAAAGTAAAATTGTTTTTCTTGAACCCATACTACAGAAAGGAAACAGGCTACTCATCCCTGTGTGTGTGTGTGTGTGTGTGTGTGTGTGTGTGTGTGTGTGTGTGTGTGTGTGTGTGTGTGTGTGTGTGTGTGGCCGTGGCCTAGCATTACTATACTTGTGGGGACCTAAATCTGTTTACACAGTCACGTGTGGGGACTCGCCTCCCTTATGGGGACACATTGGAGGTCTCCATGAGAGGAATCATTAATTCTAGGGTGAAGACTTGGTTAGGTTTAGGGTTAGGCATGTGTTGGTTATGGTTAAGGTTAGGATAAGTCTCCTGGAAATGCATGTAAGTCAATGTAATGTCCCCTGAAGTGATGTATACATGGTGTGTGTGTGTGTGTGTGTGTGTGTGTGTGTGTGTGTGTGTGTGTGTGTGTGTGTGTGTGTGTGTGTGTGTGTGTGCGTGTGTGTGGATGGAAGATAAATGTCCGAGCTGCTGGAGGGAGAAATACTAATTTCTCTCACCTCCCTGTCGGTCCATAATGATCATTAGCCAGAGGTGCCGGGTGAGATGAAAAAGTGTTTCTGTTGCAGATTTTTAATTTAGACAACACCTAATATCCTTCAGGGGGTATTAGAGTGTGTGATGTGATAACATGCAAATCCATTCACACACACACACTCAGAGTTTCTTTAAATGATGTCCTGCACATCAACATGTTGGTCTGTTTGTCACTTTGGTGAAGGTATGGAAAGTGAGTCTGAACAGGACTGTCTGGCTCCGTCAAAGTGTCTGCACTGAATTTAGGCCACTTAAATGAGCCTGAAATGACTAGCTAATTCAATTAGCGGTGGTTCTTCAAAGGCAGCGATACGGTCGGCATAACATCTAGACTTTTCCCGCTCAGTGGCAACAGATCCCGGTCCTGCTGGCTTTAAGAGGGGGAAATTACCATTAGCTTTTTACAACAGGGCCTGAGCTAAGAGGCTGGTGCAATGAGAGGAGACTCGTTCAAGTGTTTGTTATTGAGACACCATCTCATTTTCTTCATGGAATCAGACTGTTCTTTTGTTGTTGGAAGAAGCGCTTTCACAAACAACAAGGTTGGAAATGATTGCGTTTTTTTCATACTCTGGATAAGGCGTTAAGGAAATTGTTCAAACTTTATTTTGTAATCCACTTACGTTTTACGTTTCAACAGCTTATTAGTCAAAATGATTGCATCAGTTCTTCTGATGAAGGCTTTTGTGCGCTAAAGGGAGGAGAAAATGGAGGGCAAGAAGCTCAAACCGATCTAAATTGTAAAAAAAGAGAGCTGCCTCTTCACTCTATACTGTATGCATGGCTGTTTTGGGCTGGCAGCACTGCTTTCAGTTTGCTTTACCAAGCGTTAGATTACTCTTTAATGGGGGCATCTTGGTTGCCCATTTTTTAAGGATGTAAGAACTGTCCCTCGCTTGCTCTGTCCAGAAACATTTGGTGTCAGTGCCAAATAACATAATCACCTTTTAATCTATTTGAATGTTTCTTATAGACTCATTCTTGTCCATCATCTGTCTATCAGACAGCTGAACATTTTCTTGATATTCAGTATTTCAAATGCAGTAGTTGAATGTGCTGGAGTTTTAACAGATGCTCACATTGCTCCATCAGATCCAGAGATCTTTGTGATCCAGCTGCACCGAAACTCACAAACAAACTTCCCACACCTGATTGTGTTCACCGGCCCAGAGAGTGACAGCAGGCGGTAAAGAGCTAAAGCTGAAGGAAACGCCTGAGAAGCTATGATTACATAGCGGGGCTGTCATCCTTTCTGAACGCCAAGCATCAATTGGTTCAGCTTAGCAACACATGTGGTGACAGGGTGTCTGCTAAGGT
This sequence comes from Gymnodraco acuticeps, assembly GCF_902827175.1. Classification (NCBI taxonomy): domain Eukaryota; kingdom Metazoa; phylum Chordata; class Actinopteri; order Perciformes; family Bathydraconidae; genus Gymnodraco; species Gymnodraco acuticeps. The sequence goes on from NW_022990023.1 coordinate 302,992, forward strand.
TTTCCGGTTGATGTTAATAAATAATAATTGAGGCTAATTTCTATTTACACTTTGCTTGTTGATAATTTAGTCCCAAATATTCAATGTTTTAGAGAAATACCTACTTAACTGGCACTAAGTTTGAGTTTCTCCTTCTGATAAGCATGAACAATTTGCAATTTCCTGTATTATTGTATATGATATACTATCCTATGTGCATGTACTGTATGTCTATGCTCCTTTTGCATTTTGGACTTTTTAAAGAAAATGTTTACTATCCAGAATATTTTACATTGTTTATATTTGATATACTATTTTGCATTTTCATTACATTTAACATTTTTAATTCTCTATTTCACTTTTTGAGTATTTGTATTTTAATGTTGAACACACCGCTTCTGTAACAAAATCATTTCCCAAATTGGGATCAATAAAGTATATCTATATATCTATCTAACATTTGGATTAATTTACTATTTCTATTTTCTACAGATGTATCTAAAAAGGTTTAATACATTTGATTGCAGTGTGAAAGTATCAAGTACTGTATATTATGTGGAGATCAGAAACATAACATTACAGCTGAGTCACACTGCTGACGCTCATTCCTTGGGGCCAGACTTGACCTTTTACATGTAGATGAAATAAACACAGTTAAAAAGCCCTCCTGCACGTCGTGTAAGACTCACGCTACTGTCTTCAGTGGTTCGAGCTCTCATGGGGCCCTGATGGTCGGGTCCATTCACCACATCACCTCCAACTTCAAAGGCACTCTTAAAAACAAAGCCAACTTCAGTATACTTACAGTCAATACTTATATCATACTCAAAAAGAAAAAAACATTGCCTGTTGCTATTAGCATTTGAATAAGTTAAGCAATATTTCATTCCCATCTCATAAAAAGGACTGATTGTAAACTACCTACAGTAATATAACTTGATTTATTCTAAGTGTCTCAGGGTACGCTGAACATCCTTCAGTTTGACAGAGCTCATCTTATAATTGTATGGAGTTTATCTCAACATCCTCTATATTATGCATAAAAATGCTTATAAACTGGGCTGGATGACGAATAGAACTGTTTATAATTAATGGCGTTGCCAAACAAAGCTTGGCAAAGGATTACACTTCGCATAGCACAAAACCAGATTCAGGGATTACAAAAGCAAATGGATGACAAATAATCTATGAGGTATCACAGCAGAGTAAATGGGGAGATTCATCACGCCGCCTTAATTCGACAAAGACGTACAGAGATGTGACAGGAAGTCACCGGTGCACAGATTCTAAGAGCATGCAGACGAGCCTACCTCATCCAAGACTTTCTTTAGTTTGAAGCACTCTGAAATCCCTGCGGAGAGGGAAGAAAAAAACACAAGTTTATTGTTAAACACAAACCCTATCCTGGGTGGATACTGTATTATGTAACACTCATTTTACTCCTGCCTATTCATTCACATAGAGGCGAAGTCCCGCCCATCTACTTCCGACCCATGGGACCTTATTTCGGAAAAAGTATGCATTGAAGTCAATGGGGAGAGAAAGATTATCTTTCGATCCCGTTTGAATTGTGCCACGAATCACACATATGATGTTTGTCAATCGTAAAAAATAATTTGTCAAAAAAGTCAGTTTGTCGTAAAACTGTTGAAATATAAAACTATGAAAAATACGCAACTAGAAAGACTACAAATCCCAGAATCCCGGTCCCGCATGCTGGCTCTTACGGAACCGACTAACTCCCCTTGTGTGTATGTACAGCTCTCAACATGCCCAGACTTGGAGTGATTTTCACCTCTTTCAATACTTTTCACCTCATTCTGAAAGAAAGGAGTGAAAGAAGTGAAATGTGCCAACGTGACGGCCGTCTTGGTGTGTGGTGTGAGACGGGAGATGTAGTTCATTGAGCGCTTTCACACAAAAAAAGTGTTACTTCACAGTTTTTTTTTTGACTTGCAAAATTAACTTTTAAATTGACAAACATCATATGTGTAATTCGTGGCACAATTCAAACGGGATCGAAAGATAACCTTTCTCTCCCCATTGACTTCAATACATAACCTTTCTGAAATAAGGTCCCATGGAGCTCCCCCGGAAAGGGAGGGACTTCGCCTCTCTATTGTGCTGTTTTGCGTTATTGATCAAAACACATCAGCATTGAGCTTGACAATAAAGTGAATGGAGACTCACACTGGAAGCTCACCACCCACTTCCTGGCTGCGATGCCAAGGAAGTACTTCAGCGTGCGCTCACATACCAGTTGTTCATCTGACAGGAGAAGAGAAGGAGATGTTGTGAACAGATGTGCAGGAGTAGATTCATTAACACACCCTTGTGTGAAGCTTTTGATGTAAGTGTTAAAGTCAAAATATGTCTGGAGTTGACAACCTTGAGGTTTTTTCCCAATTAACAAATAATACACAATGCAGATACAGACAATGTGTAGAAAGAGTTCCTGTATTCTCTTAAAGCCACACTGTAAGCTTTAATATGATGCAAAATAAAGCACAAATGACGTCTAATACTATCACTGACTCACCAGAAATGACTTTTTTACTATGTAATCATTTATGCCACTTACAAAAGCACTTTAAAGTAGATAGGTGGCAGCACAAAGCACTTTAGCACTATTATATTATGTATGTTTGAATGTATAATGTGATAACTGTTTTTGGTGCTCTTATTTCGCATATTTAATTCACCTATGTGCGTTTTTAAGAGCTGCACTGGGGCAAAAACCTATCAAGTTGAAATAACGATTAAGTACTGAACCGAAATACATTTAAAATGACTTAGGTCAATCGTGGTGTTATGTTATATTTATTTATTATTCATTTATAGCTCTTTTAAACTGTATCCACAGCAGAGGAATGCACATAAAACAGAGAATAGCTTCACACTACCGATCAGCAGGGTCAGGGGTTGTTCCTCCTTCAGGAAATAAAGTAATTATCCATTGATTTGTATTCCAGGCAGGAGGAAAGTGCACGTTATTGATGTGTTTTTAACAATCAAATGATTATTATTTCATGGTCAGAACGGCACACCTCCTGCTCCTTTCAAACCTTTAACCACAAAGACCAAGTGTGCCAGCGTTCCCTTTTCCTGGTTACCCGGGAAACAGCTGCCATTTAAAAATAAGTCTCCTTAAACAGTGACGGTTAATATGGTGCTTTGGAGACAACGTGCTCTGAAATTAAAAATAATCTATCAGAGAGGGCAATTAGCAACAAGCAGATGAATGGAGGAGAGGGTGCGTGGGCGAGGGAGAAACAGAAAGCTTATCTTTGAGCTTTAAAAGACGCACAAAACAAGACGTAACTACATGCAGAAAGAAAATGTACGGCTGGAAATGTTCCCACTCAAGAACATATTGAAAAACAGGTCCTCGGAAGTGGAATCTTTTAAAAGCAGCTTTAATTGCTCTGCTGTGTATCGAGCTGAGTGCAGTGAATCGATTGTACGCTTATGACAGTCTTAACTAAATGAAAATATGTTTATATACTCACTATGCCTGCATGCGAGCTCACTTACCTGTGTGCATTATAACATGAGTCACCTCCGGGGTAACCTGGGAAACCACTCGGCCACCAAGTCGCTTGGCAAACTTTTTCACCATTGTCTAAAAGGCAAAAACATCAGATTAATTCATATATCCTACTATGACTAAATAGACACACGTATGGATGTAAAGGTGAGTGTGCACCTGTTCTTTGGGGGCTAATCCAGATGAGGCTAGCACCATCTTAGCTTTGCTTCTGTCTTTCGGAGGAGTGTTGTTTTCTTTGTCTTCTTGCCCATCTGATGGTGAACCGTTGCTCTTTAATGGTCTGGCTGCTGGACTTGAACTGGGAGTCTTGGAGTCTCCGGAGCCTTTTGCACCCGGCCCTGTGTGTGTGGAGCGCTGCACGTCTAAAGAGAGAAAACAAAGTAGAAAGAAAGTTAGCAACAGTTAGACTGATGATCAGACCCAGTTCTCTTTGAAATGGGTTTCTGTGTACAAACACAGCTTAAGCTCCATTAACCCCACAGTCAGACAAACCATTTAAACTCTGCGCAACTCAGTCAATCCAAACCTTGCTGGCATACTACAATTATTTTGAAAAGCAATAAAGAGCTACTATCTACAAGTGGCAGTCGTTAAATAGATCTGTCATTTCAGAATCCTGGCGTCATCAATTAAAAAGGCTTAAAACAATGTCTCAAAGTGTGGCTTTCTACTCATGTGCTTCTGGAAGATTAAAATGCATTTAATTTTCCATTAAATAAGACAGGTGTCCAGCAGGCTTCTTTTTTTTTACAACAATACAGTAAGCTTTACCCGTCTCTGACACACCGGGCTCGGCGACCCCTTCTCCATCAGATGGTCTTGTGCTGGGCTCTCGCTCTACTTCTTGAACAGCTTCCCTGCAGAGGAGACGTGTACATTAAAGTATAAAGTAAATGATGTCCAGCTCTGATCTGCAAGGTCAAGTGTATTTTCTAGTAATACAAATTGAGCTAGATCGATTTCTGATCATTTATGTTTTTGCATTTGCAGGTAGACCACTGATCTAAATGGCTGTAGATAGACACCCAAGTTAATCTATCCAAACATTCCTGCAACAACAGATTGTATTCTCCCGCCTTAATGTAGTTTACACAAAGTGACATCGGCATTACAAAACACCACCAGAAGTTAGAACTCAATAAATCAAAGGTTAAATAGTGCTGAAGTTTTACATATATTTAAACTGGATTGGCTTTAGTCATTTGCGTTTCCTCAGGATACTGTGCAGTCAGTAAGTATTGAGAAAGAGACACAATGTTAACAATTGAACAGTCACTTCATGGTTAAAAAGGGTTGACTTGTAAGGTTATCTGCATCCACATAAGATGAACAGATATGGTCTTCTAGTTTTAGGGGAGAGAAAGCAACAGGTCAAGGTAACATAAACTAGTCAATATTTGCTGGTAAATCTTTTGCAGTCAATGATTGTCTAAAGGCTTTGATCTACAAACATTAGCAGATACTTGATATCTTCTGTGAGCTCTGACTGCAGCCACACTGACTGCTGCTTTCAGGAGCCTTCAGTCTCATCTCAGCGAGGGAACACGTGATCCATGTCAAAACACTGACAAGAGACAATATATTACACAATTTGGCAGTTGAAATAAATAAAGAAACCTGGGTGTCTTGTCTGTATGTTTAGGGTTATTATGCTGCTGCGCTGTGCTAAAAGAGGGATTATGTCCCCCCTGAAGCTGAATAGCAGTTAGTTAAACTCAGTCATTGTTTCTTTTCAAATCAAAAATGCTGGAATAGAGCCAAAGCAATAAAAACACAACATTGTCTCCTCCCTTCCTGACTGCAGCTGTATGAGGTAGGAAGATGTAAATGTAGGATCAAAACTCGTTATTGGCAGAAACTCAATATCCAATTACTCATGAATAAAGTTTTGAGGTGCCTTGCTTTGTTTTCTTTTGGCTTTCTTTCTTCACGGAAATACTGGCAGAATGCCGCCATTTAAATGACCTGCCACCAAAGTGATAATGACTCAGTGGAAACTTTTCATATATTACAATGCAGGCCATTCTCTCCGATTTCACCAGTGCTTTCATGAAGTATTTGCTTTTTAATTTTAAACTTGAATAGCTAAAGCCCTGCTTGCGTTCATCTGCCGTCTTCTCCCCTCCCTCTCTTGCCTGGAGGACTGCACTTAGAACCCTGCGCGGCGAGAGGTTGGGGGGGAGGCAGTCAAGCGGGAGAGATAAATGACTGTGGCAACACAAGTTTCCCTCTAAGTGCTCTAAATGACATATAAGATGCAGTCAGTAATGACTTTTTTATTCTCCACAGCATAAGCAGATTCTAGGTTCATTAGTGAGATTATCCGCCTGTCCTCTTGAGATGCATCACCCTCTGAGAACGAGACTAGCAAGCAACACACACACACTTAAAACACACAAACACTAACTTTCTCCTTCAGTTAGAAATTGAAAGAGACCAATTACATGCCACTTGCTCCAGTTATTTTTGACCTAATATGGTGGTTTTAAAATATGGCTCAATTTAAAATGTATTAACAATGTTTACAATCCTCTGAGGAGACATACAACGCACTGGAGCAGAGATGACTTAATAACATTTGTTTACACAGTCAGATATACTCAGGTTTGACTTTAAGGTCTGCTAGCTGTAGCTGCATATTTAATGTCCAGGTATGAGAGTGTTATCGATTTTCTCATCAAACTCTGCCAGGAAGTGAAGACGCGTATTTCCCAGTATGACAAAGTATTGTTTTAAAGTAACATGTACTGTAAGACCATTGCGATCTCACATCATTACAAATCTTCCCATCCTTTTCAATAACAACAAATCTAGAGATGGCCAACCTCTGTAGGAATGAAGACGGTTGACACGTAGAACCGGTTTAGACCAATTCTTGAGAATCATTTATATTATCAGCTCCCCTAATCGTTTCCTGCTTACTGCAAACAATGACTTATTGTTAGGAGGTAAGCTTTGTGTTATCATGTTAGACAGGAGATTAAGGAAGCATTTACCTTTAGTTTGAATGTGATTGCACTGTTGTTTCAGTGGCAGTTTAGTTTTACTGCAATAGAGATTTGAAAAAATGAAGCTTAACTTAGGTTCATTTTTTATTAACAACAATATTCAGTTTGGATGTTTTGTATTGTTTTTTTTAAATTGTTTTCAGTGTCAAAAAACATATTTTCTACTATCATCATTATTTTGTTGTATATATCTATTTTTGGTTTATTCTATATTTTATTGATTTGATTTGTATTTATGTTTACATCATACATATCCAAAGCGACTTACATGCTCAATACTGTGGGCAATCCCCACAGGAGCAATTTGGGGTGAACGACATGCTGACTGCAGTGGGGTTTGAACCTGTGCTCCCCTGAGCCGAACACCAACGCACTAGTCCACTACGCCATATATATATATATATATATATATATATATATATTAGGGTGGTCCTTAAAATTGGAAGTCGGAAAGTCTAGGGCTAACCCTAACCCTATGGAATTATGGGAGTTGGAGCTTAGACTTTCCGACTTTTAATTTTAAGGACCACCCTACGTGAGGCTAAACTTCAAGGTTGTTGAGGGAGGGGTAAATGTTGTTGGAATTTGAATACAATTCACCAGGAGAGTTTTCTTGACTAGTATAACGAATTCTGGTGGTTGTGGCTTAAAATAAATGAATTCAAAAAATGTACCTCATGAAGGACCACCCTAATATATATATATGTATATAAATATATCTTATTTTATAGTCATTTATCTTTCTGTCGTATGTTTGTTTGTTTGTTATCGGGGGAATACCACATGGAGAGGGGGAGAGGCGGGATTCGGGGGTTTACAACTTTTTGTCATGAATGCTGGACATATTGCGTTTGTTATTAAAAACTGAAAAATAAACTCAAATGATGCAGTTTATGATAATGGACTACTGGTTTATTATTATATCTATATTTTGTATTCAGCCTGTGAGATGAGGAAAATCATATCAGGGAAGAGTCAATATGTCCAAGTCCAAATATAAACTTCTAAGCATAAGTGAAAAGAGAAAGATTAAAAAGTCTAGCATGCTTTACTTACTGGTCTGAACCTGGGCCTGTGTCCTTGTTGCACAATGGGGATCTGTTTGTGTCTTGGCCTGGGGGCACAACATAATCCTCATTGAGTCAGTTTGAACTAACGTTTCAGCCCAAATTGAACATTCTACATGGATCATCTGCTCACCTGTGGTTTTGCTGCTCTGATCTGTTTTTGAGGGGTCTTCTTTTGCAGGACTGTCTTCTTTCTCCTGAAGCACCTTGGTCACCAGAGCCATCAACTCCTTCAACCTCACCAGCTCATTCTGCATTTCTATCTTTTGCTGAAACAGAAGAAAGAAACGTCTTAAATCATGCAATTAAGTAAAACACAGGGTGGAATAAGACGAGAAAGGAAGGGACGCTCACTGCCGGCACAGTTGGAAGCATATAAACAAAAACAACTGTCAATCAGTGAAGAAGGACTAACAACTCAGCCAGTTAGTCTTTAATGAAAGGGAATGTGTGCTTTTTCAGCCAGACAGCACTTAGTCAGGAAAAGAGAGCGAGAAGGTGATAATATTTAACATATATGAAAGGAAAATCAGTAAACAAAAGAGAGAAGTGACAACAGCTATTTAAAGCAGTGCTGGTCGGTTTAAAAATGTGTCTCAACGCTTCACTGGCTTTGACTTTCATCCTTTAAGTTGACAGCGCAAGTGCATTGATTATGTACACAAACGCGTAGCCAAATAACAACAAACCTCTGTACCCACAGATGTGTTCAAACCTGGGCCCTTTCTAAACCCCAGGGCAGTTACAGACAGATACAAGTGGAAGCAGTGGAAGATGGATGAGGTAGAAAACAAGAATCATCTCCTAGGCGGCATTTCCTCCAACGTAAATGAAATGCAATTTAGAAAGCTGCTGAGGGGGACATTTTTTACTGAGCGAGGCAGTCCGTCATCTAGGAGCAGACAGTTTGGGTGGGGGAAGTGTAGGCGCTGCCCTCTATGGGAGGTAATGCGACAATGCATCACTGTGAGCAAAGGTAACGCTGAACAAGCATCAATATAGAAGGTTGATTTATACTGCATACTATGAATACAAGTAATTGGGAACATAATCATATTTACCTGTGTGACAAGAACTTCGCTTGAAAATTGTGATGATTCAAACTGTGAAGTGCCGACATCATTCACTGGGACATCACCTGCAGAGAGAAAATAATCAAATATCCTTGTGTCTAAATGCTTGAGAATGTTTTTTTTTATTAGGCAAGGCAAGGCAAGGCAAGTTTATTTATATAGCACTTTTCAACACAAGGCAATTCAAAGTGCTTTACAAAAAATGAAAGAGATTAAGAAAATGGCATTTAAAATCAGTCATTAAAAAGAAAAGCTAATAAAATAAACATTAAAAGAAAAAGTACATGGATAAAAGTTACAGGGATTATTAGGGATGCCAATGTTTCAATCAATACATTATTGGTGGTTAGTGTGAAGTAAAAAGACCGAACAAGAGCAGCATCAATACTCTCCGAATCAGGAAGACAACATGATTGAAAATTGATGTTTTTTTACAGAGTCTGAACTGTTCTTTGTTTTTGTAATGTCAGTGAGATTAAATTAAATAAGAGCTATGAATTATTAAATCATCCATCTTCCTCATTACACCGTAGTCTTTCTTTCCCTGAGGTGTGTGTGAATTACAGATTATGAGCTTGTTTTTTTCAGTATCTGCCATGAGCAGAAGATAATTATTGGCTGAAACAAATCCATATTTTGCATCCCTATTTCCCAGCTCAAGACACACACATCACAAAACTGGGAAACAAAACAGCAAGCAAGTGAGCAACACAAGGTAATACTTATATTTCATACCTAAATATACACGTATCTCAGGAGGCTGCAAACCTAAAAATGGAAACTAGTAAATTGGTAGCTGAGGATCAACTTACATTCATCAGGCGTGCCAAACAGGTCCACAGAGCATTGGCTGGTAGGAACACAGTCGGGGCTGTGGCTTGCAGGTGGACGGCTCACCTGTTGTGCTCCAGGAACTGTAACACCCTCACATCTAGCTTCACCGGAGTCTCCCTGGTCCTTTGTCACAGCAGAGCGAGAAGCTGATGTTCCGAAAATCTCTGTCAAAGTTGGTAATTCCTCTTCACGGTGGTCTGACTCTGAGGAAGACTCGAGCCTCTGGAACTTCTTCCTCTTCTTGGGTTTTCTCTTGAGGGAGGAATGGGCGCTCAGCTCTCCGCTACCACAGCTGTCACGGATTTGTACAACTGGTGCACTGAGGCCGCTGGGAGTCAAAGAGAACTCTGTGTTTACGAAATGTTCGGCAGTGTTGACTGAATGTGTTCCACCGGCATTTGCGTTGCACACGTCTCTTATCTCCATCCCTTTGCCAGCATCAAGCTGCTTCTCTGTGATCTGAGAATACTTTGAGGGTTCATTTAACTCGTCATGTTCAGCGGCTGTGTAGCGGAGCCCAGAATCTACTACACGAGGCACAGCGGAGAGATTAGGACTTTCTATTTTGCGTTTTGACACTTTATTGGGAGTGAGGGCGCTGCTGACATTATTCCTGGAGAAAGAGCTATCCTGACCTGAACAACCGCTATCAGGGATGGAGGCTTCTACCACCACTTGATCAGCTTTCTCAACTGGTTTTCGTGTTCGGGAAGGTGAGATGGAAGGGGATATGAAATCACAGCAAGATGAGGTTTCATTGTCTCTCAATGCTTCTTGGTTTGTCATTTCAGATTCCTTTGTGTACATCTGATTATTTACAGATTCAACACCAGAACCAACACGCTTGCTATCCTTTTCTTCGGATACCTGCACGTTTTCTTGGCCGAAGCCACGGGTCCTTTTTACATTCGAGCCGCCAAGATTGAAAGATTTCCTTTTAGTGGCTTTGAAGCTCTTGAGCAGTTGCTCCGTGTCCAGCTCACTGTCATTGTTATCGTCCTTATTTTCAGCTCCAGCACATTTTGTCTGGCTCGTCAAGGTTTCCAAGCGAGTATTGTTAGGGAGATGATTTGCTGGATTGTGGCGTTCAAGTGTTGGAGGTACCACAGTGTCTTCATGTGGACTCGTAGAGCTCGGGACCACAGCGACATTACAAGCAGAACTAGCTTCAGACCAAGTGTCAGTATTTGGTACTTCGACAATGGAATCTGGAGCATTTGGTGTTGGTCTCTCACCAGACTCCATGTTTTCGATTCCTCCTAAATCATCACCATAAATGCATCCATTTTGTTCAGCCACCTTTGTCATGCTTTCATTCTTAGGTGATGGCATATCATCCAATTCTCCATCTTTAGCTTCCTCAGATTGCTTTGCAATAATGCTTTCTTTTTCAGCTTTATTGGCTCTCCAGTTTGCTTTCTTGTGACCTTCCTGGACTTCCTCAGCAAAGAGTTGAAGTCTTATACTTCTCCTATTGCTCCTCGTGACAGGGATTTCTTTCTCCTCGCTGCTTGGGTAATTTTCAATATGTAATTGAACTTCTTCTGACCTCGGTTTAGCCATAGGACTGGTTTCTCCATTTTGAACTGCGACCAGAACAAGGGGTTTCGGCACTCTAGCCGACTTGCCATTTTCTGACCTCGTGTTTTTACCTTTCTTCTTGTCAGTTTTCTTTTGCTCGGTACTTTCTGAATGTTCCTCGGCTTGCTTCTGGAAATCGATATCGACCTGCTGCAGAGAGCTGTGTGTCCTTTTCTTTAACTTTCTTTTCGGTTGTAGTGGTTTAGGGCAAGGAACCTCATCTTTGCCATGTTGTTTCTTACTTTCTGGCAAGCTGTCAAACTCTTCTCCGTGTTTGTCCGTGTCATTTTCCAGCATGACATCCATCTTTTCTGCTTCTTCAAAAATGTCACTACTGGTATCAATAACCTGGTCCACCCGTTGTTGCTCTTCCTCCAAATCGCTGCCATGTTTATCTTCGGTGCTTGTTTTCTTGACAATATCAGCAAAAGTGTTCCTCTTATTTATTTTGGAGTTCTTTTGTGTTTCTTTGGTTGTTTGTGGTTTGACATGTAGAGCTGGAGAGCTGTTCTTGATTCCTTTTCTGTCTCGTTTGTAGACGGCCCCAAACACCTGCTCATTGAGAATTTTAGCACGACCCTTGCTGGTAGGGTTCATAAAGATGTTATGTTGTTTGACATTTATTGTTGAAGATGAAGAACAGCTCTCAGAATCGTCTGAGTTTTTGTTGGGTTTCTCTAACTCCAGACTTCCTTCAGTTGGAACTTTCATGAGCCACTCAGCGACTTTCTCTAGACTTATTTTCTGTTTCTCCTCAAGAATCTTGTCAGGATCCAAATCCGTGTTCTGCTTTTTCCTTAAGGACTTTCTTAAAGGTTGGTATTTGGTCTCATCTGTTATTAATGGTGGTTGAAAGAAGGCTTTTATTTTGCCTCTTGTTTTGTGTCTTGATGTTGGCTTTTCCACAACGCCTGAAATTTCTGTTTCAATTGCTTCCACATTATCTGGAGGGCTGTGCGTTTTCTTGTCAGACATTGGTGGGGCCTCTCCAAGACCACTGTCCAGGCCTTCGTTTTCTGTCGTCAAAGGACTTGTGTCTTCAAGTCCCATCAGTCGTGCAAATCCATTCTGGGCTAAAAAAGCAACAATAAAGGAATGGGGAAATTAAAAACTATTAATCTTTTGTAAGACAACACACTAATCCTAACTCTCAAAATCAAAATATTGAAGTGATAGTCAATTCAAGTGAAATAATGCACCCCCCTGAAGATTTTACCTGCTATAGTTGAAGAGGGAGACCTCGACAGATCATCATTGTCAACATTTTCTTCGTTGTCTGGTGTTTCCTCAAATGGATTATCATGACAATGTTTAGTAGCTTCAGCAGCCAAGACTCTGGTTAAAGCAAATACAGGGGAGAATACAGAGTGAGCTAATATTGTGAATTTATTAGCATTTGGTTAAATGGTTAAAGATTCAATGTTCAAAAGTCTTACCCTGGTTTTCCTTTTTCCTGGCACATACCGGTAAAGTCTGAAACCACAAGAGTCATTTTATTAGATGACGTTATGTAAGTTAATGTTACAAAGTTATTTTAAGGAGTCTGTGATGTAGTCTTACAGTTGATGCCTGTGTCATTTTCATATGCCTGAATCATGCTCTGCAATCCTGAAATAAGTCTCTGGAACCCAGGGCTCTCCTGCAAGCTCCTGTATCAGTAAAAGAAAAAGAAAAAATACATGTCTTGTGAAAAAATAATTATTATACAATAATAATGTCATACTGTCATCATTTTGTCGAACCTTCTGGTTATCTTGGTTTTACACACTGGACAGCTAGCCCTGCTTGGTATGGTGTTGTCCAAAAGCTTCATCATACAACATCTGGTGATAAAGAAAATAACAAATAGTGTTTGTGAGTGCTTGTAAAAAAACATTTAAAACATTAGCTTCTTTTACAAAATCGATGTAATGAAACACCTCATACTTGCAAAATTGATGGTCACACTTGGTAGACACAGGTGCAGTCATTAATTGCAAGCTATAGGTCAAAGAAAGTATAAAGTCAGTAAAGAACACGACACTTCAACAAAATGAAAAACGTGATCTTTTGTAATCTATTTGGCTGATAAACAAATTATATTAACATGGTAAATTGCTCTTGAAGAGACTTTTGTTTGACGTTGAACATGGTATGAATAAAAACAGTGGCAGAGGCAGTCAAATGTTCTAATTTAATTTCTTCACTCACCATATGGGACACTGCAAGGTCTCCCAAAGGCCTGAAATCCCCTTTTTGACATCAGGGGCCAGAGGGGTTTCCATGGTGATTTATATAAGCTAAAATTGAAAAATCAGAGCACACTAAGAACAATACGAACAAGATAATATTAGACAAAATGATATACTCCAGTGTGACGGGCATTACGTGGACAGTAGGGTGTACACATCTGAACAAATACTGGATTGGTTATTTTTGTTATGGTAAAAAAATTACTCTCGATATTTTCTAACCTTGTCTGCAGAAAGTTGACCCTGCAGCTAGTTAAGACAAAAGTGTGTACTTCAGTTGTGTCCCTACTGTCAATATTGATTGTATTGTTAGGCAAGTAGGCAGCTGTAATGTGTGATTTTAAATGTTTTAAGTTCCATCCATCCATCCATCTTCTTCCGCTTATCCGTGGTCGGGTCGCGGGGGTAGCAGTTCCAGCAGAGAGCCCCAAACTTTCTTTTCCCTGGCGACATCAACCAGCTCTGACTGGGGGATCCCAAGGCGCTCCCAGGCCAGCGAAGAGATATAATCCCTCCACCTGGTCCTAGGTCTACCCCTTGGTCTCTTCCCAGCTGGACGTGCCTGGAACACCTCCCTAGGGAGGCGCCCAGGTGGCATCCTAACTAGGTGCCCGAACCACCTCAACTGGCTCCTTTCGACGCGAAGGAGGAGCGGCTCAACTCCGAGTCCCTCCCTGATGACCGAACTTCTCACCTTATCCCTAAGGGAGACACCAGCCACCCTGCGGAGAAAACCCATCTCGGCCGCTTGTATCCGCGATCTCGTTCTTTCGGTCATGACCCATCCTTCATGACCATAGGTGAGGGTAGGAACGAAAATGGCCCGGTAGACAGAGAGCTTTGCCTTCTGGCTCAGCTCCCTTTTCGTCACAACGGTGCGGTAAAGCGACTGCAGTACCGCTCCCGCTGCTCCGATTCTCCGGCCCATCTCACGCTCCATTGTTCCCTCACTCGAGAACAAGACCCTGAGATACTTGAACTCCTTCACTTGGGGTAACAAGTGAAGGAGTTCAAGTATCTTGGGGTAGTAATGTTTTAAGTTGTCATATAAAATACAAGGTGGACTAAAATCCAATAGAAAGAAGTGTGTCCTAGTTTTCCAGAGTAGTTTATACAATGTTGCATTGATTTGGAGTCACTGGGTCACATGACATAGAAGCTTTTGAAATCAAGACTTTTGGATAAAAAACACAAAAAATAAATAGATAGAATAAAAAAAGAAGAAGCACTTATATCCAATAAAAAGAGGTGTGTCTTGTTTTTTTAGAGAAGTAATAATATCTGGTATCGATATTGAGTCACTACATCACATTACATTGAGGCTATTAAATAACATTAAAAACAGATTCACTCAATTCATTATGGTAATCAAAACAGTATTCCATTCAGGAGTGATTTATTATCATTTTTTATATAATTTTCATTAATTTGAGCAAGTTAGCAAGAAGATATTGAGATGAGCATTGGCTTTGTGACATTCTAAAACGAATGTATTGATGGTCCCTAAGTGAAAACCCTGTAGATAAAAGCCAGGTTGGGATGTGAACTGTTCTCTATACATGTATATTATAATATCCAAAATAAAACTAATTGAACTTCGGTCTTACTGTGCTCCATTTGATCTGTTACAAGCCTTACTGAAAAACAAATCAGTTTCAAAAATGTTAAAGGAGTATATAAGATACTTCAACAATGCAAAAGTATAGTGTTTTCTTTAAAGTATCTGTGTATAACGTTATAATGTTAGTTGTGTCTACTGAGAATCATTTTGTGGCACATTATAAAAGCAGCATAAGGTTACACAAACCAACATTTATTGAGGCATCCTACTTCAGTGAGATCAATCAGAAGTTACAATTAATGGCAACATTTGGTAGCATATCGAAAGTGTAATGTGACTTGTTAAATGTGTATATCCAGCTTGTTAAATGTACAGCTAGCTAAACGTCACTCTGGCTAGCTGCTATGATTTGTTTTGGGTTGCAACACTGACGCTCACACTTTCACACAATTGACCCTTATACCAACACGTCACACTAAGGATAGATCACCGTTTTTTTTAAACGCCACTGACTTATTGTTATAAAAGTGTTTGTGTTTATATTTACCTGTCTTTCTTACAGCTTTTGGAGTTATCAACACAGGAATTGCCTGCTTCAGTTTTCCCGCAACTTCATCTTCTTCTGTTTTGTTTAACGGCAGTTTTGAGTTCATGCAACAGCGCCACCTATTGGCCGTAGACACATGAACACATACACATTCTGTCAGTGTGGAAAATGAGCATTAACATAGACATGTTAGAATTTCTCCCCTATAGATTTTCATTCTAACATCACCAACTCTCTATGGTGTCAAATTATCTGGTTTTAGTTGTCATAATTTACTTTTGTGTCACGTAACGTTGAACCTGTTATGAAAGAAAACAGCTAATTTCAAGCTACCTGTGTTGCGACATTTATATTACCTTAGTTTTTTCTCTTTTTGTCTGAATAAAAAGTTTGCCAACAGTCAAACATGTATCAATTTAATTAAATATAAATATAAATGTTTTTTCCTCCTTTAGGTGACGTCACATCCGTCGTAAACAACAACAGGGAAGTGGAAAGAGAAGTCCCGAGGTGCAAAATGCAACGGTCACGCTAACTACATTAAAAGTGATTTCTAATTTTCTACGCTACAAAATCAGGATTATTATGAAATAGTTGTTATTCTACCAAGGCGACAGTGAGTCTATCTTATGTGTTTGCACCGCTGATCTATGTTTCACACGAGTAAGCTGCGAAGGTAGTGGCTGCTAGCTAGCTATCTCGCCATAACGCTATATGTCTAGCTATATTGTGTAGCGTTAACTTATGTTTAGCTATTTACAGTCTATGTTTTAACATACGTTCTTATAGCTAGCGATGGAGGGCTCTAAGTCGTCCAGCACAACCATGCAGGTCAGCTTCGTGTGTCAGCGGTGCTGTCAGCCGCTGAAACTGGACACATCCTTCAATGTCCTCGATCGTGTCACAATCCAGGAACTTATTGGTATGTTAACCAGGGATAATAGACATTCGGTGCCTTAAAATGTCCGTGTGATCAATTGCACATGTAATCCTGCCTGTCTCCTCCTAAGCTCCGGTAGTCACAGTGACCCCCAGAAAACAGGCTGACAGCACTGATGGGGAAACAGCACCAGAGGTAGGTACAGCAGATTGTATTCAGTAGCCTGCAATGGTAAAATGTTGATTGTATACATCACAACATAACACTGTATTTTACTGCAAATTACTGGCATTGCCACTACGTATATCCAATATATATGAAAATTATGCAATTGAACTATTTTAGGACTGAGATAACTTACTGATGAGATTCATGTTGCTAATTTAGTGAAAAGTACAATTTTTTTGCTCAAGAAGCATGTTGAGTCAGAATTACATTTTCCTTTCAGGAGACCTTTGCAGAAAACAAGCAAGATGGTGTGTCAAGGAAATACATCCCACCTGCAAGGTGAGTCTTTTCATTCAAGTAATTGAAACACTGATTCAATCTTTATCTCTTAGTTGATTTGTTTCTCTGTCAAATGAGGGGTGCTACAAAGTTACCCATACTGCTGAAAACTCTACAGGATGATGTCCACAGAGAGCGCCAACAGCTTCACACTGATAGGAGAAGCATCTGATGGGGGTACCATGGAAAATCTCAGTCGTAGGCTGAAGGTAAACCATACTTTCATGCTACTATAAAGAAGGACATTTTTATTATGACGGTTTACTCTGATCATGTTATGGTCGCAAACATGTCAGAAGCATGGGCTGTTGACAAAGTATATGTTAGGGTAAATGTGTGGATGTCTCTGATCCTATCCCACCCAGGTGACCAGTGACCTGTTTGACATCATGTCAGGCCAGACAGACGTGGACCACCCGCTGTGTGAGGAATGTACCGACACCCTGCTGGACCACCTGGACACGCAGCTCAACATCACAGAGAACGAATGCCAGAATTACAAGTGAGCTGCTCAACCACAAAGTAACATTTGTGTATCAGTTTTTGCACAAAACGATTATTAAGAGAGGGGAAATGCTGACAGGGTTGCTACCTACAAATATGGATAATTAAAAAAAACACTAAAAGTGCTAATTCCATTTGTCTGTTTAAATGCAGTATAGTAACAAACTGTATGTGAACATGTTTTTAGGCAGTGCCTGGAGCTGCTGTCACACCTGCAGGTGGAGGGGGAGGAAACCCTGCTGGCGGATCTGCATCAGCTGAAAGGGCAGGAGGAGGGTCTGGTCCAGGAGCTGGAGACAGTGGAGGAGCAGAGGGCTGCGGTGGCCCAGGACCTGACCCAGAGCAGGGTCCATTCCCAGCAGCTGGACACGGAGGAGCTTCAGTGAGTGTGACCCTATACTGTGTGTGTGCTATTTGCCAAATGAGACAACAGCTAACAGCTCTTTGTGCTCAAAGGTACCAGAAGGAGTACAGCGAGTTCAAGCGACAGCAGCTGGAGCTGGATGATGAGCTGAAGAGCGTTGACAACCAGATGCGTTACTGCCAGATTCAGCTAGATCGCCTGAAAAAGACAAATGTCTTCAATGCCACATTTCACATCTGGTAAAAACACATGCAAATGATGTTGAAAAAAAAAAAAAAATAGTTTTGCTGTCAACCCGTCAACGATGACTTGGCCAATATTTGTATAAAAAGCCTCCGGGACAAACATGAATCGATGCCCATTCACTGAGAATCTTAATTATTTTGTTGTTGTTCTTATCCAGGCACAGCGGACAGTTTGGTACAATCAACAACTTCCGTCTGGGTCGACTCCCCAGCGTCCCGGTGGAGTGGAACGAGATCAACGCAGCCTGGGGGCAGACGGTGCTGCTGCTGCACGCGCTGGCCAACAAAATGGGGCTGCGCTTCCAGAGGTACCCACATTACAATGTGCTTGCACTAAGATAATATTTAGTTTGTCTTTTGCTATCTTACAAATGTACTCTATCCCTTTAATTAGTGCTATTTGTTTAACTCAATCCTATATTAATGTATGGGTTCAATGCTATTTATGTCACATTATACAGTGGTGTTGTATGTGAGCAGATGGTTTTGATTTACACTGAACAAATATATAAATGCAACACTTTTATTTTTGCTCCCATTTATCATGAGATGAACTCAAAGATCTAAAACATTTTCTATATACACAAAATAACCATTTCTCTCAAATATTGTTCACAAATCTGAAAACATCTGTGATAGTGAGCACTTCTCCTTTGCCGAGATAATCCATCCCACCTCACAGGTGTGGCATATCAAGATGCTGATTAGACAGCATGATTATTGCACAGGTGTGCCTTAGGCTGGCCACAATAAAAGGCCACTCTGAAACGTGCAGTTTTGCTTTACTGGGGGGGTCCGAAAACCAGTCAGTATCTGGTGTGACCACCATTTGCCTCACGCAGTGCAACACATCTCCTTTGCATAGAGTTGATCAGGTTGTTGATTGTGGCCTGTGGAATGTTGGTCCACTCCTCTTCAATGGCTGTGCCAAGTTGCTGGATATTGGCAGGAACTGGAACACGCTGTCGTATACGCCGATCCAGAGCATCCCAAACATGCTCAATGGGTGACATGTCCGGTGAGTATGCTGGCCATGCAAGAACTGGGATGTTTTCAGCCTCCAGGAATTGTGTACAGATCCTTGCAACATGGGGCCGTGCATTATCATGCTGCAACATGAGGTGATGGTCGTGGATGAATGGCACAACAATGGGCCTCAGGATCTCGTCACGGTATCTCTGTGCATTCACAATGCCATCAATAAAATGCACCTGTGTTCGTCCATAACATACGCCTGCCCATACCATAAACCCACCACCACCATGGGCCACTCGACTCACAACATTGACATCAGAAAACCGCTCACCCACATGACGCCACACACGCTGTCTGCCATCTGCCCTGAACAGTGAAAACCGGGATTCATCCGTGAAGAGAACACCTCTTCAACGTGCCAGACGCCATCGAATGTGAGCATTTGCCCACTCAAGTCGGTTACGGCGACGAACCGGAGTCAGGTCGAGACTCCGATGAGGACGACGAGCATGCAGATGAGCTTCCCTGAGACGGTTTCTGACAGTTTGTGCAGGAATTCTTTGGTTATGCAAACCGATTGTTGCAGCAGCTGTCCGAGTGGCTGGTCTCAGACGATCTTGGAGGTGAACATGCTGGATGTGGAGGTCCTGGGCTGGTGTGGTTACACGTGGTCTGCGGTTGTGAGGCCGGTTGGATGTACTGCCAAATTCTCTGAAACGCCTTTGGAGACGGCTTATGGTAGAGAAATGAACATTCAATTCATGGGCAACAGCTCTGGTGGACATTCCTGCTGTCAGCATGCCAATTGCACGCTCCCTCAAAACTTGCGACATCTGTGGCATTGTGCTGTGTGATAAAACTGAACATTTTAGAGTGGCCTTTTATTGTGGCCAGCCTAAGGCACACCTGTGCAATAATCATGCTGTCTAATCAGCATCTTGATATGCCACACCTGTGAGGTGGGATGGATTATCTCGGCAAAGGAGAAGTGCTCACTATCACAGATTTTTTCAGATTTGTGAACAATATTTGAGAGAAATGGTTATTTTGTGTATATAGAAAATGTTTTAGATCTTTGAGTTCATCTCATGAAAAATGGGAGCAAAAACAAAAGTGTTGCACTTATATTTTTGTTCAGTGTACATTATTAGGCTCAGCTTTATGTTGCCTAACAATTCTTGGATCTAGTAAGGTCTATTACAAATATCCTGCAAGTCTAATGCAAAATGTATCTCAAACTATGCTTCTCTCTTCAGATATCGTCTTGTCCCTTACGGAAACCACTCATACTTAGAGTCCCTGTCAGACAAGTCCAAGGTAATTTAAAACGGTCTTTACAATCCCAGCCCTCCTGTGATTATTAAACACTATCCTCCAGGCTCTAATCCTGCCCTTTCTCTCTGTCCTGTTTCTGTCCAGGAACTTCCTCTGTACTGCTCGGGGGGCCTGAGGTTCTTTTGGGACAACAAATTTGACCACGCCATGGTGGCCTTCCTGGACTGTGTCCAGCAGTTCAAAGAGGAGGTGGAGAAAGGAGACACTGGCTTCTGCCTTCCATACAGGTCAGACACCTGCAGCACAATGTGATCATTTGAATCTGGCGTTTATTGCCGCATTATTAGATGGGCTGTAAATATCGTTTGAATTATTAAAGAATTGTCACACAGTGTGTACCTCAGACTTTGTACCACAGATTTTGATGTAATAATAAAGTTAGAGGTATTTTTCAAGAATTGTATCCGTCATATTATTATTTTGACACAAGACCTTGCGTGATGAATGACATTGACGTTTTTTCTCAGGATGGATGTGGAGAAGGGTAAGATCGAGGACACGGGTGGCAGCGGCGGCTCTTACTCCATCAAAACCCAGTTCAACTCTGAGGAGCAGTGGACCAAGGCGCTCAAGTTTATGCTCACCAACCTGAAGTGGGGACTGGCCTGGGTCACCTCGCAGTTCTACAACAGATGAGACTTCTGGACAATGCTTTGTGATTTATAGTCATAGTTTCCTCTGATGAATGGATTACGTGTGAATATTATTACTTGGCCAAAGGAAAAGCAATGGTTGTGTCGCAGGATTTTCAGTACAAACCTTCGTTGGAGCAATTCTAGATCTTCAGTCCAGATTGTCTGTGTTTTTACATTTTACAAAGAAGTGATCATTTGCTGCAGAGTGGGATGTGGAAGCAGAATGAGATAACAACCTGTGCGTCTTTTAGTCCACTTTCATCATCTGCTTCACTAATTAATATCTTCGAAGAGCTGACAATGCATTAAAACATCTTCTGCAGGCTAGAATGTAATTTAAAATAAATCTTCGCCAAATTGACTTCTAACCACTTTATCAAGTTCAAGGATTCCTTGCTCTCCTGTTGCACTGCACACCTTTACATCACTGTGTAACCCCCACAGTGATTACGTGATTACGTGTTCTTGTTCTTACAACATAAGCTGTAAAAGTTTGCTGTGATAATGAAGTTCAAGGTTGAATTTTTAATATATTAACACTGTTTAGTATTCAACAAGAGCGTCAGTATTTCTTTAACCTCGAATGCAATTGTCATGTTTGCCAGTTACATACATACGTTGCAGGTAAACTGTTGTATTTAGAGGCTCACTGATACGGCTTCTTTGTGATCCTACTCTGCACCATCACATCCATTTGTCCGTTTTAGATATGATGGATGCATGTAATGGTGGGATTTTAGTTAATAAAAAGTTTCATGCTGTAAAATTGGTGTGAAGTTTCTTATAGATTCAAAGTATTTTATAAATGAACATTGAACACAGATAGAACACACAGCAGTGTACTCTCTTGTTTAAGTACAATACATGTGCATTATTTCCCCAGGTTAAGACACCACAGAGTTAACCAAATGTGTTTTTAATGGTTTCATAATTATTTCTGTTGAACTCTCATCACAACACTCACTCATAGTCAGCCCCCCTATAAGCCTAACAAACATTACAGGGGGTCATTTAGTCTTTCATGGAAAAATATGGACTCAATTAAAAATAATAAGCTGACTTCCAGTTATCCAGTAAAATATTTAAATAGGTCAAACCCAGTTACTCTTCCCAGAATCAGCACTCTCCTGTATCATTTAATTTATGAACCTGTAATGGTGTCATTTCCATAAGGCAGGCTTTTGACTTCGCTCAGTCGTTCCTTAAAGTCCCAGGTTCCAACCTATAGGGATGGATGTATAGATGTATATGTATATATATAGATATATATATATATATATTTGTAGCTGATCACTTATGATAGATTTCAAGCAGAATGGGATAACATTTCATAATTATTTTTCTTCTAAATCCTCCAGAGTACAGGCAATTTTCCAAGCTTCTCAGCCTGTCAGTTGTGCAATTTTCCGGGTACTTTTACTATTTATCGTGTAAATGCCCCTTGAAATGAACCAACGTTTTTGTTAGTGCATGCATATAGGCAAATCTTTGGGTTCCACTGAGCCCACAGCCACAGACTGGCCCTTCAGTTTTAGCACTTGTATGATGGTGGTGGGCAAACTTACTACCACATCATCCATTATTTTGGTTCCATTTACACTTTTACATCCTACATCCCATCATGCTCTTTGCCCTCTCACAATCAAGAGAGCAAAGAGGAGATGCATCAATGTAACGTCTCTGTGTGGCTTTGTCCTCACTGGGTGTTTTTCAGCTTGCTTCAGTTGGAGGCACTGCTGCCGTAGCAGCCGGAGGTGGAGGGCAGGGGGGGGGCCTGAGGAGCGCTGCTGGCCAGGGCTTTTCTAATGTGTGGCATTAGGAAGGGGTCGCTGGCTAACTGCAGCACATCCACACGGTCCTCCTTGCGATAAGCCAGGCAACGTCGGATGAAGGCCTATGAAGGGAAAGATGTGGAATACATTCCAAACTTAGTTGCACTTTCTCTTTATTGGGCTAGAAAGAAAAATATCACATTCAAGAGGAAAAATATGGTTTTAATGGACCTTTAAACCTGATTAACTGATACTGTTTGAATGTATAAAGGTAAAAGAAGTGAGCACCTCACCTTTGCTTCTGTGGTCACCACAGGTTTGGGGGGGGAACTGCACCTCAGTGGCTTTTAATATTGTGTTTTCTTGAAGAATATCCTGCTGCGACTGGTTATGACCGAAAGGCTGGAAAAAGAGATCAGCGGGACAGTTAGCAGACGGTTTAGTTGTGAGATTAAAAAAATCCCTGTTGAAGAATGCAGGTTTGTGATTACCTTGCGTCCGTATAGGCTCTGGTAGAAGATGACCCCTAGGGACCAAACATCCACCTTGTTGGATATTTTGGGGGGCTCCTTCCCCACGACAAAGCACTCGGGAGGCAGGTACCTGTGAAACACAAGATCACAACATACAAGATTGAAAACGTTTTTCTCTACAAGTTCTCTCTGCACAACTTTTCTGAACCAAGAGGTGAAGTGAATTCATTAGCAACATTTCATTCTACGCCTCTACTGTGAAGCCATACTTGTTGCTTGGTTACTAAATGCAGGGAAATGTGTCTCTATGTACCAGTAGGTCCCGGCTCCCTGAGACGTCAGCTCCATGCCATCTGCAGAGTTGTAGCAGTCATCATCCATGACCTTAGACAGGCCGAAGTCAGTGATCTTGATCTCTCCACAGGCTGTGCCATTCACTAACAGGATGTTCCCTAAGAACAGAACAGAATAGTAAACAACAATAAAATGCTTACACCTATGTGCACAAATCTATCTTATTTACAAAAAAATTCTTGTGCCATTAGGTTACCTTTTCATAATGACAATATAATAAATCAAAACGGTTAGTATACCGGGCTTGAGGTCGTAGTGGATGATTGGCGGGCGGATCTGGTTGAGGTACTTGAGGGCGTTGACGATCTGCATGACGACAGAGCGGCCCTCCTTCTCAGGCATCAGCTTATTCTGCTTCAAGTAGAAGTCCAGGTCATTGCCTTCGCAGTACTCCAGCACTGTGCAGAACCTGCAGAGGGAATCCAACGGATCATTCGTCAAACTTGGTAACCAAGCAGTTATTTACACAAGCAGCAGTAATGGAGCATATCATTAGTTTTGGACATAAAAACAATGAGTTGAAACGTGTTATAAAGGACGTGCAGATTCAGCAGAGACATCTATCCAGAAAACCCCATTCCAATTTTCATTTTATACATTTCATTCTAAAAAATATATATTATAGTTGATTAAAAGAATGTCCTTTTAACAATATATGTATAGTGAAGCACTTATGTGACACACTTGGTATATTTGCACACCTTTAGGAATGTAACATAGCAATATGAACTTACGAGCCTGTGTCGAGTGAGAAATAGTCGTAGAGTTTGATGATTCTCGGGTGGTCAAGTTCTTTGTGGATTCTGTATTCTCTACAGGCGTGTCTGAAAAGACATAAAACATTTAGTCATTTTTTTAAAAAGCTCACAAATAACAGCATTCAGAAACGAAGAGAAGGCAAATCAAATGGAGCTTCAGACTCACTTGTGGTAGTTTTGCTTCTTCTCCTCCCTCCAGTTCTTGTTGAGTTGATGGACTTTAATGGCCACATACCTTTGCTCTGTCATATCGAAAGCCTGCAAAAACATTACACAAGATCAGAAGCCTACTATAACAAGATAGTTGCATTCAACACTGTATGGCGTTGCAACTACATTATCTCACTTCCATTATTCAAAAAGACCCAACAAGTTAAAAAGATTATAATCTGGTCTGTTAAAGAATGTAAGTGGTGCTTACCTTGAATACTTCACTAAAGCCACCTCTTCCAAGTAAATGTAATAGCAGATAACGGTCATTCAGCGTGGGCTGGTCTTTAAATCTGCAGAAAAATACCTTCTTAAAACTTGTTGGGAAATGTGTTTCTATAGGATGAAAGCACACTGAAGAACTTGTGATACATATGTTTAACAGATATGAAACGTACTGCGAGTTGTCCTCGTTAAGGATTCTCTTCAGCTCCCGAATGTGCACGTTTCTCACTCGCTCCAACTGTTCCAGCTCAGTCTGGATCTCCGCTTCTTCCTGCAAACAACCACACCAAATCTATCATCGACCACATCCCTCCATAAACAGGAAAAGGTAGAAGTTGTAATTGATCTCTAGTTTATTATTGTAGCAAGAGGTCCAACAGAAATATCCAAAAACAATCAAAACAAAGCTGCTTTAAGTGATGACTGGTACCTTTTTTAGATGGCCAATTCGTAGTTTGAAAATCTCCTCTTGCTCATGATATTCAGCCAGTGACAACCTGTGTGGAATAAAATGGTAACCAAGTGTTGATAACCAGGACAGCTGGTAAGTAATAACTACTTTAAAGTTAAAAACAATGAAACACAAAGCTGTCCTATTAATTAAGGCCTTTCACAAGTCTGATTCAATAGTTTGGTAAATGGGAAAAGGAAAAGAAAAGAATCTTACGCTTCACTCTCCTGGCCGTTATTCCTGCTCTTCCGTTTGTTCTGTTCCAGGCTGGGTGGAGGGGTCTGAGCCATGGAGGGAGGTTTCCTTTTCCCCAGCAGCTTCCTCTGCCTCTCGATGTCCTCCCGCTGAGAGTTCACTCGCTCCTGCTGCCTATAAACATGCAAGAACAATGTAGTGTGAACACTCTGGCATGCAGTATGGATAACATGCAAACATGTTAGTGCCTATCTGCATGCTGACTTGATGAGGTTCTGGAAAGCAAATCCATCGGTCCACTGCTCGGTGAAGGAGGCTCCGTGCCGCACTGTGGTGAAATGGCCCAGACGCAGACGGTCCTGCATGCTCTTGTCCCTGCAAGCCATCTTCTCCTGCTTTGACTACGAAAAAGAAATACAAATATCACTTTAAAATGGCTCATTTCGGACGATGTAAACAACCAAAAATATTCAACAGAGCCCAAAGGCTTATATACAAGGTAACAAAGCTGTTTCCTTCAAGTTAACATATTTGTGAAAATGCATACGCGCACCCACCTTCTCGATCATGAGCTTTTTGCTCATTGTCACACACTTGTTGAGCCGTTCTTTGTAGCGCTCCAGCATCTTCTGCTGCTCGTCCACCTGTCGCCTCAGGTCACAGTTAGCCTGCCCAAACACACATTTTGTCTCTTATTACAAACAAGATATCAAGGCTGTTTTGCTCTTAAAGTGACAGGATGCAACAACTCTCAGAGTGTCAGATGATTTGCTGACATTTCCACCAGATTTGATTTGAGCAACAATGGCATTTGAAAGTTAGCAAGAAGGTGTACTACCCGAGCTGTTGTGACATGTGACAACACGTTTCTCTGGATTGAGAGGTGATTATCAAGGACAATTGAGAATCGTTTTTTATTTAGACATCCTTGACTGTGGTGTTAATCATTATTAGTTGTTGTTAAATTGTGGCATTTCAGTACAAGATTTGGTCAGGAATAAAATGATAACTACTCTTTCAGATGTTCCAATTGCTCCAGAATAAGTGTAGCCCATGAATGTTTGAGACAGATTTCCTTATCTTACCCTCAGCAGGTCGTCTATCCTCCCCTCTTTCTTCTCCAGATCAGAGTTCTTGTTCTTCTCCAGTGCGGTCAGTTTCAGCAGCGTCAGATCTGACTGGAGAAGGGCGAAGACGACAACAAGACAACAATAACCATCTTGTCCCAATCAAATTATGAAGACATCCCTTGGGTCAGTCAGTAAGAAAATACACCATCACTTTGAAATTAGCTGTTGCAAGTATTAGACGGGTATTACAATTATTGACCTTAAATCAGGTCAACAAGTTTGGACGCGTATATTCATAGTTTTTTTGTTGTTGTTGTTGCACAAAATACCTATAATCTTAGCTCTAATAACTCTCCAGGCTCAAAAGTGCCACATGTGCGGACTCAGACTGGTGTCAGCTTTATTATTGCCATTGGACCTGGAGTGACCTGCAGGATAGACTAAAACTAGATTTTGACTGTCACCAACTGCTACAATACATTGTGGTTTGGACATGTCTTTCTTGTGTGTCTAATGGCGCATTTCCACTGCAGCGGGTAGCCCCGTTTAAGCGTCCTTAATCGCCCTCAAGCGGCCAGGCCAGTTTTTGGTGGCCTTTCCACATAGCGTGGCACCGGCTAGCGGGTACTTTTTCCCTCTTTTTCCGGCCCCATAAAATCGTGGTTCTATCAGGCCAGGGCTGAACTAGTGACGTCAACACTCTCGACTGCTGATTGGTCAGAGAGAATCGTCACAAGATCGCGCGCGAGATCATCCCTAGCGTCGCATATATATATCTAGAAGCAAGCTTGCAGCATTTTTATACACAGCATTTTTGTAAACGGAGGAGCTACAAAAATGGCAACGTCAAAGAAAAGCACACCGTGGTCGACCGAGGAGGTGACGACGTTCCTTCATCTCATTGGGGATGATCAAATCCAGCGGGAGCTCGACGGAACAACTCGAAATGTGAAAAAAAAAAAAGCCGATCGCCCCGCCTACACTGCGTTGCTACCCCAGGTCCTAAACTGTAATGGAAATGCGCCACGGCCTCGGACGGCCAGCGAAAGCAGCCCGAGGCCTGAGCGAGGACGCTTAAACGGGGCTACCCCGCTGCAGTGGAAACGCGCCATTATTCACTCAACCTATTCTGTTCATGCTTTGGAGGTATACCTTTACAAAAAAAAAAAAAAAAAAGGAAGGAAAAAATGTCATTTGTTTTTCATTGAGTGATCAAGATGGCTTTGCTGGCTTCTTGGCCAGATCACCATTGTAAAAAAGATGTTATCCTTATTGTTTTTTATCTGGTTAAATACAAGTTAAATTAAGTAATTTACTCAGATGACAACGTGTGGGTTTTAGCACCTTTTACATTTCAATTTTTGCACTACATTTCGTCTCTTTTTACTTTCTAATTATTTTGATTCTAAAAAGTTAGGTATGAGGTTGTATCATATCTACGAGTATCTACAAATGATCTCTCTCAAACAGCTGAAGGACAAATTCACCGGTTCATGTAAGAAGTAAATGTAAAAAGGTAGAGCCAGATTTAAAAGGCAACCACCATTCATCATAACCAAAGCAAAGCGCTATCAAAATATAAAATGAGAATATACTTGTGAAATGATAAAAGTTGGTGTTAAGTTGGGGTCAGTCAGTCAGTTACCTGGATGGCTTTGTGTGAGAAGGAGCGTGAGGGGGCTGTCTTCACCGAGCAGCACGATGAAGAGTCTGTGTGGGCCGAGCTTGTGGACGAAGGACTGCCCTGCTGGAACTGTATTCCAGAGAGACAGAGAAACAGAAAGGTAGGCCGACACGGGGGGGTTTAAAACAACGGTTATATAATGAAGACAGCATAGGGAGATTATAAAATAGCTGTAAGCCGGGATACAAAGAAAAATAATTAAAAGTGTAGCTGATAGAAGGGGAGAGAGTTTAAACTTCACATGTAAAAATGATCAAGTAATTATGCTACATTCCAATACATTAAAAATAGATAAAGAAAAGCATTTTGCTCCTATCACTCTTTTGCCAAGTATTTTTTAAAGGCTGTTTAAATGTAAGTAGCGACCAAGGTTTTGTAGGAATGAATGAGGAATGAATGAAAACGGTGGGGATCCAAGTTGAATGATTACATCCTCTTCAACAACTACTCCAAACTCAAAAGCGCATGCAACATAAATATATACATTGTTCTCCTGTACAGCTTCCTGCCTTACATACCAGCTCATTGTGTCAACACACATTTAAACCAACACCTGAAAACACGAACCCCTGATTTTAATTTGAAGTAAAACTAGGGGAAACACATTTCAGTGACTAAATCTTAAAAAATGCCCCGGGTAAAGGAATGTTTGATCACTTCCACTGGCTGAATGCATCGAGATAAACAAAAAGCATGTCTATTAGATTAGACTTTGGTATAACAAAACAAAATCTGAGCGATTCATGCCGCGCCAACTCTATCCAAGAGGATACCGATACTGGGAGAAAATAGACAAAGATCAAACAGCAGATGAATTTGACACTGGCTATAGACAACCCAACAGTAAACCAAGAGATGAAAGGGTGCTGAAGCAGTAGAGCGCTATGGAGATGGCTGCTGGTGCTCACCAGAGGGTTAGACAGTGAGTGCTGTGGAGAGGAGCGCACCAGCAGGGGGACGCCCCGCGCCGGACTGGTGCCAGAGCCGCTGCTACAGGCAAACTGGACCCCGGGCAGAGGGTGAACACAGACGGAAAGGAAGAAGACAGCGTTGTTATTTAGGAAGAATGGGATGAAGGACACGTATTGGCACAGCTGGAGAGTGAGGTTGAGGACATCACAGGGAAGTTTGAGAGGCAACGATCGATGCACAGCAAAGTGACCTGAATGCAAAATCAACAGGACTGAGTACTCACCTCAAAATAGTCACTTATTTTTTGTCCTCTCCCTTTTCCTGCAAAAGAACAACAGAACATGTATAAGAAGCAAGAACAAGTTATGATTCCTGTATGTTTTAAAGCATTTTTGGGAAATAATAATATAATAAACGTTATTTGTATGGCACCTTTCATGCACAAAGCAGCCCAAAGTGCTTTACAGAAAACATAACAACAATATTAAAATCAATAAAGAACAAGATCAAACATCTACAGTGATCCTAATGAAATTCCCTTGATGACTAACTTTAATACATCATTGAATAGTATTTGCATACAAGATTGTGTATTTACATTTTTTCCAAATTTGCAAAGATAAATATTTAGTACCAAGAAGAAAATAGCAAATTGATGAAAGTGAAACAATGTGAGTGAAGTTCAGTTGTTTCTGTTGGGAAAGCGCACTTTTGGAGATCTGTTAATAAGTAGGATGGTCTTACCCTGGCTGTTGTTGTCATAGACGTCTCCTTTTCTCTTCCTTCTTCTCTGGTCATTGGACTTCTTCTCTGGTGTCTAACACGAGCAGAAAAGTGCCAACATTAAGCCTGGCACCTTTAAGTTATACTGTCATCATTTTACTCTTGGCTTGCTAAATGGAAACATTTGACCACAATTCAATAAGATGAATTACAAATTATTTTCAGTGCCATAAGAGTTTAATGTATTGCTTTAGGGTGTTTATGTATGGTGTCTTTGGCCCTTATGATACATAAAACCATTTTGATGTGTTAAAAGCCTGTTGACGTATCCAAAGGGTTTTCCAGTTTTTTTCCAAATGAATACCTCACCTTCTTTTTTCCATGAGTAAGTGGGAGTAGTTAATGCATGACCAGATGAATCACACACACTGCACTGTAGCCAATTGTTAGCATCCACCCCTGCATACACAATACGTTATCCCAGGACGTGTGGAGAAGGTCAAATGGCTTGCAGATAAGTGCACAGTCACATGTCATTTTGATTGAATCTTTCCCCAACCCACCTCTAGCTCCCTGTCACTGAGTGATCCTGCGCTGCACAGTGACTGGTTGGATGATTCACTGTTGGCTGAACTCTGGAAAACAGAACACACACACACACATTAGACCTGATTGATTAGTCATGTGACGCTCTGGTGAGCAGATCGTTGTTAGGAAACTGAACATTAGATATTGTTAAATGACCATTTCTAAGTGGCATCCCATGAGGTTTGCTGAAATTCTCATGTAAGTTAACTGACAAATCAAAGTGAAGATTTCCACACATCCTTCTATCTGACAAATTATACTAAGTGCCTCACCCATAATGTGACTCACCTTTTTGGGTGTGTTTACAATCGTAACACAAATTGCATCAGATTCGAGCCCCGTTTCACTGACGTGTGCACATTTATTTTACTTATCCTTTGGCCCCATTTTGTAAGGAAATGTAACACATTCATCCAACAGTTATAACATTGCTGTCGCTAAGCTAAGCTTCTAAGCAAGGATGCTACAATGGGCGTCAAATATACATTCCCCTGTAAATCTGCAAGTCTTGAGTTTACATCCACTTCAGTTGGTGTCATGCATGCATACCACTAATGGCCAGCTGCACAGATTGAAGAGAATGAGAAGAAACAGCAGGCACAGTGGTGCAGGCCAGCTGTCATTCTGCTGCACAAGGTCACAGAAAACAGCCAAGACATGTTCAGATTTCTTTCTCCTAATATGGATACTACACTTGTTCATCATAGTGCCATGGAAATGTACTGTAGTCAGCATGCTAACATCCTAAATCATTGAACTCCACTAAGATAATGAGCAGGCCTAGCAATGCATTTCAGAGCACACAGGCCAGAGCAGGAGTGATGGTGATTGCTTTCTCAGGGGTTGCCATTTTGTCAAACGCACACCCACACAGTAATACACAGTTCAGCGGCAGGGTTGCAGCATAGCACGCCGCCGATGCTGTGAGATTCAGCTGCGGTGCCATTTCAGTGTCACTAATCTCCACTGAAACAAAGAGCTGCTGGCCAGCTCCCATGTCAACCAAGAGAGAGCTCGTGTTGTTTAGCTTTCGCTCAGGGAGACAGGATCATTCCACTGAGGTAAACTCCTGAACACAGAGCATCATTCAACACTGGACATAGAGAAGACTTCCAAGCTTTTCTAAACTGGAGGACTAACAGAAGAGAGCTGACTGACTGCTTATGTTTGCAACACAAACAACAGTGGGATTGTGGGATGTGTGCATAGGAGCTACTCTTTTGTAACTGTCTTTTTTTTGGCAGGGATAAGAAGGAACCCTCATGTAAATGTATCAACAACAAGTAACAGTCATCTCCTATTACGTTGCATTTAAAGCATTACATCTGCATTAACAATCAGTACTTTTCCCAGCCGATAATTGTGAGCATCAAACAAATATAAAACTATAAAGAGATGCTAACCTTTGCCACACCAAGTCCAGTGAAGCGA
This sequence comes from Gymnodraco acuticeps, assembly GCF_902827175.1. Lineage (NCBI taxonomy): Eukaryota > Metazoa > Chordata > Actinopteri > Perciformes > Bathydraconidae > Gymnodraco > Gymnodraco acuticeps. The sequence goes on from NW_022990023.1 coordinate 334,714, forward strand.
GCCTCAAGCAGTTCCTGCCTGCGTGGGTCCAGACCTAAAGCCTGGCTGTGAAGTCCTTCCATCATGCCTAAAAAGAGAGACACAATGCATGGAAATGGAAGTTAGGTGGAGTAGCTATGTTGGGCTATTGTCAAACAAGTTAAACCAGCAGGAACCCAACAATCTAGTCAATCCTGAGGTCATGGAAGCCCGGGACTAGGTTGGATCAAAAATATTTGGACATCCAAGTGACACAAGGGCGGTGGTGGCGAAGTCGATAGGGACTTGGCTTGGCAACTGGAAGGTCACAAGTTCAAGTCCCGGCAAGACCAAGTGCTACCGAGCAAGGCACCGTTCCCTACACTGCTCCCCGGGCGCCGTTCAAAATGGCAGCACACGGCTCCTAACACTAGGATGGGTCAAATGCAGAGAAACAATTTCCCCACGAGGGATTGATAAAAGTCCATCTTATCTTATCTTACAGTGATAAAATAAAGACACAAAGCAAACTTGTTTTAGAGCTTCCTACCTTTGCTAAGAAACCAATTTTAAATTAAATAAGTTAAATTTTGTTCTGAGGAAGAAAGCACAATGGCAAATGTGATTTGAGGTCCTTCATTAAAGACCTTGTGAAATAACTTGAGCTAACAGACAAGGTTGACACCCAGCAGAACTTTGAACTGTTATGATAGGTTGCTTTATGGTTAACTTTTGAGATAACTTAACCCTGGCAAAGAAGGTGAAAACTAATTCTGCCAGATTCTGGTAAGTGTGGGCCATGAAGGTATATTCTTTCAAGTGAAGTGTGTCTTTTCACTAGTTGTATCTGCAAAACTCCTGCATGTTAAAAGGTTTAAATTATGTGTAAGGTGGATATTCAAAATGACAAACCATAAAAGCAAGTGAGTGGGAAAATACTGGTGAGGAGGTAATTCCCCACTGTCATAACATTCCTAATTTAAATTCAGGGAGACATTAAAGCAAAATTACCTAAAATAATCTTTAATATGGTTATTTTATGACCATATTAAAGAACCATATGGCAGGGCACGACTTCCCTTTGCCATATGGTAACTCCTCCCTGTCAGGGTATCCATCAACTAGCGATGGATTCATCATGTTATCATTATGACTGTCACTTAAAACAGAAGAGACAACCAGACAATATAAACATTATAGTTGTGCCAAGGAATTTAACATAAGAGAGCAAATTTTTCCTTAAAAGCCTACCAATTTGTATTACAAAATAGACAATAATATGAAGCTTCATTTAAACTTTTATGACAAATAATTACGTTCAACTCTAATTAACTTTATTTAACGAGGATAGTAGATGGAAAATCTCTCACAGTAATTGACTGACAAGAAGACGTTGACTTACTGTAGCAAGTTAACGTCAAATGCTATTATGCTTATGAAAATCTTGCGAACATTTTAAGAAAGGAAAGCGGACATGCACTGTCGCATACTAGGAATCAATTAAAAGTTTAGTTTTGGTAAAAGCAGTTAGGCTAACTGGTTATACTAAATCATTGATAGCTAAGGCTACATGACATGTCATCTAAACTGGCTAGCGTTAAGTTATCTAGCGAGCTAACATTAGCTGCAAGTCTCACCTGGAGAAGCTCTCGCAGTTTTCACAGCCCTAGAGAGGATGTTGTCCGTCCATCCGGTGACAGCAAACTCCTTAACACTTCCCATGCATCTCAAATAAAGTTGTCCGGATTGAGTTATCCATTTATAGTTCTTTCTCATTCAGTGAAGACATTAGTCAGCTAAGCTAATGCTAGCTAAAGAGAGCGGTGTGGCTGGCTCTCGCCGGTGTCATCCGGACAGGAGGCCCTGATCCTCGGGGTTTCCTCGTCCGTCTTGGTGCCCTCGCACGGGCAAACCTGGAGCTGTCAACGCTCTGAAGCTTCTTGGCAAGTGTTGTCACATATCTGCTTCACTCGGTCTTTCTATTGTCATTATCCCGCGATGTAACGTTATACAGGGAGAAGTTCGGCAACCTTGTTAGAGTCCATCCTTGAAATGTTAATTAAAAATCCTTACCCCTTGCAGTAACACCGAACAGGGCTCCAGGGAGAGCTTCATGTGATGCTTTCCGTGCGCTTGTTTAACAGATAATGTAACTGCTGGTGAGAACAAACATGCAGCATATGGTAGGCAAGGCTGGTTATCCAATGGGGCACTGCTCGGGGCCCCAGAGCTCCAGGGGCCCCAACAGTCCCAGGTTTTGACACATTTCGGATTTATATGTCAACTTTTAGCACTAGCCTGAAATATAATGATGTTTCACGAGACTAATCACGCCAAATAAGAGGATGTGCCACTCCCTGATGAAATGTTTTGTTATTTGATATAATGTTCCCAAGGACAACATCTAAATACGAAGCTTTTCCAACACATGTATCCACCGGCCGGGCCCCTCGTCCATAAACAACCCAAGGGGAGAGAAAACGCCACAAACGGCCATGTCACTAAATATAATTCAGAGTTTGTTCGTCTTTTTTGCCATCAACTCTAGCGTATGCGTAGTGCCTTAGATATATGTTGTTTGTTCTAACACACAGCAGCAGGATCAGTGCGTCTCCAAACGGAGGGAGGCGCTGCCTGTGCCATTTTACGCACGCCTCGCAACACCGATAACTCAACCCAATTGACCTAATCTGCAAGTATACTGCTCCGTGTACGATGTATAATTCATCTTGGATAGTTCAGTTTGTATATTGGATTGTATTACTATATAACAGACAAGCACCAAAGTTATAGTTATGCGGTGTAAATCCAGGAGATGGCAGCAGAGCACTGCAAAACGCCCGGCGTACTCAGTGTAGGTCAGTGTAGCAGGGATGCAGCACAAACATTAATAGTCCTCTCTAACTGTATTAAAAGTGTTTATAATCTAGCTTTGGCTTTTGTAAAACCCTGTAATGCGTCATTTGGTCTAAAATTCAATCATCTTTGTTAAACCATAACCTTTCTTCTCATGTATTAATTATTTTAGCCGGTTGAGTGATGTGCATCCTGTGTATATGCTGATTGTTGAACAAATCACCAAGAGGCAGAACATTTAAAGTGAAATATTGACAGGGCTTGATAAAATATTATCACAGGCCACTTTGCAGACTCTAAAGAAAATGTGAATGAGAGAAACTCTGGTTGTCTGTCATTGTGGTATTCTTGGGGAAATAGTTAAAAAACAAGACGTGGAGTGAAAATAGTAGTTGTTGTACAAAACAACTTAAAAACTTCATCATTTACAACAGTGTACATTTTTTCTATCAAAAAGTAATGATACTACTTATAATACTAAAATAAATGTCATGAGACCATTGATGAAAACCCTATCTCTCAGTGAAAAACAAGAAACTGCACCAGTTTTCAGACAATTAAAAGTTTACTGCAGACCACATATATCTCCGCATGGCTTGACTGATTAAAGACCATTGAAAATGTTGCCATCGTTCCACTGTTGGGACAAATGGGAAATCCAAAGTTATGATCAGAAGTTTTTTTAGATTATTATCTGCCCTTATTGTTTTCCACTGGTTTCCAAGTGATCAGCTGACATGTCCATCTCTTAAAAAGTATGTTTCCCACTAAACCTCAGTGGTATCCAGTCATGTACATAGTTGTGGTTTTATCTCCTGAGCCAGATATTCAGAATAATCTACAGATCATTTCGCTAATGTTTTCTATTTAAAACTACTTTTCACCAATGAAGAAAAGAAAGAAAATGGAAAACCATTAAAAAAACATTTTCCAAACTTTGGGGCACCATGTTTATCTCAATATATAGGCAAATGAAAATATTTGCTGCACACGGCAGGATACTATGTGTGGGTGTAAGTATGTAAATATATTTTTGTGATTTAGTTAAAACCTGCACAACACAAGACTTCTTTGTCGACCCAAAAAAATCAAAGCATTATCTCATTTATCAGTGTAGTATAGGTGGCTGTTTATGACAAATCCCTGATAAAATGTGTCCTCAGAAATCATTTATACATATTTACAAACACAAATAATTATTCATTATTGACTTGTGACAGTAGAGGCCTGCACATGATTCGCTGCCTTCCCAAAAAAAAAGATAAAAGTCCATTATTCTTCATCCGTGTTGAGTTCAGTAGCATCAGTCTTTTCCTCTGTATGTAATGTTTGTAAAGGTAGATGTGGCTCCTTTGTAGAGAGGATTGTGTCCCTGTTGGTCAAATACACAAAGAAGACATCAATTAAACTGAGTTTCACAACAAACAAGTTCATTCTTATGGTTTAGTATTCTAGGAACATTTGAAAAAAGGAAACCAAGGGAAATGCAGAAGCGAAAGAAAAGTGTAACGTTTTCATTTCAGTTACTTAGTGAGCACCTTAGAACTACACTGTGTTTCTTAGTGGTTTCAGGGTCTTTGGGATTTGGGTGTGTTTTAGAGGCCTGTTAGTGTTACCAGTAAAGGATAATTAGCATTACCTAATTTAAACCCAGCCCTTCCGCTGGCTTTTGTTCTGCTGGGAGTAACAGCATGCCCCAAAAATAATAAAAAACATCTTCAGAAAACAAATCAGAGAGACTGCGTGTGTGGCCTTTTATGTGTTAGTGTCTGTGTGTTAAAGGTACAGTCATGATTGCATTAGTGTGTGCCATGTCACGCTAAAATAATTAATCCAAGGAAAGAAGATCTAGTGCATTTAGTGTTGTTTAATTGATCTTTTTTTATTTACATCTAAATGAACCTTGACTATACCTTTCGTTAATCTAAGTTTTAACAAAGAGCCTAATGAAGAATGTACACACACATGTCACCACGTGCTACATTTACTGACCGTGTCCCACTTGGCATGAGCGCGTTCTTCCTCAAATTTTGCAAACTCCCGTCTGTCGTGAATGGTGACCAGCAGTTTCCAGATGAGTAGAGCCGCCAAGCCGAGGAACAAGATAGCTCCTGCCACCGACAGAAGCACCACTAAAATGTCTGGACCCTTGGGGCAGTCTGAATTAAGGGAAAAAATATATATAAAATAATAATGAGAAGGGGACACAGGAGACGATTAGCCAGGAGGCAGTCCAGAGGAAGTGATAATGATTTCCATCCTGTCATGGCACTAGATGATGTTGCTAATGTTCCTCTGCTAAATGCTATTTTTTCAGGTTAAAAGTGTGCTTTTAAATCCTGAGAATATTCACTTGACACCCTAGTCATTTCATTATAAATAAATCTGCTCATTACCTTCCTGATTTATAATCGCTTTGTCCAGAACATGTCAGAAAATGGGGTCCATCCCAGTTTCTCAAAGCCCAAGGAGATTTTTTTAAATGTTATTGTTCAATCTGACCATATATAAATATATTTATATTCACTTTATTATAATATAATAAAGAGAAAAGCACTGATTCTCCATTTTTGAGAGGCTGATAACACAGATTCCATACATTTTGGCATGAAAAATTACTTTAAAATAACTATTTATAGTTGCCAATACATTTTCTGTCAATCACCTAATGGTTGCAGGTTTTAATTCTAGCATGAAGGCTTTCTTAACGATATTATCTGTCAAGTGATGCAAGATTAGTCCAATGGGACCTTTAAATACCAAAGAGCAGAGAGGAGGATGGGCTGATGGGAAATAGTAACCTCAAACATCCAGGCCACAAACGTCCCTTCCCTCTTTATGGTCTGGCAAAACTAAGGAGGAATTTGATTTGAAGAGTTCCATGCAGGCTGTACAAAAGATGTCTGAAATAACTCTCCCTCTAACATGAAGGCTTATTTTCCATCATTAGATGTTCTGGGAAACTTTCTCCGAAATGAACCAACAAACATGTTTCCGAATTAATGGAGATAATTAATGAGAGCACTTTGAGGCAATGTACTGCTGAATCATTCTTTATTTGATGCCTACAACTTCTAGTCTAAATAGTTGTTTGAGAGGAAGTCACATGAACAATCTAAATAGTTCACTGATGGGGTTTTGCCCGTTTTCAAGCTGTATTCATTATCGACAATGCAAATGGCTCTTACTTGGAACCAATTAGTTTAGTATGTTTTATTCCCAGATGAATCAGATTAGCAGCATTAAGCTCTTCACAAAGCTTCATAAACCCTTAAAGCCTAAAAACTTCTGAACTGTAATAACAGTTTGTTTTATTGGGCACTTGGGGGCAGTGGAAACAAGCTGTAAATACAAAACATGACATATTGTCACTTTTAAATTGATATGTCTTATTTTTTAGCTAACAGTGGCCATTTCTTCTATAATATGCCCCAACCAACACTTTAAATATTCCTACCAGCTAGCCACTGACTTTGCCCATCTGCTGTGCCTACAATGATCTTTACAAAAAACAGATGCGTGCTGTTACCAAAAAAGACACTTAAGCAGTGAGAGTGAACCAAACCAGTTAAGTTGTGGGCAGGAAAACCAAAACAATTAGCGGAATTAGCTGACAGTTGCTATTAAGCTGTGTGGAGGGGGTAATTCATCTCTGTGGGTTTGTCGCTGAAAATGGCTTCTGTCACATCCAAGTAGTCATCTTATTTATAGTGAATATAAGCTTTTCACCAAAGCTACTATCATTTTGTTTGTTGAGCACTTTGTAGTGAATATAAATATTTTATTTGTGTTCATGGTTCCATGAAGCATGAACTGAAGTCTGGCAGCAATTGAGTTTCTTCATTGCAAAAATGTCTTACCTTCACACTTCTAGCCACCAGTGATGAGAGCCACCTGGTCCACATGTGTGAGCATCATTTGTTTGTCAGACTGGATGTATGTCTGTTACTGTATGGGACTATTTGCAGTGGTGGAATGTAGCTAATTACTTTAATCAAGTAAATTAGTACAATTTAGTCAAAAAAATACTTAACTAAAGTATCACCATGTTATACTACTTTATACTTTTTACTCACTACATTTATTTATCACTCATAACATGGCCAGGTACATTTAAATATAAAAATACATAATATACTTATTTGATATAATGCACTACTATACTACTTATAAGCCCAGTATTTAGCAAAGTCTCTCAAATTTGCTCCACGCTGACAAACTTTAAAATACTCGTGAGAAAACTGGGTAAAATAATATTCTAAAATAATACAATTCTGTGAAAGACCAATTTGCATACTGTGTACTTTTCTTCTGATACTTGAGTACATTTAGCTGATAAATCCTTTGTACTCTATACTATTCTGAAATGGGCTATGTGCAGAATCAATACTTTTACGTTTTGTACTTGAAGTACATTTTCATGCTAATACTTTTGTACTTTTACTCAATTAACATTTTGAAATCAGGACTTTTACTTGTAATGGAGTATTTTAAGACCATAGTGTTTCTGCTTTTACTTAAGTAAAGGATCTGAGTACTTCTTCCTCTGACCATTTCTCTGTGTGTGGGACAGCACATACAAATGTGCATAGTAGTGTTGGGTAACCAGGGTGAACTTTTACTGCCGTCTTCAAAGCGTTTCTCCTCTTCCTCTCCCCATTACTTCCTTCTATTTACTGCTCTTTGGATCCTATCGCCCGATTCATTATGGCTTATATGTAAAAGTCAGGTTGGTGCTTTGAGACTATTTTTTAATTATCAACTTCAAAATATGTAAAAAATTGCTAGCCACCTTTTAAGCGCCTGGTTTCCATCTTATCCTCTTTGCTTGTGTTCTCCTTTGTTACACACCTTCATGTTTCCTTTCTAAAATGTTCTCTATCCCTTTCTTTTGCTTGCTTAGTTTCCTCTCTTATTCTCACGCGTTCCTTCTGGAAGAACATGCCGAATCAGCGGCTTCCTAGAGGAGCAGGGCAGCTGTTAACGACCCTCTTTGACACGGCGGGGTTCCCTGTGTTCAAGGCAAATGTTGGTGTACTTCTCTGCTCTCCAGTTGCGCCTTAATTAAACACACACATTCATTAAAGGCAGACCTAGGGGCAGACTTTCTTTGCGGGCACTGGTGGTCATTAAAGGCTTTCTTACCTCCCCACACTCTTTCTATTTGGCCGCTTTACAAGCAGATGAAGGGCAGGCCGCAGGGAAGTGACAACTTGTACTTGGGTGGAGAAAAAAACACTGATTGTGAAGGCAAGTGTGCTTGTTTGGCTGAATGGAGATGCTTTTGTGGTTGTAGATTCAATCCTTTTTATCTGAACAGTCATTTCTTCCATTGTGCTTCCCTCATCGCTTTCACACTTACTTACCAACCTCCCCAATCGTTTCGAAGTGCTGTTCGTTTTGGCAATGCTGTCTTAAAGGAAATCAGGTTGCTTTCAGTTTTCCACAAAGAGGAGCAACTACCAACTACACTACATTTTGGTTTCCACAGTTCAACTGCCCCCTATGTTTGCTAATGGGAATTGGGCAACATGACTAAAAATAACTTTAAATTGACCTGGTAACTGGGGAACGCTGTTATCTGGGAGAACAGAAGCACTTCTGTCTTCCTGTTTAGTTGAGAAACAACTCGACTAAACCCGTTTGACCGTAGACAGGATTGCATAACGTTGAATATTCTCTTCTTTAAGCGCTTGTTCTGGTCCTTACCAAATATCTGCCACGTTATCTTTTAACTCCTCCACATTCTTCACCAGTTTGTTGCTAACTTTGTGTTTTGTGTAGAGGTTTGTGTGTAGGTATCTCTTACCTGGCTCTTTGACGACAAACAAGATGGACTTGCCGCTGGAGTCCTCATAGTACTGGAAACGCTCCACACAGTCATCCTCATCTTTGTAAGTGCAGTTCACAGCATTTGTATCATGAAGCACTGCACGAACATTCAGGAGAAAAATTCAAGTATAACAATTGGTATTTGGTAAAGGCACTTTTGGTGTAACAGATACCTCAACATCTTAAGAAAGCTGCAAAACACATTGATATGTGTTAGATGTAACATGGAGCAACTTTAATAAACTCTCTTTTCATTTCACATATCTTTAATCATAGAATTGTTTAAGAAGCTTTTCTGTTATATCGATTTAATTTCTTATATAATGGCGTTTATTTGGACTACATTCAAATCGGGATGCTGTGTAAGAAATAAGAAATCAATCATTCTTCCTCTTATACATGGCCATTTTCATTCAAAATCAATAGCATTGTTGCTCAATTCTAAACATTCAGGGGTTTTGCTTCTAAGATCTCATCATTTATTTTTTAAAACTTTTTAATTTCTATTTCAGAAATATTTTGGACTGTTTATTTCTTGTGTCTTAATTTCTCTCATGTACATTGCCTTTATTTATGCTGCTGCAACGCAAACATTTCCCAAATTGGGATCAATAAAGTACCTATCTATCTATTAGCAACAGTTATAACAGTTTCTCACCTATTTCATCCACAAGCACAATCTCATCCTTGCAGATTCGAGAGCAGGTGTTGTCGTCGAACAGCTTGCCCCTCTTAAAGTGTTTGCACTCCACACACTCCCTTTAAGAAGGAAACAAACATCAGGTCATCATTTCAAATCACTTTTTAGAATACTGATTATGATATATGTGTGCAGGCTCACTTCTTCATGGTGCAGGCGTCGGGGCAGGTGGGGCACTTGTCACACGTGGCCCCGTAGGCCCCTGGCTGGGTGCACTCACAGGCCCCACACTCACAGTGACCCCTCCCATTGCACAGCAAGCCCACGTTGGACATACAGGTGTCAGTACGTCTGGAGCAGTTACAGTTCTCACCCTGCCAGTCTGGGTCACACTGGCAGAAACCACAGTTACAGACGCCATGGCCTGTCAGGGAAAAAATGGATAGAGGAGATTCTAAAACATTGTTTACCAATACAACACGTGCTATTTGGAGTAAAATAGCAAAAGAGGAAGCAATTAAACAACAATAATCTATCAATAGAAGTAGTACAAAAACAGGGGTGTGGTTGGAGTTGTGAAAGAGGGAGGAAAGATGAGGATGGCATGTCTGTAATTTCAGTTGTTGTGCATCATTTGTTTTAAACAACTATTTTGATAAGCTTGTTTTTATGACTTTATCATTCCATGTTATAAACCATTGAATTCATATCTCCCCGGAGCACAGCCTGTCACAACAGGATATCTTTGGGAAATATTGCTCCTCTAGTATCTAAAATAAAGTTCTGTGAGCTGGAACAATGTCTGATGGTCAGAATGAGTTGGTAATGACTGGACGTGGTACGACAAAGACTCATGAATATATTTACCACAAGCTGTGTCATTTTCAGTATTTTCCCGTTGCGATGACAAGTCTTAACTTTGAGAAATGACTTGGTCCCTCTCTTTACAGACACGGTACCAGGTTTTTACAATAAAGTGAAATAAAAGAACAACGCGTTTACCTTCATGTTACATTTGATTCATTAATAATCAGTGTTTTGTCTTGCTAAGACATTTCATAGCTCCATAAGTATTGTATCTCTTGAATTGTGATCCCAAACAATGGAAAAGCAGAAGTTGTAGCTTGTGTTCCGACAACTGTTAAAGTGATTGTGTGTCTGTGGTGTCTGGAAAGCTTTTATTTTGGGCTGCATGATTCAGTGTCGGTGTGTATGTGGGTACATTTGAGCACATTGGTTTGCTGTTGTTCATGTACGTGTGATGTGTGCATGCAAGAGAGTGACAATGCAGAAAATATTGTGGTATATCACTGCAAAACAATGTTCAGATAAACAATGAGACAGGAAGCTTCTTGGGTCAGTGGATCTGTCATTACCACTCGACCAAAGGACCACTGGCTTTTAATTAGACCTTTCTGTGGGGGGAGCAAAGAAGACTATGGTCCTCACACTGAAAAAGGTATTTCAAGACAACAGCAGACCATGTTTTACACACAGAACAATTCCAATTCTCCCCCACTTAGCCCTTTCCTGACCAAACATGGGTTTATTTTTAGCCCCATTACACCACACATGCCAAAGTGTAAGCACAAAGGTATTTTCATGTTAATCTGCGGGCTTTGGGGAATACAGCCAAAACATTTCTGTGTGAGAGCAGCAAAAGGGGGGTGAGTGATACATGATAACTGATGACGTATTGAAGTTTGAGGCAGTCTGTGCCAAAACGTGGCCTAATGCAATTTTTAAAGCTGAATTATGACATACCCTTAGCAAAACATATATAACTACTTATACGTTACTAAAAGGAAATGCCACAATAAAGAAGAGCACTTATTTTGCCTCCATGATCTCTAATTTTCTTCCTGCTTATTCTATACTTTATATTAGCAGTTGTTTTGGATTCTTTTGAGGTTTAGATGAGAAGACTAATGCCACTTTCCATCATACAAAAATCTGAACCCTTCCTGTTACCCTCGTGTGTTAGTCTATGCTAATATAAGCTAACCGGTTGCTCTCTGTAGCTTTTTTTAAACTGACAAAGGAGGATCTTGTAATCTAATACTCAGTAAGAAAGCAAATGAGTGTATTCCCCAAAATGATGGACTATTCCTAGTATAGTTTATTGCAAAAGATAAGAAAGAGATAACCTCTAGCTGTCAGTAATGAAAGCAAATAAACTACCGTACCATTAGGAAGAGACGGACAGCATGCTATGCATTGTCTAACCCCTACTTAACACAGCTAATCTCACTTGAAGAATCGCTATTAAAATCCCCATTACAAACATCTTCAGAGTATGATGTGTTATGACTTCTTGCTGACATAATGTCTCTTAAAATATGAGGAGGAGGATCTTGAGGCTCTGAGTTAAAGCTCTTAAGAATTATCAAAAACAAACTCATTCCCACAGAAAAGTGAGAGTCAACTCTGAAGTGAGCTACCGTTAAACTTAAAAAGTGTTCTCTGTGAATGAATCCTGCTGAACTCCATGGTACAAAAGCACGGCTCGGCAGACAAAAACATACAACCTGAACACACGCACACAGGGTGAACAAACTAAATCATGTTTATTATAAGTGGAGCCATGTCCTGGGCAGGAGGCAGGGTTGTTTTTGTATGTAATTCCCCCCAGATGAGGTGGGTGGCAAGTCAGTGTGGTGAGGGGGACTGCCAACTCTCAGAACAAAAGCAGGCTACTCTCATTCTCTATTGCTCTACCAGACAGTCAGTGGGCAATGTTAACCTTCTTTGTCTATTAATTGTATCCATATGCTTGCTGTGTGCTGTAAAAACTGAATAGTTTAATATTTTGGGAAAGCAGCAAATCACATATAATCATATTGGAGATGCCATGACCCTTTTGCCATTTTTGAATAACAAATTACTTTTTGAAGAAAAAATATATTAAGAAAAAAGTCAGAACCCAGTTGTTCCAGATTCTCCATTGTGACCATTTGATGGTTTCTACAATTGTAAGTTAAAGATCTTTGGGCTTTAGACTGGTCATACAAAACGTGACATCAGAAGATATCACCCTGGTGTTTGTGATATGACTGTGATGAGCTTTTTCACTTCTGCCTTAGCACAAGTTGCAGTTCTTGATAACATTTCTGTCAATTAACTATTATCTTCTCATTGTTTCTCTTTTCATTTCGTTTAAGATGCTCAGGCCCCTACAGTAGAGAGAAAACAGGATCTTACCTGAGCACAGATCCCCCTTGTAGCGCAGGCAGTTGAAGTCGTCACACTCACACAGCTTTCCCCAGACCTTTCCAAAGTCGCTGTTGTGACACACACACTGTCCGCACACACAGTCCCCCCGGCCACTGCAGATGGCAGACTGGGGTCCTCCGGAGCCCGCGGGCCCGCTGCAGCGGTCCTGCTCCGTGGGGTTATAGTCCCCCTCGGCACACTCGCAGTGCGGCCCCAAGCGGCCCGGGTGGCACTGGCAGATGCCGCACTCGAAGGTGCCGTTGCCATGGTTGCATTTGGGGCTGTTGGGCTGGGCCTTGTTCTGGCACTTGCAGTCGCACTCAAAGTTGACGGTGATGGAGAGAGAGTCCTTGAAGCCCACAGGCTTAATGATGAAGGTCTTCTTCTTCTGTTTGGGGCAACCACGAGCTCTGGCTTCAACACTGAAAGACACCTGGAGGAGAGGAGGGAAGTCAAGTTAAAATAATCCATGATTAGGGTCAAAGTCATGCTTAGAGCCCTCTTTATTAGATTTTTCATGACATTTTCTGCATCCACACTTTGTAAAACTAGCCATTCTTCTGTATCAACCTGGTGTGGATTACCTAACATGTAACAGCACTTAAATGGTTCATTTAATGGTCGCTCAAATTGTGAGCATTCTCTGTGGAAACTGCACAAAGACCTGACACAGGGAAGGCCTCCATGTGTGTTAAGTCAAAGTATTTGTTCATTCAGCGCTGTATCCAAATCTGGTAAATGTCCAAAAGGGGGAGAAGTTACTACATCTGGAGAGACAACCATATATGGAAAAATAAGAGGGGCTTAGGCAGAGAGAAGAAATGTACGGAGGCCAAAAAATGTCACCTGGAGTGAGAAGAGAACAAGGAAAAGAGCCAAAGAAGCTGTGATGAAGAAAAAATGCTAAATAAAAGGAACTAAAAGCATACTAAGCAGACAGTTTGCTCTAAATGCAGAAGTACAGAAGAAGGATCAAAAACAGTCCTTATGCATGTTTTTCCAACATTTGCTTTTAACACCACCAGGAAATCCTACAGCCAGAAGGGAAATGGAAAGAGGTGAAAGAAGAAGGTGCAAAATAGTAAATGGAAAAAATGTTACATGTTATTTCTGCAATTGTATGATAACAGCCAGACACATTGGCGGGACAATTGACAATACTGTTACCAACCTGTATGCAGCCACCCATTTAAAACATACTTCAAACACATTTTCTTTAATAACAACTTTCATTATCGCAAACATTTTATTTGGCAAATCATTTTTTTTAAGGGAATTTTACAAAATAAAGTATAATTTTCTTTTTACCTCTGCAACCTACTTATCCTTGTTGCAGGATGTTGACATCATTTCAAGACATTTCCTGTGACAAAGAGTGACGATGACAGTACTACTACATTTGAATACAACCGTTTCCCAGCTAGTAAAACAACAATGTTCTCCTTCAAACTTTCCTTCAAGCTAACATTTTTCTGGTAATAAAGTCACTCTTAAGGAGTCATAGGCCAAAAAAAAGGGGGGGGGGGGGGGTATGGACTGACCGTATCCCCTATCTTGAGCCCAGAGCAGGATTTGAGGCCAGGGATGAGCTCTCCATTCAGACAGGTGGCATTGAATGACAGGGACAGCTCCTCCGGGACGCCTTGAAGCTCCAGCTCCACCCTGGACCGGATTTTCTGTTAACAGCAATGAAGAACAACAGCGGGAAACACATACACATGGAGGAATGAGTATGTAGGGTAGCACACTGTGGCCAAAATGTTCGGTGTCAATTTTGGTTGTGTGGAGCCAAATCCCATTTTTTTCTACAACTACATCATGTAAGCCAATAAACTCATTTAAGTGTGCACACATTAGCAAACACGCTTGTATGCACATCTCTACACAAATTAACAGCTATGACTATTAAAGCTACATTTGTCAGCAAATTCACTTGTTCCCTGCATAATGAATTCAAATAAAACATGGATAATGAAACACAGCCAGTAGCCTCCCACATTTGGTCAGCTTCACACCTCGGCCAATGTGGAATTTTTTTGTAGACTTTTGCTCGACAGTGTGTATGACTCAGACGCTGTGGGTGGGTGTCAGCAAACACATGTCATCCACTGAAACACTGTCTAGTCGAAATGTGTGTGTATAACACTTACAGCGTAGGCTTTCAGAATGAGCTGAATAACGTTGCCCGAGTCGTTCGACAGTGTTCCTACTGTGGTGCCAGGAATCAGCTCACTGTAGTTCTACAAGACAGAAAGACAGACGGACAGAATGTTGTCATCCTACTAGCCAGTCAGGGAAACTATTAATGAATGTACTAATTAATAGAAACAAGGTGTAATAGTATGATGACCCAATGTTATTTAACATCTTGACTTGTGTTCCTTTATGGTCAATGGGAGTTTGGTATGCATGTCCTCTATTTCTTCTCCTGTTATGAATTTCTTAATAATAGTTTGCATATTGCTGCTGCAGTTTCCAATGCAGGATCCAAGAATGTCAGTTTAAAACCAGCGGGGTTTGGAGGACTTTAGCTACAGTGTGTTTAAGATGACATGATTACTGTGTTGGATTTGTCACCCTCTCAATTTCAGTTTTCAAATATTAGCCTAATTTCCTCTTTTAAGCAGAACTTGAAGAGAATAAAATGCTGGATGTTCTCAGTGTGAATGCAGAGCTACTGACCTGGTACAGAGGAACCACAGGGTTGGTGACGGCAAAGATGAGATTGATGTTGTTCTCCGACGTCTTCTCTGTGATCAGAGCTAGAGAAGGGTAATCCTGAGGAGAAACCGGACAGTGTGGTTAGCAAACATAAACTCTAATATATTCCTTTTCATACGTTAAACAAAGGGGTGACATTGTCTTAGTTTCTCTCTCACTCTGTTTCTGTCTAAGGTCTGCGCACCAAAAACACACTTACGGTTAACACTAACCATGGTGGTAGACATGCTGTACATATTGTCAGAGTTGAGGTGGCACTTTCCGTCGTTTGGCTGCACGATTCCAGCCAGACGACCATCCAGAGCCATGTGAGTCTTAGCGTCTGAGGTGAAGATCAGAAGGTGGGAAGCACCGGGACGCCAACCGATCCGCTCCTGGAACCCATTAAGCCAGGTTCAAGCAAAAAGAAGGAAAGTCAAATTATTTAAATGAGCTTTTGAAGGAGGAATCACTTTTTTTGGCCCTTATCTAAAGCAGGAAAAACTCTTTAAAGGTCACCTATTATGCAATATCCACTTTTATACATAAATAGCTGTCCCCTCTGCGTTAAGAGATTTTGAACGTTTCAGGAAAAAATATTCGCTCACTTTTTGTCCTGATCCATTTATATAAAAACCTGTCTGAAAATGTGCTGATCAGATTTTGGCCACTTTATGTCATAACGTTTTTTTGGCTGGTGTAACCATTAGCGAATCACCAACTAAGGTAACACCCCCCCACCTTATCACCTGAATCTCCTCCTAGAGCACCATTGTGTTCTTTTTAACCAAATATCTCTCAGAGGGGCGTGGGGAGTGGCAGTTCATTTGCATTTAATGTAACAGACACAGAATCAGCACTTTTGAAACAGGGCTGAAACAGAGGGGATTATGGGATGCTGCAATGATCTGTTTGGTATTTGGAGCCAAACACTTCAGAGACATGTTTTGTATATATCTGAGACCTATAATATATTGATGAAAAACAGTATAATAGGGGACCTTTAAGATCAACTTATGTTTAAATGTGTATGAGTGTGAGGAGGAAACAACTACTATAAGATCAAATCAGAGTCATGTGTGTGAGACGGTGGGTGAGTCTCTCCACCTTGCATACGGCAGCCTGGACGATGGCATCGAAGCCTCCCTCGGGGGCATCTCGGTTCCTGGACACCATCTGCTTCTTCACTTCCTCCGTGAAGCGGCCCACCTCCTCCGTCAGGGACAGAACGTGTTTGTAGCCAAACTGTGGCAGGCAGGTGGTGTTAATGCTGTCAATGAAGCAGAGAACATCAAGAGTTCACTAGAGCTGCTGTTTGATTCTTCATTAATTTCAACATCTGTATATGTCATTGTAAAAAATATGTGGCCTCCATAAATTATTAAAAGCAGTTCAATGTTATTAAAGCAAGGGGGGTTAATTAACATTTAATTAAAAGTCTCTCCTACACTGCTGGTTGACCCCTTTTTCTCTCTGTATTCCACATTATTATTGGACTCAAATTCCCCCCTTTTCTTATCTTTTACACAAACATTCCTGGTGGCTGGAGCTCAGCAGACTGTGTGTAAAGCAAGTGACCCCCTAGAGACCCTAAACCACCAATTCCCCCTTAGAGGAGCCTTTGGCCGGAGTAACAGCCTTTAGCATCAGGACGCTCTCAGTCTACGGGCAGATTACCTGCGGCTGATTCCCAGTAGCTGACCTAGCACCTCTGTAAGCCTTTAACAAGTGCTGTGACTCTGGGCATGCTTGCGTTTTGACTTTGCAACACTGTGTTTAAAGCATGGTTTAAAGGTGTCCTCACTATAATGACATCAGCTACCTTATGAAGCTAGTTGTCCACAAGCAGACATAAACAACCAGTGAAATCAACACCAGTGGGTAATAATTAAGAATGCAAAACAATGGTAGGCTAAATGCAACCACAAAAACAATCTTTCTATAACAAAGGGATCTGGATTCTGTTTAGGTACCTATATGAGGCCCACTGTTCAAAATGTCAGTGTAGTTGGACAATGACAATCTTAAGTCCCAGACTACATATATAACATAAAACAAATTTTAAAAACAATAAAATGAGTGCAAGAAGAAACAGAGTAGAAATAAAATGGTGCAAGAGAATGTCACAAGACTAAAGTGCAAGTAATGCGTAGGGGTGCAACAACTAATCGCATTAATCGATTAAAATCGATTACCAAATTAGTTGCCAACTAATTCAGTCGTCGATTCGTTGGTGACGTCATCATGTGTGTTTTACGCGCCATTAAGCTCCAACGTTATTGGTCTTTTTATCGGTACTGGAGACATTTAAAAAATATATGTCATGTATTATTGCTACAAAAAACATTATATCGCAGTCTTAGTGTCGCCAACTCGTTTCTAATATGCAAAAAGACAAACAAATGCGTCTATGATGTATTTTCGATCAGACGAGATCTCTCTCCCCCGTCTGTGTGCGAGGGGGCGGGGCAGTTTACACACACGCAGCTGCTACATGCAGGCAGCCAGCAACACACACACACGGAGGAGATGGCGGAGAGAACGCGCTCCGAGGTGTGGTTAAACTTTACCCGTCTCGATGTCGACAATGCTCGTTACCAAAAGTGCAATAAGAGTTTAGCATGTAAGGGCGGTAACACGAGCAATTTGTCTACACATTTAGCAAAGGTGCTCCACATTCAGACGGAGAAATGCACCGGGTTCGACTGTCTTTCTCGTAGCTCTGTAGCCCCATCCACGAGTAACGTTTCCACGTCAGGTGTTATGTATGCTAGCAGCAACACAGAGTTAACTCAATTATACAAACATGGGTTAATGATTAGAGGTAACTGATTTATTTTTGTTAAAGTTTCAGCTATTCTGTTATCACATTATTTAATACGATTTGTTAAAACACTTGTTTCTTTTGATGTGAAATATTATTTATTTTATTTAAATAAAAAGCAATGTTAATTTTAATCAAGTATTCATATTTATTGTCTTCATTGTTAGTTTCCACATGCCTAAAACAACCTCAAGCTAAATCTAAAAGTTGATGGCTAAATAAGAGCGCTTGAGAAATTGTGCAAGGCATAATAGTCCGAATAGCAGTAGCGTGGCGTGGGAAAAAAATTAGGGGAAGCCAGTAGGCTTGTTTGAGACAAGCGAGACCTGCGCAGTTGCGATCAACGTCTTGCTAGTGCGTTGCATGATGGTTAGTCATTTTGTCCGACTTGCTCTGGAGACTCGCCTACATGAGACGTTGAAATCTCGCGGGACAAAGACGCCCGCAGCCTTGAGAGCGAGGCGCGGCGAGGCGGCGCAGTTCCTCTCCACGGGCTGCGGAAGCGAAATGCTTGATGGGAAACGACTCGCTGGTATCTCGAGCTGAGCGCTGATTGGTGGATTTTACCCCGTGCTGCTGATGAAACTCTCCAATTGGCTCGGCAAAAGTTTGTTGTTGTTTTGTGTCGCCACATCCATTCCCATTTTTCATCATTGTTCCAATGTTTATCATCATGAAATGAATATCTATATATTTTATACTATACTTGCACTGCTTACCGTTTTCATACTTTATATATCTTAGCATATTCATACACACTGTTCATACTGCTCACAGGCTGCTGTGTATATCTAGTGTATTCATACCCCTCAGTTTATTCATCATTCAATTCATTCTATATTTTATTCTGTAGATTGTGTACATTACTTTTCACTTTACTGCTTGTTGCACTCCTGGTTGGAAGCTACACTGCATTTCGTTGTCTCAGTACCTGTAATATGTGCAATAACAATAAAGTTGAATCTAATCTTGAGCAGGAACAAATGTATTCACTTAGTACATATCTGACATTAACGATTAAACACATTTGTGCATTCTTTATAAATGCAAACCGAGTCAAGCCGACTCCGGAGGTGGCGGTATGCACCTGAAAGTTGTTTGCAATCCGCCAAAAAACCGAGAGAAGAAGAAGAAGAAGAAGACGAAGCCGACTCCGAGCTGTCCGACTTCAGGCGAGCTTTTTGAGACCTCCCCCGGCTGCGATCGGCTATTCTCATCTACTTTCGAGGCGAGCCGCAACGCGTCTCAAACAAGCCTACCAATACGTCCTTTCTTTTGGGTCGGGGGTGTGGTGGTCAATGTAATAACGTAACCAGATCAGTGATTACAGCACCCGGTATCATTTTACACACATTTGTATCATACAGATGCGGGACTTACACACGCCTGTTCTCTAACCGACAGGTCCGTACGCACTCTCCAGCCGAAACTCTAATAAGCATTCATTCACAAACTAAATCAGGAGACCTTTAACGTTTTACGTTCGATTCGCTCCTTTTTTCCTCGTTGTACACAGCTCCAGTTTGGGCATTGGCCTGTCATCAGATTGTATTTGTTGTTGCTGCTGTAGCGGAAGTTTAGTACAATTATTTTTGATGAAATACTCCAAATCTCCACCCTCCATAATTGCACTTGCTTCAATTGCTTGCTACTTTCTAACGGCGGTGAGAGTGGTGCAGTGACGCTATCTATCGATTAGATTTATGATTAGAAAATTATAAAAGTAGGGTAGACATGTGGATATTATCCGACTGAACAAAACATGCATTTATCTAACAGGTTCGTTATCCACTGACCTTATTTCGAGCTATTTTCCAAAATCCTATGGAGAAATCCCATTGCTTTCTGTCGAGGGAACCCGAGCGCAGCTTACTTCCGGGTTTTAGGATGCGTCACTGCCACACTAAATTGATGTGATTGGATTGTGAGGCAAGGGAAGCCAGCCTCTGGCCTTGGCATGGCCCTGACTAATCACATGTTGGCAGAGGCATGACGTGAGCCTTGTCTGATTGGTCCATCCCTCCATTTTTTTTCACCAAGGGAAGCCAATTTCTGCTGGCCTCCTCTCACAACAGAGAGTGCAATCTACTGTTTCACCATAACATGTAGAGGGGCGCTGTTTCACTATTTGTAAAATACTCAATGAGAATGGGGGAGAGACGGGCCGGCAGCAACACACAGCACAGAAAAATTACCGAAACCAAACGAAGTGTTTTTATTTATTTATTAAAATTATAACTACAATCCGAAAAAACAGGGGAAGCCTTGCTTCCCTTAGCCTCCAGGAGAAAACGCCACTGCCGAATAATCGTTTCATTAATCGATAGATTAATCGATTATCAAATTAGTCGTTTGTTGCAGCCCAATAACCAAGTTTGAAAAACGCCCATAAAGTTGCATAATACTGTGGGAAGAATTTATTATAATTGTCTTTTACCTGTAGCAGGGGTTCTTCACAGCCTCTTTGGGGGAGATGTACATGTAAGGCGAGAGCGGCTTGTCCACAAAAGCCCCAAAGCCCATGCGGAGGTTGCTGGTGGTGCGGTTCATGGCCTCGGCCAGGCCTTTTCCCAAAGTCCTCAGGCGGAAGAGGTCATCGTTCATGGAGTAAGAGAGATCCATGAGGTAGTAGAGATCCACAGGGTAGTCCTCTACCTGACGCACCTTCACTGTGAAGCGCTTAGCATCATCTTGCAAGGGAGATACAGAAACATCATTTTTCAAATAGATGTTCCTCATGGTACATCTTTTATAAAATGTTCTTGATATTCCCCAATCTCTCCACTTCAGGATGTCAGAAACGTCATTCCTTACCTGGCCTGAGGGTGATTTGTAGTCTCTGTGGTTTAATCTGTGTGATATCTTGCGTGGCCCCTGCTGCCTTGTTGCTGAGGGGCCGGTCCTCAATCACCTGCATTTTGCTGATTGGAGACTCCAGAGAAGACGTAGCACAGCCTGCTGCCACCAGGTTACTCTTCAGGTCACACCGGGAAGATCTGGCAAACCCCTGGCCGAAGTCCTGACAGAAGAGGCATGTACATTTTATACAGAGAAGCAGTCAGCTGTTCAGAGATATTTTATGTGTTAAAAATGTGTAATACAGATGTTTATTTAGAGAATTCCCATCTGGAATAAAGCTTTGTTGAGAGATAAGGGTATGTTGGATTGATTTGAAGGATCTGTGATGAGGAAGTTCAACATTATGTTCCTGTCAAACTAATTTCTTGGAATAAAGATGCACTCCAACATCTTCGCAACACAATTAAGCAAATTCCCCCTCAAATTAAAAAGACCATCCCATTTGAACACTGTCTGACAGTTTAACCTGTC
Source organism: Gymnodraco acuticeps (assembly GCF_902827175.1). Taxonomy (NCBI): domain Eukaryota; kingdom Metazoa; phylum Chordata; class Actinopteri; order Perciformes; family Bathydraconidae; genus Gymnodraco; species Gymnodraco acuticeps. Next base: position 356,067 of record NW_022990023.1, read on the forward strand.
TCAGCAATGGTCCAAGTGAAGTCATCCTGAGAAAATAGGGCACTTCGTGTGTCGACTCCACGTTCTACAATGATAAATCACTTCAGATTAGTTTGAACCATTACTACATCCACATGCAGTCACACAAGGACAGTCACTGTGTCTAAAGTGCCTGGATTTCACTTTCAAAATGGAATTAATATTCACCTGGACACATTTGATATTGTAAAAACTAAAATTTCTCAACGATATTAAGCTGTTAAAAGGAGATATGTACCACTGTTGGCTTGCAAAATGTTCATTGCCTGAATGAAGTGAAGTGGAAAAGGAACCCACCTCCTGTAAGCACCACGCACAGCTGGGGTGAACAGCCAGACACTGCTTGCATGTGCTGGCCCCTCTGGAGGTGCAGACGTTAGAACCTGTAACCAAACGATGAGCTGCTTAGTTTTTACAAAAGCAACCAACAGCAATTAGTGTTTACCTTATTTGTGGGTTATCTGTTGTTACAGATTTCAATTCAAATTAAAACACATATATTATACAGTATGAGGAACTTGGCTGAGGAGCAGAGTTTAGGTATATTTGATGAGAACAAGTTAAAGAAAAACTGTTTGTTTAGAGAAATCAAACCAATTAGCAAAATGAAAAACAAATGAGAAGTTTTTCAAGTGTTAGACAAGTGAGTAAAAATACTAATTCTACATACCTAATGTCCTGGCTTGTGCATTACATTACATGTCATTTGTTAGACGCTTTTATCCAAAGCGATTTACATACATTGAGTACAGTGGGCAATCCCCACAGGAGCAATTTGGGGTGAAGTGTCTTGCCCAGGGACACAACGACAAGCTGACTGCAGTGGGACTCGAACTTACTATCCCCTGATTCGAAGTCCATCACACTATCCAGTATCCACTGATCCAAGGCAGGAAAACACATGCACATTTCACAAATAAAAATCACTGACACTTGAATTGGAGAAGGACATGCAGATCTGTCCCAGTCCAATTAATCTGAAAGCATATTTTGTTTAAAGATTTAGTAGAGTTGAAATCTGGTCTGATGTTATTTTCTCCCTGGAATATATTTTTGGCTGCACGGGCAAAACATGTAAACTACATGTCAGCACCTACCGCATACTCCCGTTATTCCAATGCAGATGTAAAGACACATCCATAGTGTCCTGCCCGCCGGGAGAGCACCCATCCTGGTGCGGCTCTGAGAGGAAAGAGCCTGCCAACGAGCTCTGCTGGAAGTACAAGCAGACCAAAAGAAGAAAAAAACTCTTCATCTGCAATCGACACAACTCCAAATAGAGTCAAATGTCTTAACGCCACCCCCTCCCATTCTCCTCATCTACAGCTCTCATTATCATACTATTAACTGCAGTGGGCGGGAAAAGTGCAGCATCCACAATCTGTGAGTTAGAGGAGGTTTTCTTCTGGAGGAGCCGAAGAGGGCAGGTCTGAGCATCAAACATGTGACTTGTTAAACCAGCTGGTAAGTTGTTTTGCACCCTGGTGTCTGTTCTGAATCTGTTACTCAATATTGCGTACGGTCTAGCTAATAATAATATTCAAATGTCATATAAATATGCATATCTCTCGGCACTACAATATGCCTATATTTTAATTAGAAGAGACAAATAACTTCCGCAAAAAAACAATTTGTAGTGTAAGTTATCATTGGAAAATGTAAGTTGTATTGGCTGAATCGCTGAGTTGTGATGTGTGTGATTTATATTACATGCAAATCAGCAATAGGCTTAATATATAGTAGCCCTAAGCGTGAACTGTAATCAAGTGTATATGAGGTTAGTGTATACTGCCCACTAGTGGACATCCGCTGTAAGGACGAGTTTCACTTCTTGGTAGGTCTGAACCAGTCTGAACCTTTATACAGTCTATGGTCTGAACCTATGGTCTCAACACTTTAGCTGCAGGGTGTACAAGGAAAAAACAGACTTGTTTCTGTTATTTATGCCACAAATGACCGAATAATGACTTAAAGATAGGTTGAAAACGTAACTTTGATCAAATAGTTTACCCTATTATTTAAATATGTTTAAAGCACTATTTATCGGTTGTCCTCCTGAGCTACATCTGGTTGTAGTTTGTAATAAAATCGGTGCTTTTTGGAGAGCTAAGTGTCTCTGTTAGCCAAATTCTGACAAAATTGCGTATTTTTCACAAGCTGTAAATTGCTGTGGAGCCACATTGAGTAAACTACAATTATTTGGCAAGAATATATCTTCATAGTCAATGTAAGCTTACCACAGTGGTTGTCGTATAATTAACTATTTGCTCAATTTTTTTCAATTAGAAAGTAAGTCAAAACTTCAACTAATATCCAACCGACTTTCTCGCTTTTTTCTACCTCTCTTTGTTTTGATTTGCATTCTCGGAAGTAGGCCTAAGGCACGTGATCTGATTAATATGTCAATTTTGGTGACATGATGAACCCCTCAAGCAAGGTAAACATTTGTGTTTAAATGTTTCCCACAGTACAAGCTAACTTTTCTTTAAAATACATTAGTATGGTTACATACATGGATCGGATTTCGAGGCGTAGTCGTGGGGGAAGGGGTCTGCAGTTCGGTGGACTAAGGATTGCACCACTGCTTTTTGCAGATGATGTGGTTCTAATGGCTTCATCGGTCTGCGACCTTCAGCACTCACTGGATCGGTTCGCAACCGAGTGTGAAGCGGCTGGGATGAGGATGCACCTCCAAATCTGAGGCCATGGTTCTCAGCAGGACACCGATGGACTGTCCACTCCAAGTAGGGAATGAGTCCTTACCCCAAGTGAAGGAGTTCAAGTATCTCGGGGTCTTGTTCTCGAGTGAGGGAACAATGGAGCGTGAGATGGGCCGGAGAATCGGAGCAGCGGGAGCGGTACTGCAGTCGCTTTACCGCACCGTTGTGACGAAAAGGGAGCTGAGCCAGAAGGCAAAGCTCTCTGTCTACCGGGCCATTTTCGTTCCTATCCTCACCTATGGTCATGAAGGATGGGTCATGACCGAAAGAATGAGATCGCGGATACAAGCGGCCGAGATGGGTTTTCTCCGCAGGGTGGCATGGTGTCTCCCTTAGGGATAAGGTGAGAAGTTCGGTCATCCGGGAGGGACTCAGAGTTGAACCGCTCCTCCTTCGCGTCGAAAGGAGCCAGTTGAGGTGGTTCGGGCACCTAGTTAGGATGCCACCTGGGCGCCTCCCTATGGAGGTGTTCCAGGCACGTCCAGCTGGGAAGAGACCAAGGGGTAGACCTAGGACCAGGTGGAGGGATTATATCTCTTCGCTGGCCTGGGAGCGCCTTTGGATCCCCCAGTCAGAGCTGGTTGATGTGGCCAGGGAAAAGAAAGTTTGGGGCTCTCTGCTGGAACTGCTACCCCCGCGACCCGACCACGGATAAGCGGGAGAAGATGGATGGATGGATGGATGGATAGTATGGTTAACAATGGCTGGACAACACAGGTTTTAATGTGAATATGATAGTGGCTTAATAAGTACATTTAACATCCTACATAACTATTTTGTCCTTGGCTTTAGTACCGTTTACATCCACCAGATGTCATTTTCTTCATGTGAAATCTACAGTTTTTGAAATCTTGTGATTGATGCATCTGCACAAGTGTGGATTTCATGGGTCTTAAACTTATTTAAGTTTCCCCCAGCTTAACACTTCTTTGAGTCTTTGAGTCTTTTGGCCTTTGTTAATGATTATTATGATCACTGAAGCCTGTGAGTTGACTGGGGTGGGAGGATACTGCAGGGAAAACACATTTAGTTAAATTGCTAGTGAGGTAGGTGAGTCTCTCCTGGATTGATTAATGGAAAACATCACTAGTTCTTAGTGTTTGCGTTTGGTTACACAGTCACTCAAGGTTAACCTTTATAACAATTATTTTACCCAGACTTTATGCCTTATGTTTTGACTCCAAGCTGAACTTGCCCTGAGACATTTTCAACAATTCATGGAGAGTGACAAGGAATATGTTTTTTGTTATAATGACAAATAAGCTATTAGGATATTTAGCTTTTGCAAAACAATCATGTTTATCTGCATCTCTGGTTGCTGGACTTCCTCACAGAGAGACCACAAGATGTACGGGTCAACAACAACACCTCAAATACTGAGTATGGGGGCCCCCCAAGGATGTGTGCTCAGCCCCCTTCTCTTCACCCTGCTGACCCACGACTGCAAACCCAACTTCAGCTCCAACCACATTGTGAAGTTTGCTGACGACACTACTGTGGTGGGTCTCAGCCACAACGTTGAGACTAACTAAAGGAAGGAAGTGAACCAGCTGGCCCTGTGGTGCCAAAATAATCTCTTCCTCAATGTGTAGAAAACAAAAGAGATTGTTGTTGACTTCAGGAGAACCCACTACCAACCCCCCCTCCCCCTGACCATCGGCACCGCTGTGGAGCAGGAGAGCAGCACCAAATTCCTGGGTGTGACCATCACAGATGACTTCACCATGGAAAAACAACAACACTGCACTAGCGAAGAAGGCCCAGCAGCGCCTGTACTTCATCCGGAAGCTCAAGTGAGCCGGAGTACCACCCCCCATCATGCTGTCTTTCCACCGAGGTGCCACTGAGATCATCCTCAGCAGCTGCATCACGCTGTGGTTTGGAAGCTGCACCGCCTCCAACCGCAAGAGCCTGCAGCGCATAGTGAACTCTGCCCAGAGGATCATCGGTGCCTCGCTCCCATCACTACAGGACATTTATAACACCCGCTTCACCCGCAAAGCATTGTGGGTGACTACACCCACCCCTCCAACAGCCTCTTCAGCCTCTTGCCTTCAGGGAGAAGGTTCCGCAGCCTCCGCTCGAGCTCCACCAGGCTGAGGAACAGCTTCTTCCACCAGGCGGTCAGGATGCTGAACTCTCTCCCCTCCCTCCTCTCCCCTCCCTCCTCTCCCCTCCCTCCTCTCCCTCCGTCCTCTCCCTCCCTCCTCTCCCTCTCTCCTCTCCCTCTCTCGCCTCTCTCCCTCCCTCCCCGCCTCTGACATCTCTCCCCTGACCTCTCCACCTTGCATCCCACCTTTCCCCCCTGCCCCAAATGGACCTGGACTTTAACTCCCCCCCCCCCCACACACACACACATACACACACACACACACACACACACACACACACACACACACACACACACACCACACACACACACACACACACACACACACACACACAACCTTCCCTCATCCAGCACCAGTCACTTTGCTACCCATCTCCGCTGCACTGAAACTGTACTTTAAACATAATTTTCTCATTTGCACTAAAGAATACTTGCATTAATATCAATTCATGTTCTGTGGATTGTGTTTTGTTTTAATATATTATTAACTAGTACTTATTACTACTATTACTTAGTCTTATACCCCGTTTATCTAGGCCCTATTTGTATCTTGTTTTATGCCACGCTGTGGGACTGCGAGAAACGGTATTTCAAGATTTCTGTAGGTTTAACACATGTAGACATTTTGACAATAAAGCTGACTTTGACTTTGATCTCAGATGAAATTGTTTCATTGAAATTAGCGATGTTGGCATGGCAGTGAGATGTGACGAGAACTGGCCATGGAGCGGAGCCTTGAGGCCAAACAGATGTAAACAATTAAGGAACACAATCACTACTAGAGACAATGAAGACTGGATTACTTCTGCTCATCGGTTTGAAAGGCATCGATGCCACACGATGTGCAAATGTGTGCACAAACGTCCCTTCTTCTTCTCCGTTCTTTATTGTTCTTCCTCTCTTTGTTGCTTTTTGGACAATTCTCCTTCCTCTTGTGCCTTGTGTTGCTCAACTTTCCATCTGTGACTCTCTCTCTTGCTTCATGTTTGCCTTTCCTGCTCTTTTCAAAACTTCCACAAGCAGTTGCACAACATGCTGCGAGGGAAAAGCTCCTCTTTTCTCCAGCAGGTTTGATTGACAGCACCCCTTGCCCACTCTGCAGTGTGTGTGTGTGTGTGTGTGTGTGTGTGTGTGTGTGTGTGTGTGTGTGTGTGTGTGTGTGTGTGTGTGTGTGTGTGTGTGTGTGTGTGTGTGTGTGTGTCCTGAGCTTTCCGTGTTAGCAGCACAATTTTCTTCAGATGTGAAACTAAGTTTTAGCCAAATCAATCATACCAGACCATTTTACAGTACCAGGTACTGAAGTAAATAATTATTACTGTATCAGATTTAACTAACACATTTGTCCAAGTTCAGCATCAGCCTTCTTTACTCGAAAATTGCATTTTAAATAGGAATATAAGAAATGGAACACATATTCAATCTTCAGAAATGTTCTCAATAAATGGAGAGTACTCTTTCTTCATAAGCTTAAAAATGCAATTGTGGTGAATCGTTTGCGTTTTCAGTTTCCTATCTACTTTAAACAACCACCAAATGAGAGTCACTATTGTGTGATTAATTATACAACTCCTAAATAACATTACAATCTATATTTCTTACAGTGAGTTTGTTATTTAATGTTTGTTGTCTATTCTAGGTGGAGAAATCCACTATTATATTTAATTTTAATACAACCTTAACCTTTCTATATGTACTTCAGATACTCAGTAAACCTCTTTTTACTTTCCCTTAATATTCCTGTATGTAATATAAGTTGCCCCTTATCAACCCTGGAGCTCTTTAAATTATAATTAAGTACATTCCTTAGTCAATGACAAGTTCACAATGCAACTATGGTAAAAATCAGTTTTCAAAACTTTTCATAAAAATCACAATTTGAAGAACATTGACATGTGTATCCAACAAAGACTATGTTAACAACAACAAATTATTGTTTCTTATTTATTTCAACATAGCTACTACACTCTAAAAACAAATGCTTTGGCTCAACAAAAGAAAATCAACGCAACAGCTGCATCAATGTGTATTGAGTTATGACAACTTCTAATGAAATTGTGTTGAACCAACAAACTTATTTGAGTTAGGGGAGAAGGCTTTTCCTCTATCAGAGGTGTTTTTAATTACCACTTTTTAATAATTGGTAGCATAAACACACGTGTTTAAGTTGATTACTCCAAAAATCAAGTTGTTCCAACTAGAGGGGATGTGATGAGGTCTTTGGATTAGCTCTCCTGGCACTGGATATGATGAAAGGAGGTGGATGGGGGGGAGGAGGCGGGCGGCAGCATGAAAACCTGGAATCACAGCTGACTGCAGGAGAGAGGAGAACCATTTTAAAGTTTGGCTGCAGCACGGTGATTGGCTGCTGGAGAATGAGGTGAATGTAATAGGTTAAAGAGAACGCCTGTGATGAGCTGATTATAAGCAGCTGCGGAGTGAATGTATATACACCCAGTCTTCCTGAAAGAACTTGCGCTGAGCTTAATTTAAATCTTGAGAAAAAAAGATAAATAACACAAATTGAAATTGCCCCACAAATAATAAATAAACACATTAGCCATATTACCATGGGACATGGGGACACAGCAAATACATGCTGCCATCACAACGAAGTTAGAGGCCTTTGCATATTTAAAACCAGTGCCAAATATGTAAAATCTGTAAAGTTTTTGTAAAACTACAGAAACAAACTTTCAATGGCCACCAATCTGCAGATCACACACATCAATTTTACAAAAGATGTAACAAAAATGTTTACACTGCCGACAGTCATTATTTTAAACAGTATGAACACATTTAATGCAGAATGCTTGCTCATTCATTTGTTTCCCTCGACCACGATGGTTGCCGTCGTATGGTCAGATCCTGGGGTGGACCGGTCACTGATGAAGGCGATATTCATGTCCTTTTGAAGCACATTAAATAATAGGTTAGCGCATCAGAGATAATGAATTAGGTAATTGCATACTTTTTAAACTGTCACTCTTAGCGAATTCAGAGCCATTATTACCAGCTGCTAAAGCAACGCTGGTATTGTTTTCACCTATTGAGTCTGCATGTGTGTGTCGTCATGGCAATGTGGTCCTGAAGAAAACACAGAGGTGGTTTTGAGTACTTTGCCTAGTGTTTAAATGCATGTGGACAGATTTTGTCAATCACAACCGTGCAAGTTTTAGTGTATCTTCTCATCTTTTTTAGCAGGTTCCATACAATATTTGAACTCTGGTTAAGTGAAGAGCAGAAGCCACTTTTCAAATTGTATACAATCCTTTTCCCATGCCATTGCTGTCAACACCTATCCATGCTGAACGTTGCTAAGATATTATTGATTGGGGTGTGGCCAAAAGTGCAATATGCTTCAAAATGTAACTGACAGAGAGCAGTGCTTTTGTCACTGTGCCCATGGATTTTATTTGTATTTAAAGATTTTTAATTACGTCGCTAAACTCCTTGAAAAGGTCCTCTTCCTTTTCTCCAAGGTGCACGACAAGGCAGCGGATGGCTATAGTTCTCTGCATACTTCAATTGTATTGTGCTATTTTTGAAAAAGGAAAAAAAGAGAAATTACCTAAATTAATATATTCTGAATGGGTGACTGCCAAAAACTTTTTTCAACATTTCAATGACAACTCTAAATAGCGATCCTACCTCAAGAAGTATGTCCTTGATCTGCTTCACCAATCATTTTTCAATAAAAAGTGATATCACAATAGTAACCAAAGTATTTTTACACTCACAGTAGCCTCGACTACTTGTATCCTCTCACAGAACTATTCACAGTTCAAAGGCTGCTAATTTTGGTCAAACAGCAATTTGCCATACAGTGCAACAAGGCTGTATTTGAATGACAAAAGATGACACTCACCTTAAAAATGTCCTTTGTATAGTATTTATATTTGTCTTAACTGTCGGAACTTGTCCAGGCATGTTAAGTGGGAGTGGACTTGAAATCCTTAACTCAAAGTGTAGAACAATTAAGTTATCAAGCCAATTGTATTATTACTACAACTTGAATTTTGTTTTAAGTCAATTAATGCAGAAATCCGAGTTTAAATTACACACAATATTAAGTTGATGTAATTACCAACATTATTACGTCAACACAACTTATAAATTAATGTTTGCAACTTATCTAAATCAATTCATTCAAATTTGTATCTTGCAACCATGCATTTAATATTAAGTGGTGATAAAAGGTCCCCTGAATTACTTTTTAGAGTGTACCTACCTTCCTTCCTACCTACCTACCTACCCTACTCCTTCCTTCCTACCTACCTTACCTGCTTACCTCCCTACCTGCCTGCCTGCCTGCCTGCCTGCCTGCCTGCCTGCCTGCCTGCCTGCCTGCCTGCCTGCCTGCCTGCCTGCCTGCCTGCCTGCCTGCCTGCCTGCCTGCCTGCCTGCCTGCCTGCCTGCCTGCCTGCCTGCCTGCCTGCCTGCCTGCCTGCCTACCTACTAATTTTTTTAAGAAATTACAATAATTATTAGGAATATAAAACACAATTTTATTACTAAATTTTTTATAGCAGACTTTTTATGAATATTTCTGAAGAAAATTCGAACTAAGCCAAAAAATTCTATAAAAAAGGATGTAAAATAAAAGAGAAACATATTTTAAAAATATTAGAATAATATCAGACGTCACACACTGATATGAATATAATAGGATGTCAAATAAAAGAGAAAAATATTTAAAAAATCAACCTGTGTCTTTTAGAAGTGTAATTGCAGCATTTGTTCTTTCTTCTCTAGGCCATAAGAGCATTTCAGTCAGACAACTCACGTGTTCCTTTAACATGTTTATTAGAAGCAGCATATAGTTGAGTTTGGTGACTAGGCTCGGGCATCGTCACTCCATAGATATACATAGCACGATGAGTGATGATTAAATAACTAACCCCCGAGCCTACAGGTGGAAGCTGGGGTGGAAGCTGGGTGGTGGTGGGGCAGGCAAGCAGCAGCAACATGAAACACAGCAGCAGGAACATGAACGCAGCAATAGCAAGTGAACGCAGCAGTGGCAGCAAGCAGCAGCGACGTAGAGGTAGCTGCAGCAATAGCAGCAGCAAGCAATGCATGGAGAGAGATCAGGCAGGTTAAATAGAGCGGCATATTAAGGAGACTCTGTTTGGTTGGTTGTAGAGTGGCAAGGGGCGTTATGTATGAATGCAGCATAAGTGCTCGAGTTGACTGCCTGAACTAGCTCGCAGGCTTCACCTCATGTGTATGCATTCATACACACACACATGTTTTTTCCTAAGCGTGTGTGTGTGTGTGTTTGTGTGTGAATGCTACTTCGAAGAAACAGCTACAAATCCATAATCCAAAGGTTGCGAAAGTGTTCTCACACTGATTCATCTGAAGGGTAAAGGCACACGTGCACACACATACACATACACACACACATACACACACGCACACACACACACAGGGGTTGTGTGTTGATTTAAGAGTTAATGAATGGATGATTGAGGGCTGCAGGGGTTGGGGAGAGCAGTGCCGTGGAAAAAACCCCTCTTTCCCAGGAAGGGAGTATAACAAGAGTTAGAGACAAAGAGAGAGAGCGAGAGAGAGAGAGAGAGAGAGAGAGAGAGAGAGAGAGAGAGAGAGAGAGAGAGAGAGAGAGAGAGAGAGAGAGAGAGAGAGAGAGAAAATGAGTGTCTCAGAGACAGAATGAAATTGTGTGTGCACAGAGCCGAGGGGGCTGTGGGGCGAACTACTTGAAGCAGAAGTATTCTAAGCGCCAATAAAGCAAGTAGCATGTACTTGACAAGGACTCAAAGGGGAAGAGAGAGGGAGAGAAGCAGCTGTTGGAGGAGGAGAGTGAGACAAAGAAGGAGCGGGGGGCCGTCCTTACTTGCTCTTCAGTGTGAGGACTGTGTGTGGGAGGAGGCACAGGGAGAGCAGGAGAAAGAAGGGGACAAGAAAGGGAAAGAGCAAGCAGGGAGTAAGCAGTATGTTTGGTGTGTAAGGAGGTAAATATAGATCTGAAAGTGTTTTGCATAGCTGCAGGAAGTCTCTTGTTCTGCCTCCTGTCCTTCACTCCTGTGCTGCACAACTTGGTGAGGGACCATGCAGCAGGGGTGGACTTTTCCCTGGGTCTCTGCCCTCCTTTTGGGGGTGATGGGGCTCCATGTGAGCGGCTCTGAGTTCCAGCATCACCGCTATGAGGACTTGGTGAGAGCCCTGTTTGCAGTGCAGAGCGAATGCCCCTACATCACCCGCATATACAGCATCGGGCGCAGCGTAGAGGGACGCCACCTCTACGTGCTGGAGTTCAGTGATAACCCAGGCATCCATGAAGCAAGTGAGTAACTCCTCGTTCACTGTTTGACAGCCCAGTGAGGATGACCTTGTTACAATAAAGTTAAATGCAGAATTTCCTTACATAAATATGTGTGTCAAGACTAAAACACTTGCAGCCTATTATTACTAACAGACATACAGCACTTTTAAAGTTTCTAAAGTATTCAATCTTAATAAAATGTGAAAAATAGTTTACACGAGTTAAGTTTTCTTTATGACAGTAAGGTCAAACTGATGTCAAAAGACACTAAACAACATGTGAAGCTGATAAACAAACACAAAGTTGTTTTATAGCTACAGGGTATATGGATTTATGATGCTTTCGGATTTCAAATGCTCAGGCTGTATTGGCTGCCCATTTGTTTTGCAGCTCTTGCTCTGAGTGAGTGAGAAAATAGCTGGCATGATTCAGAGCATTCACCCAATAGATGAAACCCGATTTGACTCCCTGAAGCTGAATATAATGTGAACTACTACTAAAGAAGAAAAAGATGGGTTTTCCCAATTTGGCTTCTTTGATAAACATCAATGGGTGTAATCAGTGGAGAACTCAAATTGAAAGATACAAGCGAAAAGTGAAAGAATCGAGTGAACATCTGTGATTCATTTCAGTTCCTGCCATCCAACCACTGACAAAGTCTGTTTTTTTTCTTTCAAAGCTGGGCAGATGACACAGAAGTTGACTTTGAGTCAACAAGGCTTTAACACTCAACCCACTCTTGCAAAACTTTGATTATCCCCCCCCCCCCCCCTCCTCACCACTGAATCAGCTCTCCAGGTGTTTATTTGGCATATGAGCAGAATCATTACCAGGCCAAAGGGTCACACTCTAGTGATTTTTAACATTTTTCCATTCTTGCATTTGTAATGTTCTTTGAGAAAGATAAACAACCTGACAACTGCAGGGAATGCTTTTTTGGCTGCAACTGAGCTTTTTTGGTGCATTTGCACACGTAGGGGCTTCCTTCAGTAGAATAGAAGGATGTGCGCCTGTTCTGTTGCAAGATGACCGAGGGTGAAAAACAGGAACCGTGCACTTCGTGGAGGGGAGTGACCTGAGGGTCTTGTCTGGGTCAACCCCCTTGCACCATTTAGGAAGTTCATGTCTTTCACATTTTGCTCAGTGTGTGTGTTTCAAAGCTGCACACTAGAGCCAACCCTGTTTTCTGAACCTGAGGCCAGTTGGCCGCACGTTAAAGAAAAGGAGGTGAATTGCAGCGCTCAAGCTGCCATTTGGGTGCCTGAAGCAATTAGTGAAGGGTGTTCATACATTTGGAAGTAACTGCCCCACAAACACCCCACCCCCAAAAAACCTACTTATTCTCATGAACAACTGAAGTGTGAACAAATGCAATAATGCAGTGTTAAGTAGCAGGCTTTTTGAGTAGACTCATATGGGGATAATACAGCATTATTTTAGCCTTAAGCTAAGTGCTCAGCAGTTGCTCTGTCTACTGTCTGTGTCCTGGGGTCCTTCTATCAACGCTGCAGCCGTGATTAATGAAGGGACCCCTGAGAGGAGGGAACCCTATACAGAGAGGGGGGGCTATTTGGATAGGTGGCTCACCCAATCAGTGGCAGATAGGAATGCCAGATCTTATCCAAATAATCCAATCAGCTGTAATTAGACTCACACCCAAGAGCTCACCTTTTTCAGAAGTACCCTATAAGAAATGGTGCTAAAGTAAAGACATGAAGGTTAGTAATTAATTGAATATGAACAATTGAAAATAGAACAATCTCATCAATTACGTTATAAAACGTATTTTTGCCTTATTTGGTGTGATATGATCAGAAAGTCATAGCTTATGTTGGTTAAAGAACAAAGTTATATCAAATAAATGTATTGAAAAACACTCCATTTGTCAAAAAGGTTGTGTAGATAAGTTTGAAGTAAGGCAGTGTTGTTTCGGGCTGAAGACCACAATTTGAAAATGGAATACATATCTTGTGGTGTGAAGTGAAAAAGGAAGGTCCCAGAAGGCCTCTAAAGCCCTCTCCTGATCTCTGTTGCATTATGCGGTATTTGCATAACACACAAGAATCTCTGAGAAAACTTTTGGTGGTCGAGTTGCAGTGTCGGTAACGTTGGCGCCAGATTTTGATAAGAAAAAACAGATGCATAATATAATAAAGAGGGATATTCAATCAGCTGTTAATGCAATGTATGGCTAGAGGGGCTGCTGTGACTAACGACGATCAGGTTATGTTGTGATGATTTCAGATGTAATTCCTGTAATGTAAAAAAAGTCAAAAATGTAGAAAGTTTCTATCATAATGTCTCATATAAAACTATTTTTCCTAGTGCAAATCATGAAAAAAGCCCAAGTCCACTGTATTTTCATGCTCATATGCATGCTCAGGCAGTCATCGTGAATGTCATGCTTGACAGCTCTGTGTGGCTTTTTGACCTCCATCTCTCCACTTCCTCCCCAGTGGAGCCGGAGTTCAAGTACGTGGGCAACATGCACGGCAACGAAGTGCTCGGCCGTGAACTGCTCATTAAGCTCTCCCAGTTTCTGTGCGAGGAGTATCGGGCCGGAAACCAGCGGATCATGAGGCTCATTCATGACACGCGCATCCACATCCTGCCCTCAATGAACCCCGATGGCTACGAGGTGGCTGCCAAACAGGTAATGTACACCCTCACTTACATGTGAGCTCCAGGCATCCGCATGATAAAGAAAACAAGGGGGGAAACAACCCGATTGGGACACATTTGGCTGTTTTTCCTCCAACAATCATTTGCCACTTGTAGAGAAAAGTTTCTACATTTTTTCCAATTGATTGTGTTCTTGCCAGTGGAAACATTAGAAATATTTAAGGTCTCTCAGGAGAATGTAACATCTGCAAGTTAAATCACAGCACAACAACATATCTGACTCCAGTAGATAACACAAGGTATGTGGGTGTGTTTATATCAACCAAAGACAAGCAACCAGGAGCCAAAAACAGATTTTTTTGTAAATATTCCAATGTTTTGCAAATGTCTGTAATAATCCCATCCATCGGCTCCCTGAGAGAGCCCATAGCTTTCTACATAATTATATGTACCGGGACACAAAGGACACACATGCATTCCCCCTTTAAGACAAACCCACACACACCGTCTCACTATCTCTGAGACTAATTATACGTCCCTCTCTTTGCCGCTCAGACAACATGCTAACAAAGCACTATAATTTGTTGCATCAACAGATGTTTGGACGCAGCAGCATCTGGACAGCAATAAAGGGTTGTTTTATTTCCCAACTGATTTAGTTTATTGCCCATGGCATCAAATAAATGCGATAATCCAAGCAGTAACATATGAACATAAGTCTGTTCTTTTATTTGTTTTACAACTGCTCACAAAGTCTACATGGAAATACTGTGCAAATCCAAATCCTATTATGGAACAAATCAATTGCTCCAGATGTCAAAAATAAAGCTAGTGTATCTCTCTTTGCAATAGATAACGTGATGAAATGTGCTATTTGAGGTCAACTCTAAGTCCTGAGTATACTAAGACAAGAGTGTAGATCTAGTGTAGAACTGATTTCAAGTGCAATCATTTGCTTATCAAAAAAAGTATAGTTTTAGGCTGATTAGAATGTCATTCGTTTAAACCAAAGAAGTAAACAAGTCAACATTTTGTCCTGGCTATGTACTAGGGGAAACGTCACTGCAATCCATCCCATAGATATTGAGACGTTTCACTCAAAAGCACATACGCCAACTTCATGAGTTCTGAGTATAATCACGATCCTTCAGTTTTGTGTCTTTCTGTCAAGGGTCTTTAAATCATACTCACAAGTCTTGGAATTGTCGTTAGTTTGCGTAACCTTAACCTCCCTTCAAGTTGTTTGGGAAGGATTTGAGTTTTGATTTCTTAGAAACAAGAACATTGTGTGTTTAGTGCTATTTATAAAAAGGAACCTTGGAGAATAATCTACTGTTGTTGCACAACAGATTTCCTGTGCTCTTTGTGGAATACATAGGCAATCAAGTTTTCCTTCGCTGCTTCCAGGCAATAATGATTAATAGCTTAAAAAATGACATTTTAAAATCCCCAAAAAGCGAAAACCTCATAACTCAATCGCTCTCCTGAGGAAAAGCAACAAGGTAATCCAACTCAAGCTGCTGTTTGAGAAACATGATATTTTGTCTTTGGGTCAACAGGGTCCAGAGACCAACGGCTACCTGGTGGGTCGAGGGAACGCCAGACAATTCGATCTGAACCGGAACTTTCCAGACCTGAACGCACTCGTGTACTACTACGAGAAGACCAACGGACGGAACCACCACCTGCCCCTGCCGGACAACTGGGAGCAACAGGTCAGTGCTACCGGATCAACGCACAGGAAACAACCATTCATCTACAAGTGTCTGAGCTATGTGTGCAAATACATGTAGGATGTGTGTGGGAGGGAAAGGAAGATGGATGGGTGCTTTTCTCATGCTTGTGCTAGTATGTGTTCCATGTTTGAATATGGAGTTGAGAAATAAGCAAATGTAACATAGCTGAGTTCTCTTGGCTTTAACTTTGTTGACATAAACGGATGCATGAGATTTGTGCCGGATCAGACTGCACTGCCAGTTGAGCTTTCACTAAATAAAAATGAAACGGTACATAAACCCAGCACACAGAGAATAGCTTAGGCTGTCTGTTTCATGTGTATGTTTGTGTGCGCTTGTATAGTCTGACCCGGTGGGCGTGTTTGTCTTACTGTAAGACCTATATCCCCTCATGTAAACTGTCTTTCCTCCTCTGGGTCAGAAAGAGGCCACTCTCCTTTGTCTTTGCAATATGAAACAGGGGGGTAAAATGACAGCATTACTCGTTTATGTTCAGATGGTAAAGTGGAACAAAAGCATGACAGAAAATATACTTTAAATCCAAACTTTCAACTTTATTTTTGTGGATTTTTTCAAAGCATAGGAACTGAATTCCAAGCTCAGAACAAGCTTTGACACTTTAAAAGGATAACATTAGAATAGAGTTGACTATAAAGCTCTTCCAATCATAGAATAACCTGATAAGATGGCTATACTGTACATGAAGTTCTTCAGCTTCAGCTAAATGTGTTTAATTTCAACACCACCATGACAATATGAACTGAACTACAGTGAGGTCTCAAAGTCTAACTGTTATCTGCTACCTTAAAATACTGCATGACTCTACAAAAGCATGCGATTTCACCGAAATGATCATCTCATTCCTATAAGCATTGAATAATAAACACTTTTACCGCTATGACTATTCAAACTAATTAATGAAGCACTGCGTTCCTTAAAATGTGTCACTTGGCAGAAACTCTGTCAGTTCTCTGAACAGTCAGGTACTGTACGGGAAATAACAAGTCTTATCCATTAATACTGAACGATTGTAAAAAGCAGACACTTGCACAACACTTTGAAAGTACTGGGAGGATAAACTGTGTCATTTATATAAATAAATATGTGAATCCAATTACTTTATGACTCAGGATTGCAGGAAAGGCTGACAAAGTAAATTATATTATGTTCTTCACTATGCTGTGCACATACTATTTCAAATCACTGCTTTGTTGAATGTAGAAAGAAAGAAATAAAGAAACTATTGCTAAAAGTCATTTTAAGAGTTAAGGTCAGGTCCTTGGGGTTGTCTTCTCTGCAGACATCTTATCTTGAACAGACACTCACAGGGCTTCTTGGTTTCAAGGTTAATTTCCTTGACATTTTCTACTTTAAGATTGCCTTCTCTTAGCCCCCTCCCACTGGGTGATGGGAGATAATATAATGTCTCTGCAAATCGAAAACAACCTCTCCATTTAAATAAAGTTAAAAATGTATATTTAACAATTTCTCCGTTCGATATATATATATATATTATTAAATGTTATATAATTTTACCTGGGAGGGATTTTTAACTTCCACATATATTACAATATTAACAACTGAGGAGTTTCCCTTTTAGTTGGGTTTATATCAAATCAATATGGTGCTTTCCTTTTCCTTTTTTCCTATGTAAACTAGTTCCAGGGCAGCAAATGTGTTTAGAAAACTAAATCGTTGGTCCTCCCAGTCGCGAGCTGGCTGTCCACCCACATGACTGCCTCCTGAAAGGCCAACACAAAAGAGTAACTGTGCCACTGTTACAGATACTTCATTCATGCTGCTCAGGATTACATCCTCACAGGCTGCATGAAGCCACAGGCCCAGCGCCCGCCTGCAGGCTGCGCTATGATACATTTTAATTAGTCTGCTGATGATATATCCAGAGGAATGTGATGAATAACAAATAGGATGTTTTCTCTCCCACTGTTTCACAAAATAATGCAAATGTAGACAGGGCAAAGGTAAAAAAACTAATCTAAAATGATCTGCCATAGCTATATTTAAAAAAAGAATCCTTCATACAATGTGTGCATTCTAACAATGTATGGTAATGACCCAGAAACTTGTATGTATTTGTATTGAAGATGGCATTGTATTCCCTCTGTTTAGTATTTGAATTTGTAATGGTTATCAGTGTCCTTCATACAGTATGTAACCCAACACCATGGCGACAGCTCTGACTTGAAGCACGCCGAGTGTATATAAAGATCGACAGACAATAAACACCTGCCAGTTCCACTTCAAGGCCAGTTAGTCTCCGCCTGATAGCTCTTCAGCTGAACCAAACTGTGTTTATTATGCCACATACCTTATTCAAGGAGAAGCATTTCTCCTTGTCTCCATGCATGACATGGCTGGGAGAGCGTGTGAGGATAGTTAGCACTGACAGAGAAAATAGATGGCAGCATAAAATGGAATTTAAAGCTTCAAGATGTCTGTTGCATTGCATGAGAGCTACCATAGATTGCTGTTTTAGAATAGTTTGCATATTGAAGATTTGCCATCGAAGTAAATGTCCTGTTTCCATCCTTGCAGCTTTAATCTTGCATCATCTTGAAAACTCATCTCTTTCTCTGAATTCCAGACTGAAAAACAGAAAAAGGTTAGGCCTGCTTGACAAGTGCATATACATGCATCAATTTTCAGTCTACATAAAACGAAGATACATTATTTTGAGTTTGAGGGGGAAAGGGGACTAAAGTAAAGCTGGAAAATCACTTAATAGGGATTAGAAAGTCTGACGATACCTCGAAGAATTAACCACAACTTCTGAGACCTGGTTGCTTGAAAATGAAAAGGGGAATTGAGAACATATTTGCATATGGCAAGCAGAGAAAACCAAAAGGGCACTTGGAGAGAGCAAACCAAGGTCGTTTCCAGAAGAGAAATATATTTGTGTATCCTCTCGTGATTCTTCAAAATGTAATGTGTTCTTTATTAGCCTACACTTTTCCACCAAGTTTCATCCGTAGTTTTTATGTAATCCTTCTGACAAACGCACAAACAAACCAAACTGAAAACATTACCTCCTTGGCTAAGGTAACTAGCAGCCGAGCAGAGAGGCCAGTGTTTCTGAGTGAAAAGAAAACCAGATGTTTTGGGTCCACTCATGTTGTTTATGAACAGTCTGGGATGAAGAGACTGTGTATGACAATATCATTAACACGACAACATACAAAAAGTCGGTTAGGCAATAAGAAGACTTTGGTCAGATGATTTTGCGAAAGTTAGGGACTCCATATGGACCTTAATTCTAAACTTTCCCCATAGTGAGTAATTAAGTAAATAGTGACATGCAATAAGATGTTATCTTTAAAATGTCTGTGTGTATATCATTGTGTACAACTGTCCATTTGTCATCAACCCTGAAAGTACTCTCATCCTCCACAGGTTGAACCAGAGACATTGGCGGTCATAAAATGGATGCAAAACTACAACTTTATCCTGTCAGCCAACCTCCATGGAGGAGCCGTGGTAGCCAATTACCCCTTCGACAAGTCGAGAGACCCTCGCATTCGAGGGAGGACCACGTACGCGGCCACTGCGGACGACAAACTCTTCAGGAAGGTGTGCAGCAGATTGAAAAGGATTTCCAGATGTTACACGCATCTGATCTCATCCCTGTCTGTTTGTGTGATTGTGAAAACATGTGAATAACTGGGCGTATGTGCATTTGGGTGTGATGACAGTTGGCGAGGACCTACTCGTACGCCCACAGCTGGATGCACAAGGGCTGGAACTGTGGGGACTTCTTCGATGAGGGGATCACCAACGGCGCCAGTTGGTACTCTCTGTCCAAAGGTAAGAAACAAACTTGGGCTTTTAAAGGTCACCTATTGTGCAAAATCCACTTTTTCATGTCTTTTATACATAAAGATGTGTCCCCTCTGTGTAAAGAGATTCTGAAAGTTTCAGGAAAAAAGATTATCTTTCTTTTTGTCCTGATCCATTGATATAAAAACCTGTCTGAAAATGAGCTGATCAGATTTTGGCCACTTTATGATGTCATAACGATTTTTTGGGTTGTGTAACCATTAGCCAATCACCAACCAAGGTAACCCCCCTCCACCTTATCACCCGAATCTCCTCCTAGAGGAGGGGCGAGGGGAGTGGCTCCTTATTTTCATCTAAAGCAGTGGTCCCCAAACTAAGGCCCGCGGTCCGGGTACGGCCCGCCTCCACATTTGGCCTGGCCCTCTGAACAATACCAGAGACGCATTATGATTTTTTTATTTTTTTTTCAGTCTGGCCACGCGAATCCTAGACTAGCCCCTGTCAAAATGTTGTGACCTGCTCTATCGAAATCAGTCGCATTGATCCGAAGACACCTTTTGAGTTGTATACACTGTTGGAAAGAGGATATTCCTAGCTTTCTAATGATATCAGGATTGTTTTTGTACTTCAAATATTAAGCGAAATATGTCACATTATATAATGACTGTCACCGAGTCATCATTTTGAGAAAAAGGCCTTCAAAGTTGTCTCTTCTCTGGAATCCATCGATCTGATTGATTATTAGCGGAGCAAATGATCAAAATACTCCCGAGGGAAGATATTTTCGTTTGGAGGGGAAGCTCGCGAGTGTGTGTGTGTATACGTGTGCGTGTGAGTGTGTGTGCTTGTGTAATTTTGCGTTTGTGTGTATTGTGTTTGTTTCCCGGGGAAAACACTCACGAGAAACACCGGCTGTTGTTATGCCTGCCGTTCTCCGCTTGTAATTATGCCGAAGCTTCAAAGTTGTATTTATCATCTGAATTTGCCGAAACAAGTTTAATATTCTGAAAGCCAAGACTTTGTTTAATTGAAATCAGATGAAAACAAACTGTAACGGACCCTGCCGTGTTATCTATGATTACTATACTCTTACATTCATAATTTCAGCGGAGTGAGTGGGGGGGCGGCGCTGCGGAATAGCAGATTGCGAGTGAGAAATAAATAGGAAATAAAAGTTTCATATTCTGAAAGCCAAGATTTTGTTTGCTTAAAATCAAACAAAACACCCGAACCCCGAAAAAATAGTTTTTTTTACGTAAATCCACGTTTATTTTGAGAGATTCTGCTCTGACAACTAAGCTAAACTTTTACCTGTTAAGAGTGTGCACGGCACAACAGAAAGTTACAGTAATTTTCAATGGACTTTTTTCTGTGAAGAACCCAGAGAGGGTTATTTGGTTATTATTTATTTCATAAATAGTGTTATTTATTTCATTAATAGTGTTATTATTTATTTCCTGACTTTTTTTCTGTGAAGATCCCGGAAAGGGTTATTAATATTTGGTTATGTGTGGCTTTCTAGAAAACAATACATGTTTACGTTTAGACACCCATGCGATCGTCACACTTTTTCTGTTACAAACTGACCCGGCCCCCATCAGAGAAGGGAAAAGTTATGTGGCCCTCACAGGAAAAAGTTTGGGGACCCCTGATCTAAAGTAACAGACAGAGAATCAGCACTTTTGAAACAGGGCTGAAACAGAGGGGATTATGGGATGCTGCAATGATCTGTTTGGTATTTCGAGCCAAACACTTCAGAGACATGTTTTGTATATATCTGAGACCTATAATATATTGATGAAAAACAGTATAATAGGAGGACTTTACGAAAGAAATCTCCACTGGAACAATATACCCTGCCTGGTTTGTATCAAACATTGCACAGCACCGGTGAAGGCAGGTTAAGACTACCCTTATTATTTGTACAAATTCCAATGTATTGAAGAGCGTCCATTATCATTCCCTTTCCAAAGAAAGACAAGGCCACCTGCATGAATGATGTCAGGTGCTGGCATAGATTTCAGAATGATTGACATGCCTTGAGTGGCTTGCAAGGCAAGCTTTGGCGGTGCCGTCATGAACTCTCTGACTTTTCCAGGCCTCTGTGCTCTCGTCTTGCTTTTAACCTCTTCACCTTCTGCACACCAACAGCTGCCCCTCCACTGACCACCTCGGATTTAGCTGCTCATGTTTGTAAATGACACATGCCAACAACAATTTAGGGACTGTACACAAATTATAAGCAGGTGAAGGGAGGGTAGCCTTTTGAAAGAGGGGTAGTCTAATTGTTTTTGGAAGCACATGGCCCTTTTAATTTATTCCATCCCAGATATATGTTTTATTTCAGCCACAGAGCTGCCACTTGTGTACAGTTCATTTGGTCACTGACAGTGGTAAAACCGTTTAAGTTGGTCAAAAAAGAGAAGAAAAACAAATAGTAACTGGGATGTTTAATCACAATGTTCTATATTTGCCATAATTGTTCATAATTAGAAATGTGGTAGATCCATTGTCCCTATTACTTATTAACATATTTAAAATGCAACTTGATAGAAGTGATTGCAGTGATATGTGTATGCATTAAGAAGATTCCAAAAAGTTAAACATTTAAAAGTTGCATTATTTTTTAAATATTGTGCATGTTGTCAAGGGAATGATAATTGTATAATGTTAGGGAGGGCCTTGCTTTTTTTAACCATAAAGTTAACTGCTCTTCCATTTTCATTTGAATGCACACTGCAGTTTGAGGAAATCTTGACTTGAATCCACAAGTTAAGTAACTGCTGCAGTCTGGCTTGATCAAATGTCAAATATATCACTGGAAACATCTCAACATCATCCTTTGAATATGCTTATAGCCAATAGACTATAGGCTGATGGAGAAGGTAAGTGCACCCATCGGTCATCCAACTGGTGCCACATAAACAGATGCCTTTTTACACATACAGAACTTGCTTTTTTATTAACTTAATTTAGAATTTCACTATGCCAATACGTACTAGTGTAGATTTTAATAAACACTTGATGTGTTAACTGTATTATTAGTCTTGTGTCTTCCAGTTTGTCCTGTCAGCAGATCTACTGACCTCCTTTAGGGTTTGGTTTAATACAATATTCTTTACTAGCATTGGCCACCTACTAGAGTTATAAGCGCTCAGGCACTGGCAGCACATTAAAGAGCCTGTGACAGCATCCCAACAACTGTTGTGCAATGAAATATTGGGCTACTAGTCATCACGAACCATCAGTTTAAAAAAGAAGGTGCGATACCGTTCCGATAAATATCAATAATTTCGAACATCGCGGGGAAATTCCTTCAACTCATTTTGAAGTTTTGGGGGAAGCCGGAAGTGACGTCTGTTATGGAAATAATTATCATAGACGCCAAGATGTAACATACAGGACAAACCTTGATGTCTGTTTACCTCCTTTAAGGACACAGGCTGCTTAGCCAATAATGTTATTGTTCCCATTCTGTGACCGGTCAATACTGGGTCACAGATGGTCTGTGTTGTGGGTACACTGGGACACTTCCTTCTCTGTATTTGTGGACTCCAAGGTGAAATCTTCGAGGTCATAAGTGTCCGATGCAAGTAGCTCAGTGTTCCCACACTGTTTAGGCTATCTTCTCAAATATGTTGTTTACTCTCTGCGAAACCAGTTAGATGGGCTGGCAAGAGAGAGGCTCTCCAGAATTGACGTGGCAACTCTACCGTGGAGTCAGAACCTCTGACTCTTGGACTTGTGATGTGAATCCTCCGGCCGTAACTCCAAATAAACCACCAGTGTTTGACATCAAAGCTACTGCTCCTACCGTGTCTCCTTCCTGAGTCGGTGACTCCCACTGCATAGCTACACAGAAGTTTCCTCTACAACGTCAATGCGGGAACGCTTCACTGTGCGGCGAGAGAGCCAAACACGGACAAAGTGTGTTGTCATGCGTAGAAATGGTGAATTACTGAGTTTAGGCACGTTAATAACGTTTTAATGAAGTTGACTACAGTATATTCATATTTGTCAGTGCTTTCATGTCAATTCGGCGAACATAAACATAAATGATCGTGGTGAAGATGATGATTACATTAGGATAAAAAATCGGTAGTGAGAGCTGCTGAATTTCCTCCCGTAGGATGTGATATAAAAACAAATCGATTATTTTTGTAGTTGTAAACTCAAGTGGATGAAACTACATTTATTAGTGCTTTCATGTCAATTCGGCGAACATATGATACATTAAATGATCGTGAGGATGAGGATTCAAAATCGTTTGTTTGAGCTGGTCTGCATTTCCTGATGAGAAAACAAACCGATGCTTTTTGTAGTTGTAGTACACCAACATGGATTAAACGTGTGGTTTTTTTACCACAATGTTGGGGAAATTAATGGATAAAATGCACGGATTATTATTATTATTATTATTCCCACTCCGATCGGGACACTAGGTCCACCGTTTCCCCGCAGCGAGGCTCCCCCCGTTGACAGTTTACGTGGGCTGGGTGCAGTGGCGGACTGGCCATCGGGACGAATCCCGATGGGCCGGTACCGAAGTGGGCCGGTCGGATAAGTCACTAATGGCGCGTTTCCACTGCAGCGGGGTAGCCCCGTTTAAGCGTCCCTAAGCGTCCTCGCTCTGGCCTCGGGCTGCCTCACTGGCCGTCCGAGGCCGTGGCGCATTTCCATTACAGTTTAGGACCTGTGCTAGCAACGCAGTGTAGGCGGGGCGATCGGCTTTGTTTTTGTTCACATTTCGAGTTGTTCCGTCGAGCTCCCGCTGGATTTTATCATCCCCAATGAGATGAAGGAACGTCGTCACCTCCTCGGTCGACCACGGTGTGCTTTTCTTAGAAGTAGCCATTTTTGTAGCTCCTCCGTTTACAAAATGCTGTGTATAAAAATGCTGCAAGCTTGCTTCTAGATATATATGCGACGCTAGGGATGAACTCGCACGCAATCTTGTGACGATTCTCTCTGACCAATCAGCAGTCGAGAGTGTTGACGTCACTAGTTCAGCCCTGGCCCTGGTCTGAGGGAACCACAATTTTATGAGGCCGGAAAAAGAGGGAAAAAGTACCCGCTGGCCGGTACTAAGCTATATGGAAACGCCACCACAAACCGGCCTGGCCGCTTGAGGACGGTTAAGGACGCTTAAACGGGGCTACCCGCTGCAGTGGAAACGCGCCATTACACATCCATCCCCACTCCCCCCGTTGACAATTTACTAGCGGTACCGAAGTGGGCCGGTCGAGAGTCCCGGGATGATTTTTAGTTCCATTCCACCACTGGCTACATGACCGTATGATCGCCCATATTGACGCACCTAATTCCTAAACTTCTAACAGATACAACATAAACCGATCCTTCAGCCTCATATGAGCTCTCAGACACGTTCAAAATTAAACTGTCATCGCTGTCTGAGCTTGCTGCTGTGTTCGCCATCGTGCGTTTACATGCAGATGCTGGGATCTTGAACGGTGCTGTGCCCGCAATGACGTCACACATAATTTGGCGGGACTTGAAGAATCCCCGAGAAGATCCAGAAAATGGTCAACATTGAAGGGCAGATTAATGGTTATCAAAGTACAAATATCCAAAATCAGTTCAGTAACGGTTTTCAAGGGGACAATATTTACTCAAATTGATGGGTTTGGATGATGGGGGAAACTCGTGTCACAGGCTCTTTAAAGTCTTCATCCTCCCCCATTTTCTTTATGAGAATTTATTTTTGCGATAGAATACTTGGAAGCTACAGTACACCAAGTACATCAAACTGTCTGGGCATGTATTACATTTCAGTTCAGTTTATCTGTAACGGCAACAATCACTAGGCAGACGTCTTTGATCTGTAAATCCTGGTCTGGACTGGTCGGGATTATTCCTTGGAATGTGAATCTGTTGAACTCTTCGGTTAAGTCATGCAAGCTTTCAAATTGGATGAAAACGCCCACAGTCATATTTAACACAAGCATGGTATGTTTATTTTACCAACTCCTTGAGCTCCAAGTCTTATGTCATGGGCTATGAGGTTAGATTTGAACTTTACCTTTTACTTGGCTTCATAAGATTTATAGCCTCTATGAAAAGTTATGATCCATCGCAAGGTTGTAAAGCCAGATCCATTCTTTTTTTGTTTAAAATGCATTCATTTAAAGTATTTAGGATTTATCCAAGTATAAAATTGTAGTGGTCTTGGAAAATGCATTTGACCACATGATAAATGCTGTAAAAGCTTTCAGTGTCTCAATGACTGAAAGTACAGTCGTTTTTTAGAAGGACTTAACTGATAAATCACTCCTCACAAATCTGAACAACTCCTTAAAGAAACAGACTAAGAGTCGATGTAAAACACTCGATAAGCCATATATTCTCTAAGTAAATAGTCTGTTTCTGTGTGTGTTTCAGGCATGCAGGACTTCAACTACCTGTACAGCAACTGTTTTGAGATCACACTGGAGCTGAGCTGTGATAAGTTCCCACCAGCCTCCGCACTGCCCAGAGAATGGATGGGCAACCGGGAAGCACTGGTTTCATACCTTGAACAGGTTACACACACACACACGCACACATGCACGCACGCACGCACGCACACACACACACACACACACACACACACACACACACACACACACACACACACACACACACACACACACACACACACACACACACACACACACACACACACACACACACACTCCCCATTTGGAAAGTGGTTTGATCTTTAAGTTGGTGCACACAAATACAAAAACCCAATTTACCAAGATTAATGAGTCCACTTCCCTGGCTTCCTGTAAATATTGGTTGGGATTTCCTGTGTAAAGCAACCTGAAATGACCTATAATTGAGCTTATTACAAGTAAACTGACTTTCCTCAATCAAGTATGAAAAGAGGCTTTGGTTGGAGGTTTAAATATATCTTGAGTCCTGAGATAAGAAACAGTAATGCATTGCCACTCAGAGTTTTAGGGCGCAGTAATGCCTTCTGCAGGTTTGATTAAACAGACCAAATGTAAAGGTCCTGAAAAACACATTTAAAACGGGCTTGGTAAAATGTACTCTAATTCCAAAAAATGTATTGGAATGAGAGTCACTATGCATTGTCTAAAATGCTGAAATATGTCTTACATTTTTTGTGGCAAAAGCTCGAGCCAAAACGACATGATTGAACAAGAGAGTACATTCAGTTATTGGTGAAACTAAATAGAAAATAACGTTGTGGTTTTTTGCAGGTGCATCATGGGATCAAAGGCATGGTGTATGATGAAAACAACAACCCTCTTGGCAACGCTGAGATCTCGGTGGCTGGCGCCAACCACGATGTGACCACCGGTGAGAAGGGGCTGCCGGGGGTGTCAGTTCATTGTTACACAGATCTGGTTGTTATTTTGTGGGATATTTTACTCAACTGCAGGGTTGAAGAAGTATGTGAGTGTAGGGGGTGTCTGTAGTCAATCATCTGCAAATGTCCAGGCTAGTGAGGAGATTAGGTAAGAATAGGGCAGTCCATCCTCACACTGGCATGGAACAAGCTGTCCTCTAGTGGCCAATGGTGGGAATGCACTTTAATAACGGCTGTATTTACCTTTACAGGACTACTTTACTCAAAGTTAGCTCTGATATACTGGTTTGCTGAATCTGTAATAATAAATACTGTAGCTTAACCTTAGCAATTATGCCCGGAAAGTGTGTACCTTTGATTTGATACTTGAAAAACACCTTTTAGCTCTTGCTGAACAGTGCCAGTGTGGCCAATAACAAGATACTAAAAAATGTGAATTCCAGTGTGACAGTATCTTTGTATAAACAACGAAGACGCATCAAGTCATTCAGTATTTTTTACAAATGAATAAAACATTTAGATTTGAATCAGACAAGTTGGAATCTCATCCTTTTTTATTATTTGCATTCATACAGGAGTGGATGGCGACTATTTCAGACTTCTGTTACCTGGCACCTACACTGTGACGGCATCGGCCCCGGGTTACGTCCCCTACAGCAGCACGGTCACAGTGGGACCAGCTGAGGCCATACAGGTATGTTTCCATGTGCACGAACAGGGCATCTTTGGGTGCATAAGACAGGAATATAACAGCTGATTCACAAGGAATATTCCAATTTACACCTTGTTTTTCCCCTCACAGCTTCATTTTTACTTGAAAACGGCACCAAAACAAAACCTGAAAGCAAAGCCCCACAACGGCAAGAAGAACCACTCATCTCCCAAGGCCCCATTAAAGCTCGGCCCCAGATGAAACAAGGACAATATCACACAAACATATGTACACACATACTGAAAATCTCACACAAAACACACACACGCACACATACACATTATGAAAATGATACGTGACCATTATATATGTATGTCATTTTAACTTTGTAGTCCTATGATTATGTTTTTCAAACCTTTGTGTTTCTGTTTGTTTTGTGTGTCTGTATTAAGGAATTTTGCAAACCTGGTGTATTTATGTAACAGTGTTGACTTGTATGAACACAGCTATCCTGTATTTGTAAAGGACTTTTTGGATTTTGATTTCTATAATTTGATGAAAATTAAAAGTGAAATAAAACAATGTTTTTGCCGTCATCATTCACCATATAGTTTGCATTTCTGCTTTTATTTGCAGTAATAGTGTGCTTTATGGCACTTAAATAACACAATCTTCTCTATGCTCACTATATTAACAAAAGTGCCAAAAATAAAATATAACTTTATTCAATCTACCCTAGACACAATTGTAAAAACTAAAAGAAGTCTGCCTTTTTTAACAGGAGAAATTACAACTAATGAAATAAGAAGAAGTGCAGAGGATATCATTAAATAGCACCAAGTTGTTCCACCCTGGATAATTGCAGCATATTCAGTTACACAGTTACAGACTATTACTGTATTATTGTCATATGGAAAACTGAACTTGAAACTATGATGTGATGTTAAATGAAAACAAACATGTCTGACATTAACATCGCTCTCACTGTGTCATTGAGTGGGAGGTTTCATATCTCCTCTGGTCCTATGGAAATAATGCATGACTCCGTGGAAAAATGTAATGTTTTTTCCTGCTGACCTTTCAGCCCGTGTTTAAATCAAGTACACCAATAGATGTCACTGTTGTACAAGGAAGGATGATAACATGGCTGTTGCTTTTTTGGGAAATATTGGATTTCAGCTATCTCAAAAATAACAGTTATGATTTTCCAACCAGGAAAAACAACTCACCCAATCTGATATTAAATCAAACCCCTCGAGTGATTATTATTGTCAATTCAATACAGCCCTACTTTCCACCTGATCATTAACTTTCTAGGGTTTTACAGGCAGAGTATTCAAATAACACATATTGTTGATATACACACTAACAGAAGGCAAATGGAGACAACTTTAAATATTTTTGGATTTTTTTTTTACTATAAATATGGCTAATTTTATATCTTGCAAACTATTCCCATTACATCAAAATCCTGTTATTAATATTTCTGGTGTCACCACAGATAAAGAATAAGCTTTAAATTGGTCTTCCTCACATTAATACATGAAACCTCCTCAAATAAAGGATTTACATCCAGTTCTTTTACATTTCTATTCCAATGGTAAAATGGTTTTCCATCTTATCTCCATGAATACACTACCAATAATATGGTGCATAAAAGAGTCCTAAAACCCTTAAATGTGTTAGAATTGTAGCACTTTCTGTTCCCTCGTCTCAACTTCAGTATGGGTTTTCTGAATTGGTTTCCGTTAAGATACCTGAAGTAAGGTTTCTGGTAATTGTGAGAAGGAGATTTCAAATGAATGTTGTACGAAATAAACCCTGCTGTGAATGTCTGACGCTATGTGTCTTAAAAGCTAACACAATCCAACTAAGATTCCTCAACGTTCCCCAAGAATAAAGCATTTATTTGTCTTCTAATCTATTGTTCCTCCTGATTCTTATTAGTGGGAATGTTAAATCCCAGCCACAACTATGGGACTTTTATAAATCTAACACAATAATAATTATACATGAGTCGTTTTTATAATACATTGACAATAGCAATTTGTTGTTAGTAATGGTCATATGTGAAGAAAAAACAATGAACTCAGCTATATTAGTCATGCCTCATTAAACCCACTGTCATGATCAAATTGAGTCACAATAATCACAAGTCACTCACTTACTGACATCAGTTCAATTATCAGTCCATTAGTACAATAACTTTCATTTTCTGTCTATTCTCACACTTTGTCACAGCTGATGTTTCTCAGAGCAGACACAATAAGGCGATTGTACAACAGCCAATGTATTCTCTGCCTACAGAGCATTATGGCACCGATCAACTGGCAGCAAATATTGAAAGACAACAACAGACCTACATAGTGGCCCTGAATGACAAGTGGCCACTGTGGGAGAAGACAAAGCCGGCATTTCATACAGAGTCACTGATCTGGAGCCTTCTCAGGCATAGTATGGATGGATGTGTGTGTGTGTGTGTGTGTGTGTGTGTGTGTGTGTGTGTGTGTGTGTGTGTGTGTGTGTGTGTGTGTGTGTGTGTGTGTGTGTGTGTGTGTGTCTGTGTGTATGAGTGTGTTTGTGAAGTTGGCCATACTGGATGTGGCGTCAATGAAGCCCACCAGAGGTCCACCTCCTACACTGCCTGACCCACATTCATTGACTCAGAATTTATGCAGTTCTATGACATCGATGGGCCAGGCCTTATCGGAAGTTACAGTAGAAGCACTTCACAAATGATTCATATAAAAAATACCTGAATCGTTACACAAGATAATTCTTTTGATGTTCAAGGCAAAACATGACCTTTGGAGATGGTTAGTAACTGGACAGTGATACAATGAAATATTGAAAGTGTTACGGTATTATTTTTAAACATGAATGCAAATATATATATATTCTTTGGTTTTACCTGTTCTCATAGCTCCTTTGCTAAATGTGGTTTAACTTTTTATATATTTTAAATATTAGTATTTGTCTCCTACTTTAATTGTGTTGGCAATTTGTTACATACAGTAGTGCTATCAACATATTTTAGTTAGGATATCTGTTTCTATAACTTTTTTTAATAATATACACATTTTATTAATTATTGGATTTTTATGACGACATTCCTTAATATTAGTCATATTTTATATGATACTTTTCTTACCTCTTTAAAACAAATGAATACAAAATGGATAAAGAAAATATACTCATTAGCGATTAATGGATTATTTTTGTATCGCGATAGCTCCAGTACTTTTTTTTTACATGACACCATTAAACTGTATGTTGTGATGAAGTGGATTTATATATATACACTGAACAAAAATATAAGTGCAACACTTTTGTTTTTGCTCCCATTTTTCATGAGATGAACTCAAAGATCTAAAACATTTTCTATATACACAAAATAACCATTTCTCTCAAATATTGTTCACAAATCTGAAAAAATCTGTGATAGTGAGCACTTCTCCTTTGCCGAGATAATCCATCCCACCTCACAGGTGTGGCATATCAAGATGCTGATTAGACAGCATGATTATTGCACAGGTGTGCTTTAGGCTGGCCACAATAAAAGGCCACTCTAAAATGTTCAGTTTTATCACACAGCACAATGCCACAGATGTTGTACGTTTTGAGGGAGCGTGCAATTGGCATGCTGACAGCAGGAATGTCCACCAGAGCTGTTGCCCATGAATTGAATGTTCATTTCTCTACCATAAGCCGTCTCCAAAGGCATTTCAGAGAATGTGGCAGTACATCCAACCGGCCTCACAACCGCAGACCACGTGTAACCACACCAGCCCAGGACCTCCACATCCAGCATGTTCACCTCCAAGATCGTCTGAGACCAGCCACTCGGACAGCTGCTGCAACAATCGATTTGCATAACCAAAGAATTTCTGCACAAACTGTCAGAAACCGTCTCAGGGAAGCTCATCTGCATGCTCGTCGTCCTCATCGGGGTCTCGACCTGACTCCGGTTTGTCGTCGTAACCGACTTGAGTGGGCAAATGCTCACATTCGATGGCGTCTGGCACGTTGGAGAGGAGTTCTCTTCACGGATGAATCCCGGTTTTCACTGTTCAGGGCAGATGGCAGACAGCGTGTGTGGCGTCGTGTGGGTGAGCGGTTTTCTGATGTCAATGTTGTGAATCGAGTGGCCCATGGTGGTGGTGGGGTTATGGTATGGGCAGGCGTATGTTATGGACGAACACAGGTGCATTTTATTGATGGCATTGTGAATGCACAGAGATACCGTGACGAGATCCTGAGGCCCATTGTTGTGCCATTCATCCACGTTTCCATCACCTCATGTTGCAGCATGATAATGCACGGCCCCATGTTGCAAGGATCTGTACACAATTCCTGGAGGCTGAAAACATCCCAGTTCTTGCATGGCCAGCATACTCACCGGACATGTCACCCATTGAGCATGTTTGGGATGCTCTGGATCGGCGTATACGACAGCGTGTTCCAATTCCTGCCAATATCCAGCAACTTGGCACAGTCGTTGAAGAGGAGTGGACCAACATTCCACAGGCCACAATCAACAACCTGATCAACTCTATGCGAAGGAGATGTGTTGCACTGCGTGAGGCAAATGGTGGTCACACCAGATACTGACTGGTTTTCAGACCCCCCCAGACCCCCCCCAATAAAGCAAAACTGCACGTTTCAGAGTGGCCTTTTATTGTGACCAGCCTAAGGCACACCTGTGCAATAATCATGCTGTCTAATCAGCATCTTGATATGCCACACCTGTGAGGTGGGATGGATTATCTCGGCAAAGGAGAAGTGCTCACTATCACAGATGTTTTCAGATTTGTGAACAATATTTGAGAGAAATGGTTATTTTGTGTATATAGAAAATGTTTTAGATCTTTGAGTTCATCTCATGAAAAATTGGGAGCAAAAACAAAAGTGTTGCATTTATATTTTTGTTCAGTGTATATACGTTTGCACACATGTGTGTTTGTTACTGGGCCTGTTTTTATGAGTGTTTAGTGTGACCTCTCCTGTATCTTTTATTTTTCGTGTCAGCACCTAAAGTTAAAAGCATCCGTTGTTTCCTGCTATTGTTCGGCACATTCAAGATCACATATGAGGAAGCTGTCATTACTGCGGACGCAGCAAAAAAAACTAGAGGCAGTGATTCACACCCACAGCACACAATGGCCAAGGCTGAGAATTGGATTACCAAACATATAATCCCTTAACTCAACAACTATGATTTTCTCTATCTAAAAAAAGGCTTTCATTGCTTTAATGAACTCTAAATGAAAGAGCTAAAGTTTGAGGGTAAAGCCACACAAAGATTACAGCTTACACCTTCTCCTGCGTGTCGGAATATTTACTTTTGTCATGCTGAACAAATGCAATCTTGTATATGTTATAGGAGACTCAGATGGTATTATTTAGAAACAGATAGTGTTACTTCCTAAAACTGCTAATGTTTGGTCTGGGTGAAGTGCCCCAAACATGTGCTGACCTGCATAGGAATGAGCTAATGGATTGAGGAACAGTTCATGGAGAAATTGATAGACTCCCTGCAATCCAAAAACAAGTTTTTCTATTTTGTTATCAATTGGATTTTACATGCAATAGATGACTTAATTGAAGCGTCTAATGATTAGGTTACAGTGACTATGTTAAACTTAAGTATTTAAACATTCTTTATAAACTCCTAGGTTAAGGAGGTCCATTCTGCTACATTAAGGCTTCCTCAAACTCAATACACAGATGCATTCTGGCCTCATGACCTGAATTTAAATGAGGATCTGCTTTCTGAGAGGATGTATCTGTTATTGGCAATGATGAAAGAAAAACTCAGATCATTAACTTGTAAACTATTAGTACAAAAAAAGTAATAATACAAAAAAGTCCTGCATTCAAAGTGGGGCCTGTTCATTTAAAATTAAAGCTGCAGCAAACATTTTTTTCTTCTTTTTTTTCAGATATTGAAAGATTGAAAGCTATCGATTAATCAGTTACCAGCATATTAATGAATGAAAGCTATTAAAAGACAACTCAGTAAAAAAAATAGGGCCAAAAAAAGGGCCTCTGTGAATGTAATTATAATAATAATAATAATAATAATAATAATAATAATAATAATAATATTATTATTGGTTAGGTACAAAAGGTCTTAGTATTAGAATGTTGTACCACAAAATGGAAATACTAACACATATCTCAGATTTGTATTTTATTATAGTACTTGAGTTAATGAACTCACTGTACTTAAGCTACTTTTGTTCCTGGTAATTGGTTGGTCGTTATTGGTTATTATAGTCTATTAAAAAAAATCTGTCTGAAAGTAAACAATCCTGCAGTTTCTCACTTATTGAGTTATAGTGATATGATTCAGGTCCTGCTGAACTTTTGGACCCAGTTTGCTTTTATTTTCAGTCAGGCACAGCCCGGGCCAGCTACGGGTCTCTTTGGAAAAAGTGGGTGGCGTTGTTGTATGTAGGCATGGAGAGGAGCAAAACGACTCGTCTGCTCCCGTTTCTAATGTGATGACAGCTGAATGTACCGACACACAGCCGGGACCACCGTGTCACTTTCCCGTGTCAATATGACTGCTTGACATTTACGCCGAAAGAAAGTATTTTTCTCCGGGAATAATGACTCCAGAGCTGCGTGGAGTGTAGCCGCTGAAAGTTGAGTCGAGGGGAAAAGCAGCTCCGCCACCACATCAGCAGGCTGGAGAAGTTGGATATCTTGTCTGACTGGACATTTACCACATTTTCCACAGGACAATAAGACACTTTACAGGTAAGAAAAGCACGAAAAAAACCTACTTTGGCTACTTTATTGCGCAAAAAGCACTGGAGAAACGCCTATCATGGGGTAAAGGATGGGTATATAACGTTGATATATCCGACATATCATTAGAACCCATTTTAACTTAACAACCCTGCATTTTCCTATTATACGTATTTGTTTTGTACAGTTATAGTGAGGGGTTGACTCGTTTGTGCGTACTTTGAGCAGGATCTATCCTCCCTGCAGGCAGCCTCAGTGAATACAGAGCTGTTAGGATAGTGACGTGAGCTGAATGAGTGATGACTGAGAACACAAGTGTTGCAGACCCAATAATCCCCCCGTCTGTCTGTCACCTGTGGTCGCTGCTGTCAGTTGTTCCACCATGTGAGACCCGAACACATACACGCACGCACACGCACGCGCACACACACACACACACACACACACACTCTGAGGGAATATTCTGGTCACAGAATATTATGTATGGTGGTCTGGACACAAACACACTGATTCCTTACTGTATGTTTCCTTCGATTCTATTGTAATCTCTTCTATCATGATCTGTTATAATCTACTCTTTTCTCTATCAATATGTTCTATTCTATAATGTTCTGTTCTATTATTTATGATCTGTTCTAATATATCACTTTCTGTATTAGATTCTACGATGTTCTGTTTTTATCTAATTTATTCTATTCTAGCACTCTCTTTTCTACAATATTCTGCTCTTTTCTTTATACTTTTTTCTTTTCTTCTGTCAATTCATATTTTTAAAAATGTTTATTTAAAAGTGGTGCTTTTGCATGATTGATTTGGTGATTGAAGCTACTAAACGGCTAGTTGACATAATCGTATGTCATCGAAGAATTTCCAGGACAGCCCTATCTCGATCAATGAGAGGTGTGTTCTATGGCTTAAAGGATATAAGGACAATAGAGATGTCCGTTTTCCTTTCATTTTGGAATTTTTAATGAATCCCTGGCTTTAAAAAACGAATATACCTGTTGATACAAATATTGCAGTTGCTATGTGCTTTGGCACGCTCCACAAGGGCTTTTCTATTTTTCTTTGCCTGCAGGGATCCAACCAGCAGTCATTATGCAAAAATAAAAGAGTCTGTAACTTGTCCTGTCATGTGTGCCAGGACTGTACTTGACGGTGTGTTTGACCTATTCCGTCTTCTGAGTCATACTGTATGTGGCAAACCCCCTGCATTTACTTAACCACTATTAGCCTTAAACAAGAATATATTTTCTCTTTTGGTGTCCTGCTTGTGTGTTTGGTGCCTCGTCAGGATTCTGGATGCACATACACATCGTACACTCTGAATTATTGAACACTTGCATCAGGGTATCACTACCTGCAACAAAGAAACCTGAGAAGTGTGTGTCAGTTTGCATGTGTTACATGTCACAAACATTATGCATTAGCAGTCCCCATTAAGCCAGTGAAAAATGTTATTGTACATTTTGTAAAAGCAACATAGATATCACTGTGATGTGGTTATAATTCCAGCCAATGAAAGACAGTGCAGGCGACAGTAGCAGGTCAAAATGTCCAGCAGAGCACAATACCACTAATACACATAAATTGATGAAACGGTAAACAGGATTATTCAAATGTTTATCAAATGATGTAACACTCTCAGACTTTAAAAAAAGAACATTTCATTCATTGCGGGGAGCACCGGTTTTATTACCTCGGCATAGGCAATACAATGCAGGGCAATTCATTTGATTTTAAATGGATGTGAAGGGGGGTACCGGGGTTTAGTGTTAATATGAGCAGATGCTGCAAAGAAAGTGAAAAATAATATCCTTTAATAATACTATAATACTAATGCCTGACATTTGGAAATTACATTCAGGCTTTAACCATATTCAAGTTAATCATATGGTTCAGGGTATTATGAGTGATGGAGGAGAGTTTTTGATGTATGTCATTTTAAATGTAATGACCTTTATTTTGTTTTTATAGACTTAGGCGTTAGTTTGGTTTCTTAAGATTGGACATAAAGCCCTGAAGACAGAGAGACAATTGCACACAATAAAGACAGACTAAACAAGAAGAACACTCCTTGAAGTCTTACGGCCCGGCGTCCACACTACAGCTTCAAAAAAAGCTTGGAGCTGGGCGTGTCTGAAGCTCGACCAACAACCAATCACATGAATCTCCCGCCCCTGACACACAAGCAGCGGTTTGATTGGCTAGAGCTTGTACTGGCATATGATTTGATTGGCTGACGCTTCCACCGAAAGCTTCAGAAGCTTCAAAAGTTGAACATTGCTCAAATTTTGCAGCCTGAAACGCCAGGAAAGCTCCGCTCTGCTTCCCACAATGCAGTTCGGCGAAAAGTGACGTCACCCCATTCAAAGTGAATGGGCAGACGCGTTGGAAACCGTTTTTGAAGCTGTCGAAGCTGTAGTGTGGACGGGCCGTTAGTGTTCCTTCCAGCAGTGTTTTTGTCTCTTTTGCTGAATTCATATGAAGCTGGTATTACAGTCCTCTGCGTAGATTATTCCTGGCCCATCCCAGTTAGCTGTCCCAACAGTTTCCCAAAACTCATCGAAGCTGACTTTGAGTTTTCCATTTTGGCGGACTCTTGTCAATGCCCTCAATTCACCCTTAAGTGTTTAAATGTTTGGAAAGCAGATGTTAGAATTGAGTGTTTATGGATTTCCCCGAAAGGAGCGTACCAGTACCTATTTCACCCTCCATTACAATTTGTGCAGTCGTGTTGGGATTCAAAGGGAGATATCAGTTATGTAACCGCTCATATGCTAACTATTAGGACTCCGGCATGTCTTCAGGAGGCGGCGTCACCCTGGGCACCCCTGGGTTTCTCTCAGGGAAAACCCGCCAAACACATCATGGTATCCGTGACAACGCAGTCTCTGCCCTCTGAGCTCAGACATCTGAGCTGTCCTCCTCGCTGTGGAAATGTTTATGCAAAAGAGAGGTCCACCCAGTGTGTGTCTGTGTCATGAGAGCCATTAATATTCAACACGTGCATGCTTGAAGAAGGAATAGGGAAACAAAAATGTGAGGGAAAGGAAGAAAAAGGGTCCAAAACTAAGCACATTCCTTTGAGAGATGCCTGTGTGCTTGCCAAGCTGCAGAAATGCAAAGTGAGTGAAAACGTAAAGGCAAGGAGAAAAGAGTATTACCATTCGTTGTCCAAAGACCCACCCAGGGTTTTCCCCTACATTCATGTTTCAGCAGGAACACATCTTGCAATGCTCTGTCTACTCTTTGGAAAGTTACAGACTGTGAGGAGAAGTTTTAACTAGTATAAATAAGGCAGTAAGCAGAATAGACATTTTGTTATTCGTAACCATAGTTTTGGTCCAATCAAGAATCAAACAAGACAGGACGAATCTTAAGGTACAGATGAGTGCATGATTACCTAGTTGAAACACATGAGTCAGCTCATTTGTGGATAGGGGTTGTTGTATAATATAATTGTATTCGGACAATCCTCCCAGAATG
The DNA here is from genome assembly GCF_902827175.1 of Gymnodraco acuticeps. Lineage (NCBI taxonomy): Eukaryota > Metazoa > Chordata > Actinopteri > Perciformes > Bathydraconidae > Gymnodraco > Gymnodraco acuticeps. The sequence continues at coordinate 393,587 of NW_022990023.1, forward strand.
CCATATGTTTCATATATGTGTTCAACATACAACATGTTTATTTTATTAGTGTTAGGTTGGAAAGACTTTGTTGCCTTTGGAAAGCCAGGCTGTTGTCTCTAGCCCTTATGCTAAGCTAAGCTAAGCTAACCGGCTGCTGCCAGTAGATTTATAACACTCTCATTTAACACATAAAAACAATACTGTTTTTTCCCTCAAATGTCAGCTTATTCCCTTACATGTTTTGATGACACTGCATCATTAAAGATTGTGAAAGGTATGATAACAAATTTGAGCTAAAATAAGTGGGGAAAAAACGGATTCCCATTTACTGGTAACTTCATTGAGCTCAGAGCCAGGGGCGGACTGGGACTACAAATCAGCCTGGGACTCTCGAGTCTCGACCGGCCCACTTCGGTACCGCCGGCCCACCTCGGTACCGCAAGTAATTACTGCTAGTAAATTGTCAACGGGGAGGGGGGGGTGGGGCTAGTGAGTTATCCGACCGGCCCACCTCGGTACCGCAAGTAATTACCGCTAGTAAATTGTCAACGGGGAAGGGGGGGGGGCTAGTGACTTATCCGACCGGCCCACCTCGGTGCTGCAAGTAAATACCGCTAGTAAATTGTCAACGGGGAGGGGGGGGGTGCTAGTGACTTATCCGACCGGCCCACTTCAGTACCGGCTCATCGTGATTCGTCCCGAATGTCCCGATGGCCAGTCCGCCCCTGCTCAGAGCTACTGTATGAAAATGAAATATGTATACAAAATGTAATTGTACTTTTTATATAGCTGCTGGCAAGATTACTGTCTTATAGTTCACAACAGAGTGGTAAATGTGAGCATGAAAGCAAAGGGCATTATTGGTTTTGTGCATCTGCAAACTGACATGTAATCCTAACCACAGTCAGCATACAGTTTAGGCTATTTAAAATAAAAGGAACCATTCTTCCTGTCTCGATATATATTGGTGGTGGCCTTGTGACTAAATAGACTTTGTTTGTATTGAAATGCAGAGCTAGTATGTTAGTGTACAGTACTGTATGTCTGCAAACCATCTCTTTGTATTTGTTTACTGTTTTCATGTTTGAGGTAAACAGTACAGCTTCGCCCAAATATTTCAACAGAGTTTGGCATCTTTAGGCATTCGACTCGGCTCGCCAGATGTGTTCTTTTCACCCAGCTGGCTGAGGCCACATAGTGCTGCCTCATCTGGTTGATATGCACTTTAAAGCCAGACTGCTCTCTTCACTGTATTGCCATTTGCTTTTTGTTTAGACCAACAACATTAGATCACATTGTGGTTCCGTACCATTACTTTTAAGGCTTCATGAGCAGGATTGTCTTTAGAAGATAATATTAAGAGATGAGATTAAATTATATGTAAAAACTGGGAGTTTTGGATAGCTGGCATGCAACAAAGAAAGAATCCTAGGCTGAGTTTGAACCCAGAAAAACGACATGGTATAAGGTTTAAAGCTAAAATAATAAGAACATTTATAAAAAATCTCCTCTCAGAAATTCCATATGCATCTATTTAAAAAACACTATTCAGTTTAAGTATTTTTTGAAGCAAAAATGACTTAATTCATTGTTTCAGCTGTTTTGTAGGATTTGGTTCTTTCTTTGTCTTATGTAAGACTGAATATATTTTGTTTTGGCATGACGTAACCCTGAGCTATATAAGAAATGTTTAAGACCGACAAAATATATAATCAAAACTGAAAAGTATGCCCTTGTGCGGATTAGAAAACCACCAAGCCAGCCAGCCAGCCCTAACATAGTTTGACAAAGTCTTTACCAGAGCATAAAGTTTTATGTTGGCCGATTAGGAGATTTATTTATTACGGATGTGGTTGACCACATTTTGTTTGCAAAGAAGAAAAACAAACCATAACAAAACTCTTATCTAAATTGGTTATAGGATTATACTACAGGAGGTCTGTGAGCCACAAGCAGATGGTTAGAAAACCACATGACTTATATTGACAACTGTCAGCCCCACAGAGCCTTCTCATTTTCCCCTCGTCGTCCCCCAATCACATGTGCTGAAAGACTAGACGGTCAAAAGAAAAGCAACAGATGTCCACAGTTTTTAATATCCAGAAGCGTCCACTGGCCAGGTCACCTGTTCTGGTTGTTTCGAGGTGAATGTGTTTCAGTTGACTCGGCATTCTGTATAGGAGGACTACAGCGCTGCACAGTAAACAATCTGTATCAAAAGACATCAGCTGTCATCCAGTGCACTCCAGAGGCTTCTGCCAGCCTGTGTGTGTGTGTGTGTGTGTGTGTTTGTTTGTGTGTGTGTGCCAGTCTGCCACTCCGGTGTATCTGAATAGGATGAATGGCACATTGGTCCTGGCAGGCAGACAGATAATGAGGCAGCAGCTTCATTGTTGGCATCAGATGACCCTGTTCAATAAAAGGTACAGACAGTCAGCAGATCCCACTTCCTCCACTCTGACACACGGTTTCAGCACCCTACGGATGCCTTGCAGCTGTAATAATAGGTGGACCAGTTAGGACAATTATATACAGTATGTACTGTAGTGTTGAAAGATTTGATAAAAGTATCTAATCACACAATTGACATTTTCAAGTATTTTATATAAACTGAAATACAGGTGTGTCCATACACACTACTACTCCACATCAATGTGTTTTATTCAACCTAAATTAGCTAGAATGCTACCCACAGATTACAGACCAGTGTTGGGGCCAAATCTTGCAATGTTAACAAAAATGAAATATCATCTCTGTGCCTGACCCATGTTTCTAATCTGCTCCAAAATGTGATGGATTTTTCTTAACTTAAACCCATGGTACTGTCTTTCATGAACATCATTGCAACATTTTGTTTGTAGTCCTGCTGTTCCACTTTTTTTTTTTTTTTCAGTAAGCAAAATGTGAACTTCATAGTAAACTCAAATAAAAAATGTTGATGAGCAACCAGATTGAAACCAACATTTCTTTGTAGTTGTTTCACCAAGTCGCAGTATTAACGTTAATTAAAAACAGCTGAATAAACTGCCTTGAGGTTCTCAATATATCCTGTGACAATTCAACAAGTGTCGAGAGCTTTTAATCATGTAAGCTACAGCGGAAATTGTGGCTCTTGTGATTGAAAATTGCGATTTTATAGGCATGGTTGATTGTTCATTCCCTAACCCACCCAGTAGTCTAGCTCACTGTGATGTCTTCCTTCTCACACGTGCTCTATACATTCCTTAGATGTTGCATTCATTGAAGAAGAAGACTGATTATTTCCTGCTGACATTGAAACCTAGTGTATCTCACTACTACTTATGTAAAATGCTAACAATCTACTGACTTTCCATCACATGCTTTTCGTTGTTTGAATTGCATCATATACTGATCCAATTACCGTTGGAAACACACAAATGCACAGGTACTAGTTTAGTAAAGATGGATGATGGGCCTTTCTCAGGTCAGACAGTTGGGTCTTTGTCCCACAGTCAACTTTGACGTGTGTGTGTGTGGTGTGTGGTGTGTGTGTGTGTGTGTGTGTGTGTGTGTGTCTGTGGTGTGTGTGTTGTGTGTGTGTGTGTGTGTGTGTGTGTGTGTGTGTGTGTGTGTGTGTGTGTGTGTGTGTGTGTGTGTGTGTGTGTGTGTGGTGTGTGTGTGTGTGTGGTGTGTGTGTGTGTGTGTGTGTGTGTGTGTGTGTGTGTGTGTGTGTGTGTGGTGTGTGTGTGTGTGTGTGTGTGTGTGTGGTGTGTGTGTGTGTGTGTGGGTGTGTGTGTGTGTGTGTGTGTGTGTGTGTGTGGTGTGTGTGTGTGTGTGTGTGTGTGTGTGGTGTGTGTGTGTGTGTGTGTGTGTGTGTGTGTGTGTGTGTGTGTGTGTGTGTGCGTGTGTGCGAACGAACGAACGAACTGTTGATTTAGCTATCTGTCGTAATCCTGTTACTTTTTCCAGGGCAGTGCCAATTGGCACACACACGTTTCAGTCACACTGTCCCATTCACCCTCTCTCCCTAAAAAACGACACACCTTTTCAGGTAGAAATAAGGATTATGCAATCTCAGGCTGCACCTTTTTAGTTCAACAATTGATAATTTTGGTCTTAGACAAGTCATTTGTCTATGTCTATAGACATTGTCTGTGTCTATGTTGTTGTCAGTGATGTATTGTCTTAACTTTTTTAAATGCCTCTGTGATGTGCTGCAACCCATTTTCCCCTTGGGGACTAATAAACGAATACTACTATTTGTTAATTTGTTTTCATGCTGAATGACATATTTCCAAGAAACCTATGAGCACAAGTGGTGCTTCTGCATTATCCTTTGTCTAGAAAGTCTGTTTTTATTAAATTGACTAAGCTGTCAACACAATTATGAGTGTTAGTCTGCTAGACATGTATTTGGTCGAGGGCCAGCCCTGGCGTCACAAGTGTTGTTGAGGCAGTAGAAGACATACATGTGCGTCTTTAATTCTGCACTGAGAACACAGTGTTCAGGAACTACATTGAATAGTTTTCCTCTGCTGTCAGAAGTTTATTCCAGGCTGCTCAGTCATGTTCAGAGTCCCATTGCTTATCAAGACCTCATAAATCCTCACAGAATAGACACACCTGTGGGAGTCTCATTATGAGGATCTCTCAGTGTGTGAAATGCCCCTTGTACTCTTCCAGGATGTGCCCTGTAGAGGTGGGTAAGCAGTAAAGGATCATTAGATATATTCCATCGATGGAAGAACAGTTATCTGGTAGAGTCTGGCAACGTGTTTTAAACATTTTCTCTGGCCTTGCCTGCTCCTCCTTACATGATTCTCTTTTTTCCTCCCTTTTTTTCCAAATCCTAACAAATAGTCCTCAGCTGGTGTTGCTCTGAGTCAGAATGAGTCACTCGAATACTGAAACATGCACATAATGCTTTTAAAATTAGAGATGAGGAGACCTATTTAAATACTTTTTTTTACCTTGAAAAATATTGACGGCAATGTGGAACTGATGAAGGTATTCATCCCATATCAACACAACTCTAATTAATTCTCCCTGCTAATCTAATTTAATTTGTGCAGTGAAAAGGTGTAATTGGCCCAAGGAATAGATTGAACAAGACTCAGTTGGATAGAAACTGAAGCTAATCTAGTCTGGTCCTTAGTTAAATAGGGCGCCAAGATGTCTAAAGTAAAGCTGGGACATGTTGTTCAGACATTAAAGTAAATTTCATGAAGGACTTTTGTCATATTTCATGTTTGATCATTGTTCTATGCAGATCCTGAAGGCAGCAGTGCAGCTAAATGACACATTCCATGTCTGCTAAGCATGTAGCAATAGCCATTCCAAAAATAGAGCATTATGTTAACAAATTACATTATTTAGTATTTGAATAATATGAAAAGAGTCCACAGCCTGGCTCAAACATTTATTTGAGGGTATTGCAGTGAGTCTTTGAGCTCAATGCTAATGTCAGCTACAGTATGCTAACATGCTAATGATCACTTATAGTTTAGTAAGGAGTTAATATTTATCTTGGTACACATATGACACACTGAGCATTTTACTATCAGCTATTTGCATTTTAGGGGAAGAAGATTGATTATGGACTTTATTGCATTTACTCTGTTTTTTTTCGTTAAACATTCTGAGCTTATTTTTATGTATCAGCTGACCTGTCTAATGTTTGAATTGAACTATATTCCACTACTCTACAGGACCCAGGTGTCACAGGAAAATCAGGCGCTTGTGTTGTCATCTGCCAGAGTATAGGGTGTACAAGTGCGCGAGTACAGGGGCCACCGACAGACCCATAAATAACACTAAGGAGCTTGTCTGGCTGAATGCAGATCTGAGGATTAACTGGAGGCAAGCTGCAGCAGCGTGTGCAGGCCTGGGCACGGCAGAAGGGTGTGGTGAGATGTTTCCTGAGTGTTGGATGTAAGCTCAGCTGTGGCGGCAGGCTTGAATAGACAAGAATCACAAGATGCATGAAGTTAAGTGGCTGGAGGGGTGATCTTTTTTGTTTTATTTACCATATGTATTCCCCCAGTCAGAGCTGGTTGATGTCGCCAGGGAAAGCAAAGTTTGGGGCTCTCGGCTGGAACTGCTACCTCTGCGACCCGACCACGGATAAGCGGGAGAAGATGGATGGATGGATGGATGGATGGATGGATGGATGGATGGATGGATGGATGGATGGATGGATGGATGTATTTTGAGACATTCATTTACGTAGAAAAATGATGCCTGTGAAAAGAAGATGGCAATCTAGAAATGAGTTTCACATCACACAGGAAGGCCTGATTAGAAATTAATCTTCAATTTCAATATTCAATCATGCTTTTCCGGTTATTACCCGTCCCCTTGTGTGTTATGTTATGTAGCTTTTTATGCATGTAAACGGTCTGCAAAGTCACAGACGCTCAAAGTACACCCTGTAGCGAGTAAAACTCTAACACAGAAAATACCTGTCTATGCTGCCCCAGAACGCCTCGTTGGAGATTTCTCTTTTTCCTCCTGGGTACAGTGACGTGACCATACCCAAATGGACCAATCCGTGGAGCTCCTCACACACACACACTCTCTCAGCGGCGAAACTGTGGCGCGTTTGGGGGTGCGTGGGGAGGATGCGGGACTGGAGCCTCGCAGATGGGGGTGCTGCAGCCCCCTCAGCACCCCCCCCTTCCCACGTCCATTCGCGATTCGCTGTCCACGCAGCTAGCAGGAAATGAACCCAGCTCACACGGTCCGCTCCTCGCAGCAGCGAGACGTGCAACGTCCCGCCAACACGGCACTCAGACCCCACGCAGCATTCTCGTCTGTTTGTCATTACTGGTGTCATTTTCTGGTCGCTAACGCCATTTTAACACATAATCACTGATGTTCCGCTGTAACGGTGGTGGACTCATCAGAACAGAGTGGGCGAGCTGACCAATCAGAGCACAGTGGGCTCACAGGGAGGGGGGGGGGGGCAGGAGCTCCAACAAGCCGTGTAGGACAGAGAGTGAATACACAGAGATGCTGTATGAGAAACCAATGTGAGTTTGGAACATTGAACAATGTAAATCTATTCTAGTAGACCTCAACAATGGAATTATGATCTGTAGAAATGGCCATGACATGGGACCTTTAAGATAAGACACAGAGAGGGCAATTAAGAGCTTTAGTATCTCTATTCAACAGCTGTCGAAAGAGTTTTAAGAAGCATCAAAGTCAACTTTATTGTCAATCTTTCAGTTTGTGTGTAAAGACAGAGAGATGGAAATACCGTTTCTCACAATCCCGAATACAAAAATAAATATATATAAAAAAATGTATGCAAATAATTATACAGTATACCTATACACACAATCAAAAGACACATTTGTACATATGCACACATTAAGACCTAAACAAAAGCACAACAATCAATATAAATAACAGTCACTTCAATATCTTTGAGAATGTACATTAGTGCAAGACTGTCCATACAGTAGCAGCGTAAAAGAAAGTGTCTAGTGCTGGATTTGAGTGTGTGTGGGGTGTTAAAGTCCAGCATAATATATTTATAGCATTTTCTCTGATGGTTCGATTAGTTACTTAATGTGTCACTCATAGAAGCAGGCTCTGAAAAAAACAGAAAGGTTGTATTTGTCACAGCGTAGCAAAAACAATATAACCACTTGGAGAAGCTGGCAAGGTAAAAAATGTCAAATGCCACTTTACATTGATAACAAGTTCGAGTCCCACTGCAGTCAGCTTGTCGTTGTGTCCCTGGGCAAGACACTTCACCCCAAATTGCTTTACATTGATAACAACCATATATGTGCAGACATCTGCTTCTGAAACATCACGGATTTGCACATGAAACACAGCATACTGTTGTGTATCGCGTGTTGGTCCGTACGTGTTGGGTCACTCTGACCGAAGACACACTTCTCTATTTTCTAGCTGAGAAAACGTAAAGTTTGTGTGGTTTGTTTCTGCTACAAATGCCTCTGTGTATGTACGGTCTGACTTTCTGTCTTATCCTGGCAGAACCCCATCTTCAGGGAACAAGTAAGACATTATGAGCTGATACACTGAGAAGAGATCTTTTCCAAAATTAGACAAATGTGTGTTCTGTTTGTGTTACAGCCACTGACTGCAAGATGACTCAAGGGGTGACATAGATTATTTATATAAAAAGAAAATGATCAGTGAGTTGGCTGGTCTTCAGTGGCTTTACTGGAATTCGCTGTTAACTGCCAACTGAAGAACGCAGTGCATGCATATACAATTACACACACAAGTCATACACAGTAGCCAAATACATTTAAATATCCTCTGTGCCACAAGAACTACCTTCTTTTTGTGAACGGCTGTTAGGTTAAAGCAGTGGTTCTCAAACTTTTTCTGTCATTCCCCACTTTGAACAGGTGGGCCTTTTCAAGCCCCACCTGTTCCTCATCGCTCCAATAAAATGGTAGGCCAAGCTTAAAATTGTCAAATGTATCGTTCTATAACAGGGGTCTCCAACCTTTTTTAGGATGAGAAAAAATAAAAAGCTACTTTTACTCCTCTTTTTTTGTGTATATATTTAGCACATCTTAACATAATTATATGCTTACCTTTAACCTTTGTGTGCTGTTTGGGTCTGTGGGACCCGTTTTCAGTGTTACTAAAAGAAAATGTATTCAACTTAACTATTTTAACCTGCTTTATTTGTGGGTGGACCTCACATCCTCTAGGGGGGTCCGGGGGCATGCTCCCCCGAGAAGTGCATCAATCTGGTGCACTTTGAGCACAAAATGAATGTATGGATACAGCTCTCAACACTCGTATGAAAGGGAGCTGTGTACTTTTCAATAATCCAAACATCTTTTAGAATATGATCACAACCAATAACAAATCATTTTAACTTGTTTATTCTTATCTTATGTTACCTAGTTAGCATTCTTTCTTTTTATTTATGCATAATTTACTAATCACTCCCCTTTTAAACTGTTTTTTTTGGTTACGAGGCTCCGGCGGCTGTGAAAGTCCACCGCCGTTGCGAGTCTCCGGCTGTAACAGTCCACTACCGCCCGCGAGGACCTCGGTTCGATTCCGGCCTGAGGTCCAAAACATTTATTAAAAAATAATAATAATTATAATAATCTCCCGTTCATCGCGTCCATTCGCGATCCACCTATCACATCTCTCGCCCCACACTTTGAGAAATGCTGGGTTAAAGGGAATACCAGGCTTTTCACAAAGACACTTCTTTAACCTGACAGTTTAAAGTGCATTGTGCTCTCTTCAGCTGAGATGAGCTACACTTGTTGATTTTTATTCTGCAACCACAATGAACTAATGGTTCAGGCATTTCTTTCTATATATCATCTTTCACAAACATAGACAAAACAGATAAGGCTGTGAGTTGTTTTGACGATTACCATAACTCTGTTTCATGAACACTGTTTCTCAAAGCTTGGTGATATGTGATTCGCCTGTGTGCATGTTTAGACTTGTTACGTTTGTCATATTATCTGACAGGCTGGTATTGTTTCAATTGAACTGAGGTTAAGGAGAAAAATGATTTACAGTGTGCATCATGTTGCAAATGACATTATGAAGCCATCACATTTAGTTAATTAATTAAAGATTGATTTGGTCACTTTAAAAAAAAAGTACACACCGCTTGTTTGTGCTCATTGCCTGCCTTTATTTCTTCACATTTACATGAACACATCCCTTTGGCTTGCATTAGTTAACACTGTGGCTTTGACACTATGTGGTGTTGTGTTCACATCCTGCTCCTCAGTGAGATCAAATTGCTTTTGTTAAGCAAAACAGTACTGCTTAACCTTCACTGAGGAACCCAAACACACACGCACACGCACACGCACACGCACACACACACACGCTTATCATCTGCCTCCTCTATCTTACTCCACATTCAGGATAACCTGAGCCGCGTCTCTCCCCAGAGACAGTGCCACTGAACTGGACTAGAGAGCCCCCCCCCTTTGGCTCCATCAGCCCAAACAACAGAGGCCCCATTGACTGTGGCAAACTACAGCCCTCCTCTCTCATTTCCCCTCTCTTTCAGCACGTCCATCCCCACCTGTGGTTAGTCTGTCTCCAGATAATGATACCCAAGGGCTCGTGGAGTACTTATTAAATACAATTTTGTGTTATTTTGTGTGTTAGTTCAATTTGCTGCTAATGAATGTAGACAGTACTGAGCACAAGTTTTCGAAAATGGGTGTTTTGTGTTATGTGGTTGGTTTGAAAAAGATGTTGCCTCACATACACACTTTTATTTGATATGCACTTTTGCCGGAGAAGAGCAGGAGTTGGTAAATGGGATTACTGTACACGCCGCCTTACCCCTGTTTCTTCATGAGAAAGCAGAGAAACAGGAGAAGGTTATACAGAGTGTCGAGGAATGTCTTTAAGCCTTGTGAAGACCAGCTCTCTCTTTTGCTTTTGGTTTCTCACGCTCTCTCTCCCCCCTTCATTTAATGTTGTTTCATAAACGCTCGCTCTCTCTGTTTGTGATTTGTATGGCGAGGATTTTGAATAGCACCAGTGTTCCTTATTTAGAAAACTGAGACGCATCTGCATTTTGACAAATGTGTGCACTTTAGTTGCTTATCCTCCATTTTTCTTTTACTTGTCCCCATTTTTCTATGCATTATATACAATTTTAATGTAACAATTAGTGGGAATACTCTTTTAATCTGTATTCTGTTTGCCTCTGCAGGTTATGAGTAATGGAAGCAGGGTCGGTGGTGCGTGCCGTCTTTGAGTTCCTTCCCAGCGTCTCCGAGGAGCTGCCACTCTTCCCCGGTGATGTCATCGAGGTGCTCAGTGTCGTGGATGAGTTCTGGTTGCTTGGTAACAAAGATGGCGTCACAGGTAAGGTGTCAGGGGTCATTATTATTGTATATAAACCTTTATGGTTGAGTATTTCTGTTTTGAATTACAACCATAGAAAACAACATGGAAAATCGTACTTTCCCACCACACGGAAAACTGGTCTTTCATTTGTGCTTGTTTGATGCAATATAACAAATGTTTGACAAGGCATGGTTCACTTCCTCTCTGAGGTCTGCGTTACACGATATGGAGTATTCAATATTAAACATTGTAGCCCTTCATAAGATCTGGGAATTGAGAACGATTTTGAAAATACTTCCGAAGTGAAGAGGGGTGAATTAGGTATTGCAGATTTAGTTCATGAATAAGTTCTTACTTTATGTTCAGGTGTGAAGAGGATGATCGTAATTAATTCTGGGCAAGATGAAAGGGTGCATCATTTTTTATTAGCTTTCGCTGCTTTTTTAACTGTTTTTCTTCCAGAAATCCAATTATTTCTTCGGAGGAAGAAGATCACTTAAGATAAGAAAGGGGATTCCCTCAGAGGGGAAGTGCGAATGGGAAGGCAATGTGGGCTTGCTGTACTGTTCCTGGAAAACACAGATGTTAATACATTGATGTCAGGACTTCCCTGGAAAGATGAGAAACTGGCTTTGGTGTCAGGCTGACATGTTTTCTGAGGTGTCTATTCAAATAATATATTTTATTAAATTAAATCCAGATGTTCTTGATTTGTTTGCATTCCCTAAATATTTGAATCAGTTTCAAATGTGCCATGTTACATGTCATTTGTTAGACGCTTTTATCCAAAGCAACTTACATACATTCAGTACTGTGGGCAATCCCCACAGGAGCAATTTGGGGTGAAGTGTCTTGCCCAGGGACACAACGACAAGCTGACTATCCCCTGATTCGAAGTCCAGCACTCCACCGAGCCACAGCCTCCCACAAAGAGAAAACTGTTCAACCCTGAAAGACTGTTGGCTTTTTTCTAATATGAGTTGAGAATTGTTGTACTACTCTAAGTAGTTATAGAAAAACAGCAGCCCTATCAGTCATTCCAGTAGGATCTTAAACTAATAAAGTAATTTGTCGTTTTCTTAAAAAAAATGACCCTTTCATCTCCCTATACTGATGCTTTCTGCTCATTCTGAATGAGGTTAAGGATACTACAGCCAGATTACACTGTATATGTTTGTGAGTTAACATATCGGAATATTAGACACATCTGAATTCAGGAAGTTACAACTGTGTCAGCGTCTTGGAAAGAATCAGCCACGTGTAGGAAACATGTTTTATTGTTTCCCTCTTTCCTCTGTCTTCAGGTCAGTTTCCCACCACCTTTGTGGAAGAGATCACAATCCCCAGCAGCAAGCCTGGAGACAGACTTTATGTTTGCATCAATGATTTCAACTCCGCAGAGCAGGGGAACCTGTCCCTGATTAGAGGTAAGGACATACTGCATGCACTCATCCCGACAGTACTTTTAGAATACAGATAAAAGTATGAATCACTCGTCTTTATGACTACTAGGCATAACACATGAAGACTTTTATCAGAGCACACTTAGGCGTTGTTATATTGTTTCTGTAAGTAGATGTTTTGCTCAGGATACAGGATGTAACACAGCTGTGTTTTAAGTAGGACTACTGTAACCTCTAATGGGCCGTGTTTCCTCACTTAGCCTAACGCTACTTGTTGATGTCGCTGTGCTCAGGTAAACTGTTGTTTTGTGTTTTGTGTTGTGTTGTGTTAGACACTGTGACTTTGTCTTTATTTACCCATTTGTGCACTTTTAGTAGAACAGTTCACAACCATTTTTTTGTGTCTAGTTGTTTGTACAAATGCAATTTATAATGCTATTCCTGCTTGAATGGATCATAGTGAATGTAGACTAGGCACTGGTTTTCCTCCCTCTCTTTTAAATGAACATGGTCAACTCTAACTCAGAGCTAGAAACAAAAATAGCAAATGGTCAAACCTGTGATGTCACTCTGTCTCGTGGAGCTTCTCAATAAAATGTAATTGGGAAAACACTCAAAGGTTACTGTGTGCAAACGGAGGGAAAGACTGAGAACCAGAACTGATGCCATGATGTAGGATTAACATTTAAAGAAAGCTTACACATTCAGTTTCACATTCACAGTCAGCTACTGACACATTCTTGCATCTGATTGTTTTAGTTGTTGTGTTGTTTAAGGCCATTAAATTAGCATTCATGATTTACAAGGAATGCTTTTTTCCTACAAAAAAACGAATTTATTTCATTTTTAAATGTTCATTTCTTGTGAAGTAAGTCAATTTACTTTCCCCTTTGATCTTCCACTATTGTTTTAGAAATATAATACTATTTAGATAAAACGGTTTTTGACTGTTGATGCATTTTCACATTTTCTATTCACTTGAACAAAACATGAACACCTCTCTTAGTGGTAAAATATTAATATATAAATAAATGATGAAACGTGTTAAAAAGTGCCACATAAAGACACACATCATACAAAGCCTCCTTCTGAAATTGCCCACTAGATGTCCCTAGATGCCAAACTAAATGCTGCATAGACTGTCTCCAGCTGACCTTTTCTTTTTACAGGAATTATCTCACATTAGTTGTCGTTTTTTCTAATTTCTTATTTAACAACAACCTCAGGCATACAACACAGATGCAGAGATCCCTTTCATCTGTAAAACGTGTTATTGTTGTCTTTTTTTGTCATTAGAAGTTCTAATAGTCGTAGTCATAGAAGTTTTAGTATTGAGAATTGTGCATTGAGCATTTTAAGTTAACATTGGAGACTCACAACTATTGACAGTCCCAATAAGTAAAATGTGTAAATACATACAAATGTCTTCTTATATTTAGATGTAACCTTTGACCAAATGTACTCAAAAACAATATTCCTGTATATGTTTGTACTGTCATAGATAAATAACACTTCCTGCAGCAAAGGAAACATAGGAGACAGTCTTTACTAGCCATTTGAGAGTGCAAATGTTTCATTTCCACTATGAATTTCCACTGTGACCATTGGCAGCGTTCCAGTTTTGGTCCCAGACACAATGGGAGGTGGAGCCGCAGGTCTTTGGAATGCGACCCCATGACTTGTGGCTGACCAGTCAACATTCCTATAATCCTGATCCTCTAGATATAAAAGCACCATTACTGACCTTAGAACTGTTAATCAAAAATGCAATAATAAAGGTAACCCGAAATAACCTGACAGAACCAGAGCTACCTGAACGTGGACAAAATATCTGGCACTTCATTGCAGTTCTTCAAATTCCAGTCAAGCTAAGTCAGTGCAGTTAATTAAGGCACACCTAATGGCCGCCCCAAACAGGCATGTTCATTAAATAATTAGATGGCTAATTGGTTTAATTAGATAATGTAAGATTAGTTTTATTTTTAACTTTTCTATTATTGTTTGTTTTATTTGAAGGGTTTAGTACTGCTGTATAAGTGTGGCTAATTTACCTTTACTGTCTGGATACCATGCAGTACTATCTGTGTGCAAAAAACAACAACATTACACATGTACTGTATATTAAAAAGAGCAACCATTAGGACAGCATGCGTCTGCTGTCTTTACCTTTATATCCTAAAGTGTTCTTGCTTTGTCTCAGTGCATGTATGTGCTTAAAACTCCCCATTAACCTGTATTACCTAAAATGACAAATACAAAATATTTCAAATAATATAACATTTATGAATATCCGAGGATCTTAGCCATTTTAGAAACCTCTTTTAGCATTTAACTGTGACATAATTCACATCAGTATGTTAAATGTGATGCTCATTATCTCTGGTCTCTGTAGGTGATGTGGTAGTTGGAGAGGCAGGAGGGTCCATAAACCTCGATGAGACCTGGCAGCGGGGTTGTAATGCCGTGGGCGTCCGCGGTCTCTTCCCCACATCATGTGTGAAGGAGCTGGCCCTCTCAGGTCGCTCCAGGCAGCTGTCTGAACGCTCCGCTCAGGCCCAGGCGTCAGAGCTCCCCCCGTACGCCCTGGGCCAGGCTCGGGCCCTCATGAGCCTCCATGCGCAGCTCAACGAGGAGCTGGACTTCCGTGAGGGCGACCTGATCATCATCACCGGCCTGCCGGAGCCGGGCTGGTTCCAGGGGGAGCTCAATGGCCACAGGGGCATCTTCCCAGAGGGGTTTGTGGAGCTCCAGGGATCCATCCGATCTCCTCAGGAGCCCGAGGACTGCCAGTATTTGAACAATGATTCTAAACAATATAGCTACGAGGATCAATATGATGCAGAAGATGGGGCAGAAGTTGTAGAAGGAGCGGTGTTTATGAGAGAGGAGGGGGAGCAGAAAGAGGATTTAGAGGAGGAGGAGGAGGAGGAGGAGGAGGAGGAAGAGGAGGAGGAGGAGGAAGAGGAAGAGGAGGAGGAAGAGGAGGAGGAGGAGGAGGGAGGTGTTTATGTTGTGGCACTGTATGACTTTCGGGCCATAGACCAAGGCGAGTTGAACTTTGATATGGGGGATCGCATACATCTTTTAGGCACTTTGGAAGACGGTTGGCTGGAAGGGGAGCTGCAAGGGCGACACGGTATTTTTCCTCATCGTTTTGTCAAAATAGAGGGCGACGGGGAGAAACCACCAGAGGAAACAAATGTTGTTGAAGCCTCTGAGTCAGAGAATGATCCTGAATGGACGACTTATGAGGATCATACAGTGTGGGACCTGGACTACTTTGAGAGGAAGGAGGAGCAGAGGAGGCAAAATGAAAACCGGAGCACTGGGGCTCAGACAAACAACAGAGGACAGAGAGACGGGGGCAGCAGGCCTGAATCTCAGCCACGTAGACCTGTGGCCCCAGCACAGAGGGGACCCGAGAGACCCAAATCCATTCCTCCAGCAAGACCCAGACTCCCGTCTCGGCCTAGCCTGCCCGCACGTAGCCACAGACAAAGCGGTCCATCTTCTGGCCCTAATCGGTCTAGCTATCCTAACGGTAACTCTAGATCCTTACAGCCCAAACTAACACATAGCCTTACCCTCCCTAGTACTCATACTGGTTGGTCTAAAAACAAAAGATACTCCCAGAGGCCACCAAAGGACGCTTCCCCCACCAGTAAGAAAAGTGGTAGTCTTGGCCAGGCCTTATTAACCCTGGCTGAGAACCACCGGCAGAAGAAGCTAACCCGCCACGCTAGCGTCACTGATGCTGATATGATGATGGGCAGCGCTGAGGAAAGGCAACGTTCCCAGCAGCGTGGCTCCAATGGTGTCATGCCAACATCCTTTACTTTAGACGCCCTGATAACCTCAGCTGGGGACCTGGAGGCTAAGCTAACCCAGCAGCTCTTTGAATTTGAGAAAAGCTTGACCTACAGCGATAGTAACGTTAGCTCTAGTGCTCCTAATCACACGTCCTCTGTAGGCGACCTTAGCCCGCAATCTATATCACGCCACTTCTCTATCATGGACTTCAGCGATGAGAGCGATATCATGCGAGGCACCTCACATTCACCTGTTTCCCACCTATTGCAGTCGATCTCTGCTTCCTCCTCCCTAGAGAGACGTGGGACCCTTCGCCCCCCACCTCCTCGTCCTAAAGTCCTTCGCCCACCACCTCCACCTGGGTACAAACCGGCCCGCCCTGCTCCGCGTGCCCCTCCTCGTTTCCCGAGACAAAACACCACTCCTCCAAATATCTTCTACTCCCCTGATGAATCCGCTATGAACCTCCTGGACGAAGTCGCAGGAAGGCAGCCTGAGTTCAGTGACCTCGCAGCCGCCCAGGAAGAAGAGATCCAGTGCCAGCTGGAAGCGGAGAAGGAGCTGGAGAGAGAGATGGAGTTGGAGAGGCAGAGGCAGAAGGAAGAGGAGGAAAGGTACCAGCTGCTGCTCCGGCTGCAAGAGGTGGAGCACGACATGGAGGCATATGCGCACACGGCAGAAGAACTCAGGACAATGCTGGAGGAGGAGGAGGAGGATGAGACGGCCCGCATGCAAGCCATGGAGAATCTGGAGTTCTGCAACTACACCCTGGAGACTCTGGCCCTGGAGCAGCAGCAGCTACAAGGTAAGACTGTTGGGCAGTGGAGGGGGGGAAGTGTGTTGGGACATCCTCAACATGGGATGGTGGTTTAATCGGTTTGGGGCTTGAACTGATTGAACAACAAGACAATGTATTTGTTTTGATCTTGTTGGCCTCATGAACACAGTTTCACAGTTCTTAAAATTCATCAAGGATATCTGCGAATAATTCTGAGTAGATGCATCCATAGAGCAGACACAATAAACAATGATGGCCAAAATGCATTGTCATGTCATAACACTATATACAGGTGATCAGAAAGTAAATAAGTATATGCATTAAGCAAATTCTACTTATATGTTATAACATAGAAATTAGAATATACATATCAATACTTTTAATACAGTGTCAATGTGTTTTGCAGGGATTGGTGTCAATACAACTATATCCTTTAACTATCATTAGCTACTGACATTGAGCAGCTGATAAATACCATCAATATAAGATGTTAAGAAGTAGATGTTTTGCTTTGTTAGTCGGTGAGCTTCTGTATGTGAAAGGGTTACTTGGAAAACCGGAAGCCAAATCAAGTAGAATTTATTTTGCTTGATGTCATAGTTCAAGTCTGAGGCCCTTTTGCCCACAGGTTAGAAATACACAGAAATACACGGTCACTGAGGACAAAATGTAATATAGCAGGAATCTAAAAGTGAGCCATCAGTGCTTACCAGATTTCCTTTTTTACCTGGGAAAACACACACACTCACACACACACACACACACACACACACACACACACACACACACACACTATTTAAATTCCACTGTAAACTCAAACAAGCTTACTCTCCGCAAGGACCAGCGGAAAGAGGATTGTGTATTTAAATAAACTCATCATAACTGTGAGTGTGTGTGTGCAGATAAATGTGTGTGTTTGTTTTTGTGTATTTGGGAATAGGCCATGTCCTACTACAATATTCATTTATAAAAGTATTGTGAATGTGGAAGAATCAGTTTGATGCTGCAGGGTTCCAGGAAATGTGTATACATCTTAGGTTAGCTTTGTCAGGTACTGTTTGAGTTTAAATGACTTTTTAAGTATTAATAGTTAATGGCTTGAACAACAACAGTTGTAGAGCCAAAGCTAATTGGCTCGGTTTGTTTTGGCATCTCGTACTGGGTGCACAGTTCTGACTGACAATTTTCACATAGGTACGAGGTGCATTCCTGCACATAGTGAGAGGGTAGGCAGTGCATGTGGGCCTCTGCCTCTCTTTCTTAAAGTCCTTCTATCTCTATCCAAATGTCCTACGTCCTTCACCTTCCTCACCGTTTCCTCACGCTGCACCTTTCATCGTTTTATTCCGTCATCTATTCTCCAATAGGAGTGAGGAGAGGGAATACATTGGGTGTTGGTGTTTTTGGGGATTTTTTAAAGTATTGGTGACAGACAGACAGACCATGGCCCGCTCTGGAGCGAGACCCAAGCTGTGGTTGAGGCTTGCGGTCAGGTGGCCCGTGGCACACTTCTCCACACTGTTCGGACTCGCTCGGGAGGCCAGGTCCAACAGAGTGGCAGGTAGGAGAGAACCACAGATGGTGTTTATCAGTCAGTGTGTGGACAGAACATTGCTGCTGTTTTTTAACATCACTTTTACCCATACCCACTGCTTGCTACAGCAGTAGTTCTCTACTCACTCAGGCAGTTCTTGGGGGGTTTAGTGTCTTGCTTAGGGGCAATGAGAGTAGTTGATGAGCCAGTTTTGAATTGACTCTTTACTCATGGATAGCACTTCCTTTGAGGGAGTCATTAAATTAGCTGGTTAGGGATATAACAAGTACATTGGTTACAAAATAGGGAAAACATGAGAAATTCCCTCAACTTGTCATGATTATTCACTGTTAGATGATTTGTACACTATTTGCCATTCTACTCGTTGAACCATGGAAGTGTTCACTTTAACATAACTGAGATATGTTTGCTCTGCTCTGATTGGTCTGGCATGTGAGTTGCTTGTTTTGCTTTGTAAAGACTGTTTCTTGTTTGACAATTTGTGTTAAATTAAAATCAAATTAATTCAGTGACATCTGCTTTTTCTTGCTAATGTGGGTCCTTGGTCAATGTGGGCACTGTTGCAAATGATTTAGCACTAACAATTGTTTCCGGAACTTTGGATTGTAACATTATTATTTTGAACTTGATTTTAAGATATTTGGTTTGCTGAATGAACCAAAGCAGGAACACTCATGATATTATCTCAACTGTCTCTTCAATTTGTATGATAATGTTGCTTTACATTGGATGAAGTGGCATTAACAGCAGAGCTCATTATTTCTAACTGTGACACACACACATTCAAATGTCCTCGTTCATTTAGAAGCTTTCAGTCTAATCACTGCTAACAACCAAGTTTCATTGTAATGGTAATGTTTCTCATTTTCAAGTGTTATCATAGTTTCAGTATTTCATTCTTATTGAATTCATTCTAATTGAATGCCTCTCAATAATTGGCTATCAAAAACGGATTGTTAGACTCAGCTTTTGCTCACCTATTCTAAACTCATCTTGCTAATGTAATATAATTAATCCCGGATGTTACCACTCTATTCACACTTTTCCACTGATCATGTTTGTCAATATATCAAAACACTAATGATCAGTTGATTCATGCTTTTGTTTCTATTTTAGTTGCATGCAAATAAATCACATCCTGTTAGATGTTATCAATCACTCTGCAATGTTTTTCAATGGATGATCTTAACGTCTGTGAATGATAGGTGTCAGCCTGCGGGCAGGAACTCATCTCCGTGGCTACAGGTGCCTCTAAAGGCCATTCAACCACTTTGTCTCACTTCACCTATCACGTTACAGGAATTCCCACACCCTACTTTCATAGTCATAAAAAACAAACTGAGATGGTGACTTGATTTGTGAGAGTTATGATACAGCAAGGAAAAAACAGCCAAGCACACTCCCATTATTTGATACATATCAACACATTACTCGGACACAAAAGCTTTTAGTTGGCTTTTTTAATAGGATATTACCTTTTCCTTTGTTTGCCCTTTTAAAGCCAACAGGAAGGTATGTACATATCAACCATAGTCTCAGGAACTTTGTTGCAAAAAAATGTGTTTGTCATCCTCCTGCTATTCATCCACACACACACACACACACACACACACACACACACACACACACACACACACACACACACACACACACACACACACACACACACACACACACACACCAACCAAGGAGTGAGTGTTTTTCAGGGTGTGTTCCTGAGTGTGACGTTTAAAAGACAATGGCAGCTTATTGTTACAAGGCAGGGAAGAATTCTCGGCCCGCACCTAACTCTGCAGAGGCCAGTTCAAAGTCCTCATAGAATCTGAGAAAGAGTGTGATACTGCAGAAACAGAAAGTATCAACCATATGCTCACAGAGTATGATTGATAGGATTGTTCTCAATTTTACTATCTGTTGTGGACTGTTGTGATTTTGTATGTCAAAAATATGGCAGTACAATCCGTATCATGAGACAGCGGTTACATTTGAATATATAGCAATACTGTAAGGAACTATGACAATTTGTATAAATCATATATAAGGAATACTTCCAAAAATATAAAGACCGCACCATATGCATAATATAAGTCAAAGAAAGTAAACTTTTGTAAGATAATCAGAACAGTGGAACAAATTGTTGCATGGAAACCAGCTATTCACTATTTTTCTCACACATTAGTAAAGGTTCTCTTTCTCTGCCATTTCTGCCATTTCTTTGTGTTTCCTCTTTTCTTGTTTAAGCTCTTTGACCTTGAGCCTCGCTTAATTCTTTAAACCCACTATTAGAACGCCTCCATCAGCCTCCATGACACCACAGCCGATCTATTGAACACTGTTTGAGGATCGGTTGCAGCTTCAGGTTTCCCTCAGTCAGCCACACAAACTGGGAGAGTCTGGACTGCAGACAGTCTGATATCTGACCTTATTCCTGGAAATGACACCCCTTTTTCTAGATTTGTAAATATCGATCAATCCCCGGGCGGCTTCATTCACATACGCTTACACAGACATGGACAGGAATGTTGTATTTGACATTCCTACTGTAACACACATACACAAACACACAGTTTCGGTCGTGTTCTGCTACTGAAAGCTGAGATGTTGAACACTGATAATTAAACAGTCTTACATAAGAACAGAACAATGTCCAAGTAGGATCAGCCTTATCTTGCGAAACTGTTTATCTGAGTTGAATATGAGTTTTGCCTCATGCACAATTTTTGTTATTAAGTAATTTGAATTAATCAAACACGATGACTTGCAGGTTTTTTTACTTTCTATTTGATAAACATGTACGATAAAGATCTAAGATACAATAAGAGGATATTTTTGTAGTGTATACATAGGGCTTTTGTGTCTTAATGTGAGTACATTTTGTTTTTTTCAGCTCTTCCTTTATTTTGGAATAAAAATGTTGGCAAAGCATTTTTATTGCAAAGTATGTTTCTGATTTCCCTGTTGTTTTCCTTCCCTAAATATTTGATTTCCTGATTTGTGAGAACGTTTAGCTTCGCTGGGCCAAGTTTAATCCTACCAGGAATTTAGAATATAAATCCTGGGGGAATACAACTTTGGGATTCAAATAACAAACGAGCTCCAGCTACTAATAAGATTTTAAATCCTTTGAATTGATGGTAAACTGACACTATCCCCCATGTGTGTCTCTGTGTGTATCACGTGCACTTGAGTGTATGCAAGCCCTTTAAACCTGTCTTTTTTTGTTCCTGCCTCTTTTTTGTTTAGAGTTAAAGAGGGAGAGGGATATATTATACTCCAGCTTTATGAATAGGCCTCAGTTTTTTCTCACACTAAAAGATTGTGTCTCTACTGAGAGTGAGGACAGTCCTCGACAATAGTTCATTGTACACACCAGCAGCAATTTCTTTCAGTAGCTGCTCTGGCCTATTAAGTCTGTGTACTCTCAACATAATAACTATACTTTATCTTTCCACTAAACTTGTTTTCAACTTCACACTTTTAATCATTACTTTAAAAGAAAACTGGTTTAAACTAAATCACACGGACCTCTTCATGTGTTTGCTCCTCCTTGAAATGTAGGGCAAAGTCGAACTGACAGACTGAGGTCAGTTTTTTGCTCCGTTACCCACAAATATCACAAATGGCCTTTCAAACATTGTGAAAAGTAAGAATATACAAGTAAGAGCTGGTTGTAAACTCAAATAGGAAAGATTTGCTTTTGTCAGCACAGGTTGCATTGATGTCTGGTGACATAGAGGAAAAACCTGCAGGAAATGAAAAACAAAGAAAACAGGATACAAGGAAGGATGCAGGATTGTTCAGGGCAGTGAACAAAAAATAGGTTCCACAGTCAGTAGCCCCTCGAAGGCAGACTGTGAAGTTAGACTAAATCTTTCTTTTAAAGAAAGTCCACGGGCAGATTGTTTTCCTGCAAACAGAAGTACTGGCCAATTGAAACAATGGGTGGGGCTGTCGGGCTAATCCTCCACTCATGTGACTCTACTCAATCATTAACCTAAGGAGGCCCCTCCTTCAATAACCCTTTCCCCCCCTCTCCTCCCACGATTTGCTGAGATAGCTGCGGGGAGGGAACAATTTGGTTTCACAGAGGGCTGGGAGGTGCTTAGACCGGGCAGTCCTGCTGAGGCATCGGAGAGGAGGCAGAGAAAACAAGTGGGAGAGTAGCAGACAATATGCCTGACAGGTGGAGTACTTTGTTATGGAATGCAGGACTTTGGAAAGACGGAATAAGCCACGTTAACAGGAAACCGGGTAGGCTGATTTAAACAGCAAGAATCATGAAGAGCCCGGTGGTTTATGGCAACCAAGCCATGTTTGGTCCAGTGGATTGGAACTATGCAGCCGGTCCCCCGGTAAGGAGAGGGATGAGTGTGGAAGAGCTGGGGGATGCTGGATGGGCCAGAGAGAGGGAGAGGATAGCCCATCTGCAACATCTACAACAACTACACCAAGTGCAGATGCAGCAGCAACAGGTTGGATATCCTGCGTATGGAGTAGTTCCTCACGGACAGCCACAGGGACCAGTTATGTTACCCAGACCGGGTGACCCAGTTCCAGCTCCAGGCTTCCCTATGGCAGTACATGGCGGCATGATGGTGCCTGTGGGCCCAGGGCCGCCTCCAGGGCATATGCCAGCTCCATGGCCAACACACTGGGATAACCAAGCCCAAATTAGACTGGGCAACGTCTGCCAACCCAATCAGGTGTATGATGACCGGCCACAAGCAGTTTTCCAAGAAAAGAGGCCTCAAGGCCAGGATGTTTACTACCACCCTGGGTCAGAGGATGGTCACCTCAATGTGAGGGTATCTGAAAGGAAAGGCAAACATTGTTTTTACCAGGGCCCTGAGGATTACAGCCACCAGGACTATAGCAGAGTGCCACAAGAAAAAGACAATAATGACTTAAGAACTAAAGAAGGGTATGGTAATTTGGAAGAGGACAGAAGAAGAAGGGATGACCGGGTGAGAGAAAATGACCGTTATGAGCATAGGAATCCCAGAGACTTGGAGGAGTACGATCGCAAGGACAATTACAACCACAGGGATCATTATGACAGGAAATACAATGAGCGCTGTGACGACCGAGAGCAGCAATATCCTGACAGCAGGAAAAACAGTAAACCTGAACTCAGAGAACATGACCGTTACAACAGTGAGTATGAAGACCACTATGACCGTAAAGACACTTATGCTCGCAGAGACAAATACAGAGAGGTTGATCAGTACTATGACAATGATAGAGAGTATGATGACTCTAAAGAGAAGGATCGCTATAGAGATAAGGAATACTATCAGTGTAGTAAGGAGGACCGTTACTATGATGAGCGAAAACGTAAGGACCCCTACTATGCAGATGAACGATATGACCGCAGAGAAAATATCTACAAAACCAGGGATGACTACAGCAGAAGGGGTGATGAAACCTACCCCAGTAAAGAAAGGGGTCAGTATGACTCTGAGCTGGACCAACACTGTGGTTATAAAGAGAGGGACCAATATGACAGGTACAAGGATCCAGGGGATGACAGGAGAGATGAGCACTATGACGATAGGAGAGACCACTACAAAACAAGGGACCCCTATGAGCCTAGGACTGCGGACCAGTACGATCGTGAGGATGAAGACTGTTACAAATCCAGAGATGGAGATTGTCCCCAGTCCAAGCCCAGAGACAGATTTAGGGATGTACGCTCAGTATCCGATGATTCAAAATTTGAGGAATACCCTAAAAAAGAGACCAAGACACACTGCGAGGAATGGGTTGAGCAGCAGAACAAGAAGTTGGAACTCAGGGAAATACACTCTTTTGAAGATCCTGAAATATATCGTCGCAGTGATGATCGGGAAAAAGGATACGAGTCCAGTGCTGGAAGCGTTGGTACAAAACGGGGTCGTAAGCCTGTTTATGTGGGCTCCCTAGATCGTAACAGCTTCTACAGGAAGACAGCTCCAAGCTCCCTAAGGCAGTCCCAGTTTGCCACTACCAGGAAACAAAACAAAGGTAAACACAAGGAAAATGTCAAGTGAGTGAATGTATTCAACTGGCTGTATTTGCACAGCGTGAGTTACTTATGAGGTGGTACAGTATGCTCAGCTACAACTCGACAGTGCTAATCATACCTTACAAAACAGAAAAGGGCACATGGTTTGCAAGGGATATTGTAATTTACATCATTGGTGACCTCCAGAGCTCTTCTTCTAATCAATGCTGGAGGCTTCAAAGTGCTGACTAGCCAGACTCACTTCCTAAGAAAGTGTGTTCTGGAACCTGAGTGTGTGTGTCTGTGTGCATGTGTGTGTGTTAGTATCACCTATCTCACAGGAAAGTCAGCTGTCAGGTATTTGTAGATGTCTGAACCTGATGAACAGGTTTGGTGGGTTTTTGTTGTTTCTCTCATTCTCCTTGCCTCTAGCTTTCCTGTTTGCTGCTATTCTGCCTCATTGATTCTATGTGCACCCGTAACAAGTCAGTTCAGTTCTTGCATGACTGAAAGGTCTTTCACTGACAGAAAATACCAACTAACTTTAAAAAAGCAATATCATAATTTTTTTAGGGAAATGGTTCTGGCTTTGAGATCATTTCAAGTATCTTGTCTATACAAACCATATCTTTATTTACTATACATTTCAGCCTAAATTTTAGAAGTTTCCATTAATTTGCAAAGTAAAGCAGGCCGTCCACTTAGGTTTGTTTCTTTACCCAAACTTTTAAACCAACTTTGTGAGCTGCTATGAATTGGAAATAGAGAAACCTATATAGGGCTGGATATCAAATGGAAACATTCCAAATTAGGGCTAATTGAATACCAGAGCTCAATTTCGATTAGGAACACATTTTTCAACATTTTAATACTTTAAGGGGAACTTTAGAGTATATAATAAAGTGTAAGTAAACAAGTCTTATATATACCAGGCAATTAATAGCTGTCAATGTTATGTACACATTTCAGCTCGTCTGCCCTTACGCGGGTAATGATGTTATCACCTGTTAACACTGAGAAAGGCTCAGGAGTGAAGATGTCTGTAAACACAAAAACAAACTGATACTACAGTTGAAAGTACGAGTGCTTGTGTGTTTAAGTATGTTTCATCAAGAATCGAAGAAAGAGATGGCACACTTCTGACTCGCTTATTGTCTCTAAAAGGAAGCAGGTGGCACCCCACGACCCCTCCCCCAGTTACCTAGATACACACAAATGCACGACCCCACACACACACAGTGCACATCGCCCCCCACTACTCCTCCTTTTCGGGAGTCCGAGTATTAATCCCTAGCGTCAGCATGGTGTGTGGATGGTGGGGGTCTGTCTGGTGCCAGGCGGTGGCCGGCACTGACTTGACTCCTACACTTCAAGACCAGACAATGTGTGGGTGTGCTAGTGAGACCCTGGGAGGCTTATTGAGAGATGACGCCATTTTTAAAAACACACACATGCACGCCTCCTTCTTCAGTGTCTTGTCATCCCTTAATCTCGTTAAACTGTTTCAGCTCGGTCAGGGGTTTGCCCGAGTAAAGCATTTGATGGCTAAAAACATTAGGCCGTCTTGTTGCAGCGCTTATTGGACTTACGCTGTGATTCAGTTACAGTGAGACGATGGCGGAGGCTTTTAGAGATGGGCCTTAAGCTTGTTTAACGGCCTTTGTTTTGACCTCTGTGAAAAATCAATAAGGACTAGATAAGAATGACTGCTAATCAATGATACAGCTGACATACGTTTACCTATTAGTACTTATCATTCGTGTTATGAACTTCATTTGTGGGGGGTTTGTGTGCATGTGCTGCTGGTATTAGCTGGCATTCTGCAGCAACACAAAAAAAGTTTGTTTTTTGCTGGAATAGATGTTCTTCCTATTTATCGTTTAAAATGAAACACTTTAAAATGTGTCTTTGTGGGTGCAAACTGAATGTCTGTTTATGGTTTTAATCTTAAACTTTAAAACTTGGACAGTGTTTCAGCATTTGTGTGTGAGTAATGTGTTGTCATCCGGTTATGATCTGCCAGCGTATGCTCGATAATCCTTGAGTAGCTGCTATTGCTGGGAAGTGGTACGGGTTATTGGGTGGGGGAGTTAAGAGTTAAGACAGGACCTCAAATCGTTCAACAACATTGCTCTAAAGACATCTTATCTTACAGCTGGCCAACAAAGAAGGCAGTTAGCCAAAAATAATTTAGCTAATAGTCTTAGTCTTCAGATCATTTCTGATAACTGTGCTTTTATACACTCCATACTAACTGTACAATTATAAGTTATACATACAAAGTGACTGTAGCACATCAGTGTTAAAAACTCCTCAACAGGTCATTCCTGGTTAGAGGATGCTACTGGTACCTGCATCAGTAAAAACACTGATGTGATCTGTACTTTTTTCAGATAGAAGTGTGGGAAAAGAAAATAGATATTTGACCCTTTGGACTTTCCCATCAGGACTATTTACTCTTGATAATGCCTGAAATTGACATGGTTGTCACTCATTTCATTCGACACTGCACTTTTATCAGTATGAGTCTTACAAACTTTGGTTGTTTGAATGTTAATTTGTGGTTGCATTAGTTATATCTGGTGTGTACTTACTGTCCTAGTGGTTACTGGTGTTGATCTTGGCTATTGTAACATTATATTGGAGAATAATATATTTATATGTTCATACATGCAGAGATTATTTGACTGTCCTTAGTGGTAAAGACTTATTATTGTCAGTAATAAGGGTGTTAATCCCCATTCACTGGCTCTGTGAACAGAGCCACTTACAGTCATGTCAATGCAGTTATTCCTCTAGATTTACATTTACAGCATCAGTTTATGTGAATGATTTGAATTTTAATGGGATTTTATGAGGTCATTTATTAGATCAAGTTTCAATTTTAAGAGAAATAGCAAGCTTGATGATCAGGTGTTCATTTTAAATTTCAGATTGTTGCATATTTAAGTACTTCAGAGCAAATAAACATAATATTATAGTAATACTTTTTGCCTTTGCACTTGCTGTTTTAACAGGGTGATTATATTAGGAAGCTTACTGTCTATTGCAATAATACCTTAAATTCGGCTTGTTTTTAAGGAATATATTTAGAAATTAAGAGAGCAGTGCCCAGAACACTTCAACTGATTTTCTTGTTGACTTATGGGAAAACTCAAGAAGTTACCAAGCAGACCTTTGTTTTTACTTGTCCTACAAGTAGCAACAGATATAATACTGCAAGTTCTGTCATCAAGAGTCTCAAGGCAGTTTCTCACACTCAGGTTGTACTCAGGGAACAAACATTTTCCCACACAGGCAGTAAAGGCAATAGAGAGGCGAAGTCCCGCCCGTCTACTTCCGACCCATGGGACCTTATTTCGGAAAAAGTATGTATTGAAGTCAATGGGGAGAGAAAGATTATCTTTCGATCCCGTTTGAATTGTACCACGAATCACACATATGATGTTTGTCAATATTAAAAAATAATTTCCATGTCAAAAAAGTCACAGTTTGTCGTAAAACTGTTGAAATATAAGACTATGAAAAATACGCATCTAGAAAGACTACAAATCCCAGAATTCCGGTCCCGCATGCTGGCTCTTAAGGAACCGACTAACTCCCCTTTTGTGTGTGTCCAGCTCTCAACATGCCCAGACTTGGAGTGATTTTCACCTCTTTTAATACTTTTCGCCTCATTCTGAAAGAAAGGAGTGAAATATGCCAACGTGACGGCCGTCTTGGTGTGTGGTGCGAGACGGGAGATGTAGTTCATTGAGCGGTTTCACACAAAAAAGTGTTATTTCACAGTTTTACGACACATTTTTCTTTTTTTGACTTGCAAAATTATGTGTAATTCGTGGCACAATTCAAACGGGATCGAAAGATAATCTTTCTCTCCCCATTGACTTCAATACATACTTTTTCCGAAATAAGGTCCCATGGAGGTTCACCGGAAGGGGAGGGACTTCGCCTCTCTATACTCTCTTAGGCAATAGCCATCAGAATATGCAAAAGACCGTATAATATTGGAAGTAAGTTTAACTATGTTCGTTGTTGCACTATTGTTTTTCACCAACCACCTGTGGGACTCAATAGACACATTGTCCTCTGCTTTTCCATTAACTTGAAGACAGTTCAGCTTTTTGGTTGAATAGGTCCCTCACTTCATGGCTTTGATTCCTCTTAAATGTCCCTCGGCACATATGCAAAACTGATGGTCTCTTGAAGTGATTGGACATTATTCATCACAGAAAGGGGATGAAATGGGAAAATCTAAGCCATAGACCAAAGTATTGGTCCCATTTCCCATGCAGCAATATAAGCGCTAATATATTCATTGCGTTAATTAGACTGTAGCCACCTGGAAACAAGACGAGTTGTATCCTTTGGTGTCTGATAGTGGACACTTAACACAGGATTAAGAAAATCACAATGTGAATGCTACATGTATCAACACACAGCCTGCTTTTATAATGGCTGAATAGAGGGCTGTAATTACAAGGAATTCCCAACAATGGCACATAAAGGTTGCTGTGATATTCTGCCAGGAGCAGGAATGTGACCTTTTGACATTTGACCCTAAAAAGAGATAAAGTGGATGGTATGTCCCTGAATAAACTTCCTTTTTTTCCTTCAAAATTGTACCTGGTACAACAGCTGGTGGCACACATATGCACAAAAGGATGTGGATAGAGCCAGATAAAAGTGAGCTGGTTGTTTGTTTTTTCACTGAGATTAGATAAGTACTACATTATTCTCTGTAACACAATGTTAAAGTGTTTAGGCACTTTAACAGTTTGCTAATGTTTACTCTTCCTCTGTTGACGTGGCTTTCAGTAATCAGCGTGATGGATTCATTTAATACATCCAGTATTAATCACAAGTCGTGGCTTGCAGGTTGTCAGGTAAATACTGTTGCTGTGGCTTGGAGCTTATATGCATTTATTCACATGTCCCAACACACTCACGCAGAGTTTCCCATGTGAACATTTCAGCAAAGCCACTCCCTGCTCTCCAAAACTTGGCTTGATATGAGGAGGGCCCCCGCTATTTGTGTTGCCATGGCGACTGTTCATTCTGCTGTGAACTTTGGAGCAGTGCACACACAGCCCTGATTGTGTCTGACCTTAGAGCGCACTGCGCAGAGCCAAACTTTTTGACTTTGCACAAGTATTAGTGAAGCACGCTGCCCACAGAGCATGCATTCAGAAAGGGATTGTTAGAAAACTAGACAGTTGTGCAACTTACTTAAGTCACTTCTTTAAAATAAATAATATTCTTGAGTGTTCTTTGATCATGTTGTCGACTATATTATTTAATTGTTTAAAAAATACCCTTAAGTGCAACAAAACTTGGGTGGATTTAGTGGTAGATGTGTATGAATCTTAATTTTGATAGAATTCAGCCTGTCAGAGGAGGAGCCTGGTCAGGTTTCAGTAGACTGTGAAACATGAAACAGATTTATCACATAACTGGATTCGGACTTAACTGGACCCTTCCTTCTCAGCATAACCCAAATAAAAATGGTACAGAAGCCAAATGAGAGTCCATGCAGTGTTAACAACTCAGAAATCATGTGTTTTATCAAAAAGCACCATTAAAAATAGAGGAAAAGTTGGCCAGATTCTCAGAATTTCAACCACCAAAAGTTCATATTTGAAATATATAGAAGTCAATGCAAGGAGAGAAATAAACAGGTACACAAATAGCTGACCACATGACGGATAAAGCAATGTCACTTTGAAAGAGGCTTAGATAATGGGCTAATGTAGCACGTGTACAGCATCTTATAAACGTATATTGTGTCATACTTAACACTGACTACATCATGGTTTTCAGCAGAGTTTGAATATGTGGTGTCTTAATTTTTTACAATATTTTACCCATTATTGTAGTTGCTGCTGATGCACAGTATTCTCCTGCAATGCGTAAAAGAAAAGAAAGAGCTGCCTTGGAGGGAAATTAAGTAAATCATGTCTGATGGCAGCTCCAAAAAAAATCTTTAAACATTTTGCAACACTTGGTCATTTTATAAACCATTTCTTATCTCATTTGAAGCAACACGCAGCGATAGTCCAGCTCCAGGTTTTATTGTCTGCCCGAGTGGTCGTCCTCCCTGTTGTCCGTGTGTCTCTGTGTGAGTGTGTGTGTGTGAGAGGGTGTGTGTGTTTAATGATGGTGGGGTCCCATACATTCTCATGGTAATTGGAGGTCTGGAATGGAGCTTTTGCAGCGGGATGTGCACTCCTCTACGGGCTCAGGAGCTGGACTTCAGATTGACAATGGACTATCGTAGAATGGGTGGCGTTGTTTGAACCCCTGTGTGTGTGTGTGTGTGTGTGTTTGTGTTTGTGTGTGTATGTGGGGGGGATGTGCTTTCTGAAGTGGCTTGAAGAAAGTTGTGAGCAGCAGGTGGGTGAAGCCTCTTCATCTTCTGTTTTCTGTGTGTGTCCAAGGCAGTGAAAATATGGAGAGAATGCATCAGTGGATTTTAAAGAGAATATTCTGGACTTTGACATGCTATTTTCTCAGGTGCAAGTGTACACGTGCATTGGATTACTTGTGCGGATTTGCAGACTAACTGAAAAAAAACTGAAAATAAAAAGCAATTAATACAGTGACAATAATTATAAACATATTTCGTTGTGTTTGTTTTGTGTTTTCAAGGAAACAATTAAGGGGAAATGTTAATATTCATTTATAACCGCATTGATAAAGGACTGTAACATTTCATTTGAGGCCATTCTTTGATCCAAGATTTTTAACTAATCCTAAGTGGTCTTTAAATATTCTAAGCAGCATTGCATGCATTTAAGTGGGCAAAATGTGAACAAGGGCTCCTTTGCTTCAGAAAACAAACAAACGGCAATGCTTGTCATCGTAGGAATACTGAAAAAACAGCACTTTAGTCACAGTCGCACTTATCTTTAGGAAACTTGAAGCCATTCATTCTGACTGAGCTGTCCTCTGTTGGTGCCACTTGATACTGTATCTACTTTATCTTTTGTTAAATTCTTGATGTCCTTTGATAATCTTATCAGTCGTGACTGAGGCTGCAGTCACACATAGATTGAAGATGCGGTGCAGTGAGAAAAGTTACCCAGCTCACGTCATTTTATATCACTTTTAAGCACACTCCCTACTGTGACTTTCCCAGACGTCCAGTGCTGTGTGTTTAATCTACAAACTTAGTGTTGAATATGATTCATAAGGCGAGACTGCAATCAGCTGATTCCAACTTGACACTATGTTGAAATAGTCTGTTTCCTTTGAAGTGTTCAAGTTTGCTGCTCTATATAGTATTGAATCAACCTGTTGATGCCTTTTCATTGCAGTCACTTAAAATCTTGGGCAACATTTGACAGTGTAAGAA
Organism: Gymnodraco acuticeps; assembly: GCF_902827175.1. NCBI lineage: Eukaryota > Metazoa > Chordata > Actinopteri > Perciformes > Bathydraconidae > Gymnodraco > Gymnodraco acuticeps. Next base: position 425,252 of record NW_022990023.1, read on the forward strand.
AATAGATATTGCCTAGATATTGTTTGACTATTAACATCAGAACCTCATAAGCAGCCTCAATGGATTTGAAAAACATAATGAATTGAGTCCCGTTTATATAACAGTTGGATAGGGAGACATGTTTGATGACATTCAAATGAGTACAGTTCCTCTGCATGCATTAGCCCATAACCCCATATATGTCCCCATATCACATAAGCAGTGTCTTTGTTAAATGTTTCCAAACTCTTTAATATGTGTAACCAGGTCAGCGCTTGAATGCAATTACAGCTGGCTTTCTGCACAGACAACCCCTCACCCCCCGCAGAGCCAGGATCCTGGTTCCCCTTGTCTGGAAGTCTGCATAAAGAGTCGATTATACAGTAAACAAACTACTTCTACAGTATGTGTGTTTAAACATACCCAAGGCTTATTGTATGCTACTGCACGTACTGATCCCGCAAATGACATACACACCCAGAGCAGTTTAAACGTGTATTTTCCCTCTAGCGTTTAAACATCTATTTCTTGAACCTGTCCAATGTTTTCTTGTTAGGACAAGAGTGAAAGCTTTTTGTATTATTTATTAGCAGTTATCCTTCTATCACATAGAGTAGGTCCACTATTAGTCCTCATATAGCAGGTATTGACTTGGTATTCAACAGGTGTTTACAGTCCGATCACAGCTAACACTAGTGAACACTAGCACTATCTTTTCTTTTTTCCTGTTTTATTGTGTTCCACTGTTGGAGGAGCCTGTGACCTAAGATTTTCATTGTCATAACTACACTGTAGCTATGTACGTATGACTAATAACAGCCTTGAACCTTAAAAGAAGAGATGTTACAAATTAAGTGGTATTGTATCATACCTGATTGAGAGGAAAATCAGCTGGCAACAATTCCGCTCATCCATGTTCTGACTTTAGATACTTGAATAACATCCTCAACAGTTGGTTACGATTGTTCGTATTATTATTGTGAATGATAGTTCATAGAGCACCTCCTAGTTTTCTAGATCTAGATCATTTGAAGGCTTGCTCCTATAATTAAGTTTTCAACAGCAGGTGGTTGTTTGCTCTGATTGTTGTCATCTTGTCACAGACTGTGATTCAGTACATTCAGTGATTGTTATGTGGGTGTTTCCTGTTGCTGCGGACTGGGTGAAAAGGGCAGATCCCGTTCCACATGATGATAGTTTAATGCTACACCTCACCCTGTAGGCACCTTACATGTCGTCGTTTCTCACTCACAACCCAGTGAATATCATTTCCGCTGTACATCAGATTGGAAAGGAATTGTACAGTAAAATATTCTAGCCTCTTGTTGTGTGTGTGTTTTGCCAACAAGTGCACAATGCCCATGCTTTCTTTATAATACTCCACAAAGAAAAGTAAAGTGGACATTTATTAAATGGGGTCAGATTCTGGTCCTGCATTTCCACAGGTTGTTATGATGGAAATAGCTTCCTATTTAGCCGTGTGAAGTGGAGCATAGGACGCTGTGTATGTGGAGGATCAAACGTGGGAATGAGCCGATTGATTCCAATTAAATTCTGAGTCTTTTGTTTTCAGTCTGTCTTTGTATTGCTGCTTGTGTGACTTTTAAAACCCATTAGTGAGCTACTTTCTCAGCAGTGGGGGAATGTTAGCGATTGGTGGAGCAGCAGTGACGGATGATGCAGGGATAAATGGGGCGAGCAAAGTGAGAAAAGCTCCTTTGAGTCGAGCTTTAGCCGAGTCACGTGAAGAGAGAGGCAGACAAAAGGCAGGTGGCCTGAGGATCAGACAGAAATTTGGGTCAACATTTTCTATTTTGTTTGCATTAAAACGTAAAAAAAGACATTGCATTAAAGTGGTGCAAGGTTTTTACATGAGAAGTTTGCATGGTTCTGTAATTAATCACACTTAGGAACTACATTTACAAAAGGATGTAATTGCCTTGATTTTATTTAAACATGACTATGACACTGCAGCAGTCTGGCGTGTCTGTGTGTGTTGGTGGTGTCTCGCATGCAAGCATTTTCAAGTTCATTAGGGTAAGCAGAGTTAACTTCATTAGCCTCTGACAGCTTCTGTTAGGAGCTAGAGTGAGGTCATCCTTGTCTGTCAACACATCGCATGCTACATCTTGACCTACTGAGACGTAACAGAGCCTCAATCTAAAATATACACAACCTTGAACTGCAGCTGTTTTTACACTCCACAGATCCTCTAAGTAGCACACTAACCCATCTGAATTAAAGTGGTACTTGTCTTTACAAGACGGTTACAGTAGGTGTTTCTGCTGCCACTATTTATTTTCCTCTGCACTTCACCGTTAATGTAAAAGGAAAGGATGGTTTTAATCTATATTTTTTTGTCAACAAATCCATGAGAAGTCAAAACTGAAATTGTGTTAGTCTATCTCATGATACTTTACGACCTCCTCAGCCTCAAGTCCATTTGTTTCTCATGAAGTTGTAAGTCTTAAAAAACATGTAAACATTTCAAAAAACAACCAGGCACTGTTTTAACCTAAAATGACTTAAACAGCAGAATAAAATTGTTTTTCGGGGACGTATTTACTGCCACAGGTTTAATGCTCTAATTAGTATGGTAATGAAGGAACGTGTTAGTGAGTTCAATAGTGTGGCGTTTTTATAGTTGTTTTGATTACATTCCAGTCTATGGCACAAAGAAAGAGGCTTGGGCTTTGGATGCACCAATAATTCATTGTCAGCTTAGTTTTTATGGGCTTTTTTGGCCATTATAGAATATCTCTAGACATATCCTTTCACCTAAGTGCCTAATGTCCCACTGAGTAATCACAGATACAGAGAGCACATGTGGTGACTGAAGATATGTATACGGCATGTATCATCACTGTCCAGCGCTGTTATCTCTGCTCCCTCAGTCCCCTCTAGCTGCCTCCTCTTCAGTGTCTGCTCGGCCCCTGAGAGCCTGTACGTCTGTAGTTGCTGTCACTGGCCATTGTGCCGCATACAAAGAGCCTGAGTCCACTCCAGTTATGGGTCCATTCATAAAGCGCAGCGGTGCATGAACCAGGCTCTCCCTCCGGCCCCGGGCACCCCCACAGATCGGGCCTCTGGGAGTGAGAGCGGAGACATTGATCAAAAGCTATCGAAGGAGAGGACGAGTAAAAGACGGGGTGGGTGGGCGGGGGTGCAGGATCATGTTGGATACAATGAATGGAGACATGGGCTGGGAACTGTTTTTCTTTCCCTTTTTCGGACTTTGCTTTTCATTCTTTTTTGCTGTATCGAGCTTTGTGTTTTGCCAATTTCATGGCAAATTATGAGCCTAAATTGATCCATTTATGGGAAAAAATCATAATATTTACTTAAACATTTTATAAGAGAAGTGGACTATTAGATGGACTAAATCTTTTTTTTTAATATGTGATTTATTTGTGACATTGTCAAACACAGAAAGCATACATACACAGACATGTACAATAAAGGGAGTAAAATAGACCATTCTACCAGGGTCAACCATAAAAAACAAAATAAACAAACGGACCTTAACCACAAACAACAACATTGAAATAAAATAAATAATAATAACAACAAAAGAAACACATATACAACTAAATCTGTCTTCTTCTTCTCCAGAGATGACGCTCCTGTCCTCCCAACCCAAACTTCTGGACTCCGTCGAAACCTTGGACTCCTCCCCCGCCGCAGGCACCGAGGACCCCGAGCTGAGGATGCTGGAGAAGAGGTCAAAGGTCATCGAGGAGCTGCTGCAGACGGAGAAGGACTACATCAAAGACCTGCAGATGTGTGTCGAGGAGATCATCGAGCCACTGCAGAAGAAGCAGGTTAGAAGATGTAGACGCGGAGAAAATATGTCATCATCATCAAAAACCTAACCAAGAAACTTTTATCAGTGTTTTTTAACTTTATTTCTGCATTTATTAAAGGTGAAGAATGTGGACTTTGATGGGCTCTTTGGCAACATCGGCTCTGTGATCGACCTGTCACAACGCCTGTATGAAACACTGCAGGACACAGACTCTATCGGTAAGAAGCCAGTTTCTTGATGCACATCCTTTGGACATCTTTTTCACCAACCAGGAGTCAAGTAACTTCTTTCCCAAGCTGTGCTGTTATATACAAGAGTTTGAAAGCATTTGAAAATAGCTACCATTGGAGAAAGTTAGGGGAAATATCACAATTCAATTCATATTTGAGTATTTCCTTAAAAAGGTTCAGATTCTGTCTTTACCAACTTACCTAACTTTGTTTCCTGTTTGACTTTAATCACCTGTGTTAGTGAGAAACATCCCCCACCATCCTTCTCTCTGACCTTACGTTTCTGTACCCTGGGCTCTTAGGAAATGTATTTCTGGGCTTCAAATCTGAGCTTGAAGAAGTGTACAAGATCTACTGCCAGAACCACGACGATGCCATCTCTCTGCTCGAGAGCTACGAGAAAGAAGAAAACATCCAGAGCCACGTGTTGGAGTGTCTGGAGAGACTGAGGTGAGTCACTGAGAGGAGGGAGAAAAGGTCCAAAAGGATCTCTCACTAGTTTGAGGTTTCAGCTTGACTTGTGCGTTTGACTTAAAACACTTTTTTCGCATGATGGTGTGTTTTAAAAGCATGAAATCAAAGCAAGAGTTGCCGCGACTAATACGAGTATAAAGTTGTTTTTGAACATTAACTGTAAAGTCTGTCGATCATTTATTGTGTGTAGAGTAAAATGTTTTTTTTTATTTCAACTTTAAATAGGGTTTTCTGTAGAATACAAACTTTAAAGTTGATACTGTAAACAGTTATGGCATTCAGATTTTCAGTTGTCAATACATATATATATATATATATATATTTTAAAAGGTTGTTGTGTAGTAAGGCCACAGTAAGGTTTGCTGTTGGCTGATACTCTCATGGAAACAATTTATGATGGTGTTTTTATCAGACTTTGAACTGTGATGCATAAGCTAGTTATGAAAGGGGAATGCAGTCCAAGTACATCTTTAAACAGAAGATGTACTTTTGAACTTTAATACATTTTTGTATTTGCTAATTTTCAGTAAACATGCCTTTACTATATTCCTACCGTACACATGCTATATGTGCACTAAGATGGAGCGCTGTGACTTCTCAGTAATGTAGAGCAGTCAAAGAATGTGATCTAACTGGTTTCACTTGTCTAGTTTCAACATCTGTGACTCAGACACTTGATAATGTTGTAAAAGTAAGTCATCAATCAGGGTTTGAAGATAAACACAGGTTGGTTCTCTGGAAGATTAAAAAAAGGGCACTGTTTCCAAGAAGTCACACTTAACAAAAGGGCAATGTACAGCTGTGTGTTGTAAACACTGACAATCTTTTGTTGAAATTAATTTGTTATCAGTTTCTTTTGAAATACTGCTTTTATACTCATTGTGTAGGTTTACTATACTGTTGCTAGCCTCAGGAAAGTAATAGTATTTCTAAAGTGAGTGTCTGCTGCAACCTATTCAGCTTTGAAAGGTCATCTATCTACCGCCCAGTAGAATTTGAAGAGTTTTACTGCCACACCGGGCCTCTGTCCAGTTTTAAAAGAGAATTCACAAAACAAAACCATAACAACCACGGTGCAGCTGGCTGTTTTCTTGCAAAGTAAAGTCCTGGATTAAGTCCCTTCATAAGCAAATACTTCCTTTGAGTTCTTAGAATTTAACTTATAGAAATATGAAGCATTAATGACATTTTCTAATCAGAGGTTAATAAATCCTGTTTTTGTCATCTTTTTCCAACCTTCACTTCAACAGGGCCATATATCGAGAGTGGTAAGTGTCCATAACAAGTGATGTCATGATTTTACAGAATGAGAATCATCTCGACCGCATGCCTGTTGCTCATTAACCCCCGGGAAATGACCTCTTTGTGTGTTGTGTGTGTTTGTGATGCTGTGGAAGACTCTAAAACATGTGTGCTGGCATTTCATTTTCTTCTCTGGACTAAGATGAATTCAATGTATTTGTTGTTTGTGCATGTGAATACTGTATATAATTGTTGGGAAGAGACATATTCCGTCTCATTCGTGGAAAAGAAAGGTAATCGTTGATGCCATCTTCTGGACAAAAAAAGCAATAGCAATAAACATTAACTGATCTAGTTAGTATTATTTAAAATATAATACCCATTATAGGATTTCTCTATTGTGAAAATGTTGTAACTCAAAGCTCTCTTTATGGAGAATAGGGTAACCACAATTCTAACTCTTACACCATAAACAAGTCATATTGCATGTGACCTCATTTGACAAAGTGAAAACTGTGAATGTTGACAGTTTTTACTGTTTAAATTTGGAAATGTGTTTACCCTAAATAGGCAGATAAGATTCCACAATTCATACCTCAGTTTCTAACACCTTATTTTAACAATAGCAGTATATTTTCTTTGACGCTCATGCAGACATCCAATCACAATTGGGCTTTGAACACCTGCATTATGCAATTGACCTTGTTACTATATATCCAGAAGATTGCATTAAAACTAAACAAATCGATATTTTTTTTCTATTTGTGTGTTCTTTTTTCACTTATGTCTCCCAAAAACTGTGTGATCATCATCAGAATATATGAATATGTGATGATGGTTACATATCATTGGATCATACATCCACATGATACAGAGACGTGTGTTATCTGGGGAAATAATAGAATAGCTGTGATGGTGATAGTGGCTGTGTGTGAGCTTCTCTTCACATATCATAATTTCTTCCTCCAACCAAACCCTCTCACTTTTTTCAGGGGGAAAACAAACTACATCAACCTCGGCTCCTTCCTAATCAAGCCGGTTCAGCGGGTGATGCGTTACCCCCTGCTGCTGATGGAGCTGCTGGGGGCCACACCCGAGAGCCACCACGACCGGCCCCTGCTGACCGAGGCTCTGCAGGCCATCAAAGAGATCAACGTGAACATCAACGAGTACAAACGCAGGAAGGACCTAGGTAACAACAAATCCCTTAAAGCCTGCTGGTTGGTCTGTATTTGGGAAATCGTTTCTTCAGTGCAGAGTCTGAACTATTTTCCCTCTGCTGCCCCCAGTGGTTAAATACAGGAAAGTCGACGAGGACACGTTCATCGACAAGATCTCCAAGCTGAGCATGCACTCCATTATCAAGAAATCCAACCGAGTCAGCAGCCACCTCAAACACCTCACAGGAATCTCCCCCCAGGTACATCCCTGTTTTTATTTCTTAACCCAAGCGAAGTGTAGTCAGGTTTTTGTGAATGAAATCGTGCTGATCTCTTTCTTCTGTCTTTCTCACAGATTAAAGATGAAGCGTTTGATGAAGCAGAGAAGAAGTTCAGGCTACAGGAGAGACTCATCAAGTCTTTCATCAGAGATATTTCCTTGTACCTGCAACATATAAGGGTACGAACATGTTATCACTATGATATAAACTCCCAAGAAGACACAACTAGAAATATCTCCTGTGGCTGATCCGTGTCGTTTTAATTGCATCTTAAAGTACTTCCAAAATGTAATTATTCTTAACAACGATAAATCCTACATTTATTTTCAAACCAACTACTGAAAAACAAACATATTCCCATTGTTTTTAATGAATATATACATGTAATAATTCTTAATTTTGCTGATTAGCTCAGTATTTTATTGTGACCTTTTAACTAAAAAGTATTTAGTTTATTGTTTTTATATTATGGACTGGCATAGCCTGTTCCTCCCATTCTACATCAGTGCAGAAGATAAAAACATATGATATGATTCCATAAAAATAAAAACCATCCTTAAAAACCCTATTGTTAATGAGACCAGTGAACTACACACATACTCCACCGAGTGTATCTATATGTTGTTGGTGCTTGCATGGATTGTAATAAAATGTATCTCTTCAGGAATCGGCGTCTGTGAAGGTCTTGGCGGCCATCAGTTTCTGTGACATCTACACAGAGCGCAGCATTCTCGACCCGGAGAGATTCCAGAGAGCTCACCGCTGCATCAGCGACAAACAGTTCACTCAATTTGTAAGTCCACTTCCTGTTTGTTATCATTTAGTTTCTATTAAAGGGCATTGAGAATGACTCTGATGACCTCCATCAACCCTCTCCTCTCCTTTCCCCTTACAGAAGGAGCGCACAGAGGCCTTAGTCATCAACCCGCTCACCCAGCTGCTCCTCATGTTCGCCGGGCCGCACAAGCTCATCCAGAAGCGCTTCGACAAGCTGCTGGACTACGACAACTGCAAGGAGCGCGCCGAACGCCTCAAGGACCGCCGCGTCCAGGACGAGCTGCAGGCGGCGCGCAACAACTACGAGGCGCTCAACGCACAACTCCTGGACGAGCTGCCCAAGTTCCACGGAGCAGCAGAGAATCTGTTCACCGGCTGCGTGAGGGCCTTCGCTCACTCACAGAAGAACTTCACCAAGACCACGCTGGGAGAGCTGAAGCCCCTCCTACAAGCTGTGAGTAACTTTGGTTATGAGTGTATTGAGGATTGTGGGACATAATAATCATACTAATACATTCTTCACTCATTATATTATATTCTGTTGTTAACCCTGACTTTTTCTTTACACTTTCTTTCTTCCAGTTTTCTAACAAAGTAGGCCCAGAGGGGAACCTGATCTCTAAGTTTCAAGAGGAGTACGGTCGGGTTCTCCAACTCCTGCAGAGCTTTAGCTTCTGCCCGGAGAACCTTCCTCCTGCCGCCTCCACCAAAAAGACCGTAGAGAAGAAGACTATGGAGAAGCAGATTTCAAGAAAGCATCTGCCGGCACCTGTGAGTGAAACGCTCATCTTATATGCTCCCTCTCTTATTCTCTGCATTACTTAAAAAACAGTGCAATATTGTGTGTATGATTTATTAAACAGTGCAATATTCATATTTAGGATTATTATTTTGAACATTATTCTGGTTTTCATTATTAATATCTTTCTTATTAATACAAATACACCACTGTATATATTGCAATACACTCTTTTACATGTATATTGTTCTTACATAATAAACTACAATGTGAACATGTTTTACTTTAGCCGTTTTTAAATGTTTTCTTTCTTTTATTGTAACCAAAATCAATAATGATAAAATACGTATTCTATTTCTGTTTCTGATTGGTGCCAGACCAAATTCATGATCTAACTGTGACTCCTGTCCTTGTCGCTTTCAGCCCAACCACATCTCGCAGACGGACGAGCACCGGGCGGGACTTCTGGCACGTTACGGACCTGAGAAACTTTTCCAGGCAGAGAGAAACTTCAACGCAGCCCAGGATCTGGACGTGTCTGTACTGGAGGGAGACCTTGTGGGTGTCATTAAGCAGCAGGACCCCATGGGTAGCAACAACCGCTGGCTCATTGATACAGGAGGTAGGTCATTCGTACTCAAAGATTCAAAAGTGTTATTGTCGTGTGAACATAAGCTACAGTGTAGAAATGGCAATGAAAATGTTATGAATCTTTTTGCACAAAAATACAAATAAAAAATAGTGCATGAAGTCTTATGTAAATAGATTATGATATACAAGAACAGAATGTGAAATTACATAAAGACGAAATTAAATACGGTTTATTGTGGTGATAACTATTTAGATAAATAAGTAGATTGCAAGATGACAAACAGATGAATGTTTATCGAGGCACTTTACAGAGCTCAGGTGTTTAGCAGTCTTATGACCTGTGGGAGAAAACTGTCCCTGAGTCTGTAAGCCCTGATGAAGAGCAACATTTTTGGATGTGCTTCTGACATTTGAAAATATAATGATGCTTAATAAATATTTATTTGCTTGTTTTGCAGTCGGCAAGGGTTTTGTTTACAGCTCCTTCCTGAAACCCTACAACCCACGCAGGAGCCAATCGGACGTGTCCATCGAGAGCCAGTCGTCCAATGAGTCGGGCTACGGCGGCTCCTCGCCTGTTTTCTCACGCCAAAACAGCAACAGCACGCTAACCTTCAACCAGGAAGCAGCCACCGTCAGCTTCTCCACGTCGCAGCCCACGGGTCATTCCTCACCACACCCTTCTCTCGACTCTGCCTCGTCTCGTCGAAGTAACCCCAGAGACACTCCCAGCCTCGACCCTGCCAGTCAGAGCAACTCCATCAACTCCTCGCCCAGAAATCCCGCAAACCGCAGGGAGTTCTCAGAACAAACTCACAGAATTTCCTCCAGAGACACGGAGCCTTCTCACCGGCATCACAGAGACTCGTACGATGCGGGAGCGAGCAGCCACAAGGAGACGGCAGACCTCTCGGAGACAGACTCTTATTCTTCACTCAGAAACAATCGATCACAGCGGCATGGACACACGGACAAAACCTACAGTTCATACCAGTTGAGAAACGGAGATAACGGGGGCCAGAAGAGGGCCGCTCCCCCCAGAGAGGTGTACATCGAGCCGGAGCCAGAAGCAGAAGATGAGAGTGAAGTAGACGGTCATCAGGTGAGAGGAAGTTTGAATCCTACGATGGAATTTAATACTATAACAAGGGCAGACATTTAATTTTCAAGTGATGAGAGTAACCATGTTAAACTAAGGGATTGATGTTATAGAGAAAATCATACATCCCAAATAACTCAATATTGATACTTTAACCAGGGCTTAGGGTTGACCATTGATGCTTTCAAAACATATTTTGACAATCATATTTTTGATTTATAATCATTGGGGTGGATTTTATGACTAAGTGGCCTAATGCAAATCCCTTTATTGAAATGTTGCTTTTGAAACCAGGAAGAAAAACACACTTAGGATTTTATAATAGACAAAATCTAAGACTAAATAGCTTGTATCATATCAAAATATTGATATACAATCCCTATTTGAACTTTTACCCAACAAAAGCAGCTTCTGTTAGTTTCTTTTATCTAATTTTAAAAAATCATAATTCATTGTTGTTTCCCACAAGCCCATCCTAGATACTACCACCAGATATTAATACTGCTTTTAAAATGTTGGGGGAAAAAACTGCGTTGACTGACTGTGTTTTTATTTATTTTTCCCGTTTTTAGATCTACTATGCTATCTACTCCTTCGAGGCTCGTTGTGCCAATGAACTGACCATCTCAGCCAATCAGAGGCTGCGGATTCTGGAGTTCGAGGACTTGAACGGCAACAGTGAGTGGTGGCTCGGGGAGGCGGAAGGCCGGCGAGGCTACGTGCCTTCAAACTACATCCGCAAATCAGAATATACCTGAACAAAGTTTCACCCTGAAGACTGTACGACGCCTTGAGGAAGGCTCTCTGAGCAGACAAGCATCTGGACACATGGTCGCTTATTTCTGATCTGTTATATCATGGAGTTTGATAGTGAGAAAGACTGACCATTGCGCCTGACTCTGCTCCTAAGAGTTAGCATTTTATGCCTATATTTATAGACTTTTTTATATTATTTTTACTTACTGGAAATTGCACCTACTCCCTCTTGTTTCCAGTGATAAACCTGTGAATTGCACCATATTTTTGGCCATATTCTCTGTGGCTGAAGACAATGAAATGTATGTTTAAGAGTCTTAAAGGTTGACGCATTGGGAGATTGCAATGGAAATGTGAATGTTTTGGGTTCAGGCTGGATTTTTTTCTAAACAAACATCAAGATGTATGAAGACAGACTTATGTTAACACTGTGTTAATGACTTTTTTCTGCTTGTGGTTTACCACTAGAATGATGAATGAATATTAGATGACATCTATGCCGTAATGTTCAACAATCAAGGTTTGAGGCACTTATGTTGATTATCCACTGGTGGCGAGCTTTGAAGTGTCTGTGGAGCAATCAACAAGAATTTGGCGTATTGTATGAATTGAATCTGTAATTAAAAAAAAGCTGAATATATGGTTTAGCACTCCCCTTGTCGATACACTTTGACACCGTGCAAACAGGTGATGACCGGCTGAACCTGTCAGAAGAGGTTAAAGAACACGGAGAAAGAGGTCGTGCTCCAAACTCAACTCTTTGTACATTATATATAGTGCTGTATATTGAGAATATGCTATTGCACCCACTGTAAAGTGATCACTGTTTGAATAAAAAAAACAGCTCAGCTGACAAATTAAGCCAATTTCTTACATTTATTTTTGTTTGTTTTCAAGGGTGTTGTTCGAAAAATACTTTACTACGTGTTTTTACAGATTCAACTTTTTTTAAATTTTACAAATAAAATCCCTTTTTTTTTTTTTCATAAACATAAGAGGGAAACAGTCCAGATCAGACATAGAAAAGGGATCAGACATTTTTTCTCAGTTGCCTGTCAGGGTTTCTGTAGTTTATCATGCAACAATTTGAATATTGTGTTCAACTAATACATTACAAATCAGTCCTGAACTTATAGTAATTATTACATTAGCATATACTGTATAGAAGCCAAGCAGAAGTATAATGCAGTACAATTTGCAATAATGTATACAGTGCAAAACTGAATAAGGGTGTTTTGCATTTTGCAAAATGGTACCATTTTCATAACGTTTGCAAATTGTAAACAAGATTGATGTGATACAATTCCAGCTCTTCAACTTGTTGGGAAACCTGAACTCAGGTTAATAAATTTTTTGATTTAAGGGATACATTTATTGAGTGGATTATTAAAAACACACCAACTATGCCAAGAGCGTCAACATATCACCTCCCATCGACTTTCTAACTCTCTACCACTTTATGCCTGTAAGCACCTCCACAGTAAGAAAGGTCACAGGGCAAAAAGACAAAGTATTTAATCACATGTAACTCCTGTCAAATCAATGCAGTTTCCTAATGATTTACCGGTGGGTGGAGTGTTAGTGAGGGGTTATTTAGAACGGTGTGAGCATGAAGCCCACCGTAGATTGACACTGGTCCCATCATGGTCTGCTCTAGTTTTGATATTACAACTGTGTGCATTCACTGCATTCGGCCAGGACTCGTACTGTATGTGAGTATGCATATGCCATAGATTTTATTATTTTTGAAAAAGCATTTATAGCATTAAAAAATGTCAAAAGGAATTAAACCTAGAACTTGACAAATAATTGATATATTTCTATAAGTTTACAGGATGTCACAGAACCAGATGAGGTACACATTTATTTACCTTGAAATAAACGTTTTATGAGTGGAATGCTTAAATGCCCCTCTTTTCCTCACAGAGTATTATTATGACGATTATACCACGACAGCCCGGCAGAAGATGTTAATTCGACTCTAGATGACTGGTTGTATGAACTCATAGATGTCGCAGGTAAATGACCTCTAAATGCTTAAAGATGCAACAGTTTTTATCCTCTCTGTAAAGATGTAAGGCAGGTCACTCCACAGAAACTGCCCTCCTTGCTGTCACTGAGGAACTGCACACGGCTAAAGCAGCCTCCCTCTCCTCTGTCATCATCCTTTTGGACCTGTCTGCTGCATTCGACACGGTGAATCATCAGATCCTCCTTTGCACTCTCCAAGAACTTGGAGTTTCAGGCTCTGCACTTTCCCTCATCACCTCATACCTCAAAGACCGTACCTACAGGGTAACTTGAAGAGGGTCGGAGTCCGACCCTTGTCAATTAACTACAGGGGTCCCTCAGGGCTCTGTTCTTGGTCCCCTACTCTTCTCCTTGTACACAAACTCGCTCGGATCAGTCATTAGCCCGCATGGTTTTTCATACCACTGCTACGCTGACGACACCCAATTAATTCTGTCCTTTCCCCGCTCAGAGACCCAGGTCGTCGCACGCATCTCTGCTTGTCTAGCTGACATCTCTCAGTGGATGTCTGCTCACCACCTCAAGCTCAACCTTGACAAGACTGAACTGCTTTTCCTTCCGGGAAAAGATTGTCCCACTCTTGACCTGACAATCAACATCGGCACCTCTATTGTTTCCCCGACTCAGACTGCAAGGAATCTGGGTGTGACCCTAGATAACAACCTGTCCTTCACTGCAAACATAGCTGCTACAACCCGCTGCTGCAGATACACGCTTTACAACATCAGGAGGATACGTCCCCAGCTGACCCAGAAAGCGACGCAGGTTCTGGTCCAGGCTCTCGTCATCTCACGCCTAGACTACTGCAACTCCCTCCTGGCTGGTCTACCTGCATGTGCCATCCGATCTCTGCAGCTCATCCAGAATGCAGCGGCTCGTCTGGTCTTCAACCTTCCTAAATGCTCACGCTGCTCCTCCGCTCCCTTCACTGGCTTCCGGTAACTGCTAGAATTCAATCTACTTCAAGACAATGGTACTTGCGTACCATGCTGCGAATGGATCTGGCCCTTCCTACATCCAGGACATGGTTAAACCGTACACCCCAGCACGTGCACTCCGCTCTGCATCAGCCAAACGGCTCGCTGCACCCTCACTGCGAGGGGGACCCAAGTTCCCATCAGCAAAAACACGTGGGTTTGCTATCCTAGCTCCAAAATGGTGGAATGAGCTCCCCATTGACATCAGGACAGCAGAAAGCTTACACACCTTCCGGCGCAGACTAAAAACTCATCTCTTTCGACTCCACTTCGAGCGATAGAACTATTAACAAAGCACTTATATACTAATAAAGGACTGGCTTATCTAAAGCCAGTTGAGTAGCACTTGAAATGTGTTTGCTCTATGAAACCTGATGTACTTATATGATTCTGTTTTCTTCAAGTTTGTGTTTTGTTGGTCGAACCCACTTATTGTAAGTCGCTTTGGATAAAAGCGTCAGCTAAATGCAATGTAATGTAATGTATTGATTAAGGCTTTACTGATGCAAATACATCAATTGCACTCTGCTCCTGACTGATTTTTCTGTGTGGTAAGTAACTGATGAGTCTGCATGTGAGATATTTCATTAGGCAAGAATTTGATGTTTTTCTGTCTCCATGCAGATGCCTGTTATCCAGAACCATGTCTGAACGGAGGAATCTGTAACCACGCTGCTAATGGGGGCTTCACGTGTTTTTGCCCTGAGCCTTACTCAGGAAAGAAGTGTCAGACAGGTATAAATAAGATCAACTAGATGAGAACTTTAAGTATAATATTCAATGTTACATAGTTAAAATCTTACCATTATAGAGGTAGAGATTTTGTTAAAGGTAAAGCATAATGATAGCTGGAGATTAATGACTTCATATCTTACTTTTTCCTGCTTTCATTTGATTTCATGTTTGCCTTTAAAGCTACCATGCCCAAGTTTGGAAAAAATATAACTTATAGCGCCCCCCAGTGCTGGTATACAAATACACAATGTTGGCAAAACAATTAACACACAGATTTAAATGTAGTTTTAAGCTTGGTTTTATGTAATACTACTTAACATCAATGTAATTGTCCAAGTCTTAGCCAAAAGTATACTTCTTAACTGTTTGTCCATGGTCTGATTGTTCAATTAGGCATTAAAACAACAATAAAACACACAACTTCTATAATTACAACAGGGGAAAGCAAACCATTGAGCTGCTGAACTGGACAAAAAGCTAGTAAGGCAAGCATGTAAAGAAGGACACATATTATGCAGACAATAATGCACTATAGTGTTATGCAGATAATCAGCACACAGCATAACATCACGTTAGCCTACATTACAAATAAACAGGCTCCTGCACCGAGGGTCACAAACGCCCCTCCTTTAAATGTTCTTGCCCTCATTGATATACTGGGAAGTTCTGCGAAGTTGGTAAATACAATGTTGTCTCTGTACAAAATTGAACAAAAACGTTTAGCTTCTATAATTCCAGAAATCATATAAAAAACTATTTTAGGACCAAATGACTGTTACCAAGAGGACGGAGAGTTTTACCGCGGGATGGTGAGTGAAACGGTGGAAGGGAAAGACTGTCTGGACTGGAATGCCTATTTCATCTTGCAGAAAGGAGGAGATCCCTTCAGGGAATATGCAGGCTTCGATGGAATTGGACCACACAAATACTGCAGGTGAGGGGTCATGTTGTGTAAATATTGCATAAGTGCCTACTGACATGGTATTGATGTTTGTCTTTACACGATACAGTTCCTGTAAGGCTTGTAACATGAACTCAAAACTCTTTAAATGTTTTTGGTAAAAAGCTTTTGCTGTAATGCTAGGCACACTTCCAGACAAAATGTCATTACATGCTTTAATAATTAAAATAATTCCTTATAAACGCAATGCAATAAAATAAATAGGCTGATAAAATGCATAAATAAGAATAACTTTATGTATATATTAATGCAGTGGTATTAATGTATGTTTTAAAATGTCTGTTTCCAAGGAACCCTGATGGAGATGATCAGCACTGGTGCTTCATCAACAATAATGGCAAACTTAAATGGAGCTACTGTAATGTTAGGAAATGTTCTGGAGGTAAAACAGACACACACACACACACACACACACACACACACACACACACACACACACACACACACACACACACATGCCATACATCATTTCAGGGGACATTACATTGACTTACATGCATTTCCTGGAGACTTATCCTAACCTTAACCATAACCAACAAATGCCTAACCCTAACCCTTAAGGCCCGGACACACCAATCTGACAACAAAGAACTGACACAGACGGACCCCGACTGTTGCGTCGCCTCGCGTCTCTGCGTTTTGGCCATGTGTCGCACTGGAACACACCGCAAGACTTCAGCCGACGGCCAAGAAGCACGTACGAACTGCGCATGCGTGAGTGGCAATAACTCTCCGTACCAGCAGGCGGCGCCGCGGTAGTGTATTCGTCATTCAAAAGAGGCAACAACCGGAAGACAGACTGCGTGATAACCGAGAGAAGAAGAACAGACTGCGTGATATAAACAAACAACAAATAGCGTGTGCGTTCCATTTTCACTCTACAACTAGAAGCTCATGGGGCTTTCCTGAACCTGTGTCGAGAGCTGGAGTTAAATGAAATCTCAGATTTGCCTTCTTAATAGTTTGTTTGGGTCCCTCACTTCCGTTTCGCTTCTCATGCACTGTTTCGCTAGCTGAACAGCCAATCAGAGTGATTTATTTGGCCGACTGCCTTTGGCCGACTGCCCGCCGATTGAACATGTTTAATCGGCGGGTTTTTACGGCCGAAAAGGCGTCGGCACGGCTGAAAAAACCCGACAGTGCGGGCCTGACGCCCACCGACGCCGATAATCGGACACGCCCCCAATTATGCAAATGAGCTAAATCCCGCCTCCCTTTGTTCGAGGTGGATGTCACACCTAGGTGTGAATTCACACGTAGGTGTGAGATCCTTTGATGTGAGGGAGGGGTGAGGTATCATCACACGTAGGTGTGAAATGCCCCTCTGTGTAGTGCTTTTGTTCGAGATCCTTCTGAAGTGTGTCATGTGAAAAGCCCCGGGCTAGCGCCTTTGTTGTCTAATTCTTTGATGTGTTGATTAAGTCTCTTTGAAGTTATGCTGTCTGGCCCCTGTCCCCTCAGAGTTGTATAATCTAATTATGAAGTCTAATCTATGAGGTGTTATAACAGGCCGGTGTGACTTCACACTGGTGTGTTAAACCTCTGATGTTAATTTAGGTGTCTCTTGAAGTTAGGTGAGACTGTCTACCAGCCCCCTCCCAGCCTCTCCCCCCCCCCCCCTTATTTTATTTTTTTCGAGCATGTAAAACCAAAGAAAATACAAATGAAACAAAAGATGATACAGACATGATACAGTACTATACAAATGAATGCAATAACAAAACGAAATATTTAAATAATAATTGAATAATCATTGTCTGATAACAATAATAAAAAAAAAACGTTAGCTAATTACACGTCCGAAAAGGGGTCGGAAGAAGTTTACACTTATTTAATCCGACCCCTTCTCCCTTTTGTTTTTACTTTTTTTTTTACATCTTAATATACGTTAACATACAATATAAATGAATACCCTAACCCTGAATAATTCATATAATCATTCATATAATATATACAGGCAAGTTAAGAGTATTGTCTCTATATATTCATAAGTATATGTATACACAAATTCATAAGCATAAATTCATAAATTGAATACAAAACAAGAACATAACAGTTATGGTTTAGCAGTTTCCTCCCTGTACCTTGTGAGAATTGTGTCTTTATACCTCTTTTTAAATAGTTTGATGTCTGGACATCCCTTTAGCTCCTCACTCAAATTGTTCCAGATCTTCACCCCACAAACAGAAACACAAAAATGTCTCTTTGTTGTGCGCACCCTAACATTAGTGAATATAAATGAACCACGTAAATTATAATTCCCTTGTCTTTCATTGAACAATGTCTGAATATTCCCAGGTAATTGAACGTTTTTTGCCTTAAACATGATTTGTGCAATTTGGAATTCAACAAGATCTGACAGTTTTAATAATTTTAGCTCTAAGAATAATGGGTTTGTATGATCCCTATAGCCGACATTTGTAATAAGTCTTATTGCTCTTTTTTGTAAAATAAACAGGGATTGTGTTGTAGTTTTATAATTACTGCCCCAAACCTCTGCACAGTAACTTAAATAAGGTAACACCAATGAACAGTAAAGAATGTAGAGGGATTTTTTATCAAGAATCTGTTTTGCCTTGTTTAATATTGCAATACTTCTTGAGACTTTGGAATGAATATGTTTTATGTGTGGTTTCCAGCTCAGTTTCTCATCAATTGTGATTCCAAGGAATTTATGTTCTTTAACTCTCTCAATGAAAATCCCATCTATCTTAATGGATGCTAGTGTATTGCTATTTCCAAATATGATTAATGTTGTTTTATTCATGTTTAATGATAACTTATTACTGTTTAGCCATAACTTTAGTTTGCATATTTCAGCTGTGATCTCTTCCAATAGTAGCTGTACATTGTCCCCAGAACAAAATATATTGGTGTCATCAGTAAACAAAACAAACTTGAGTACTGCCGATACATTGCATATTTCATTAATATACATAATAAATAGTTTTGGCCCCAATACTGACCCCTGGGGGACACCGCATGTAATGTCCAAATATGAAGAACAACACTCTCCCAGCTTCACAAACTGTTGCCTGTTGGTTAAATAACTTCGTACCCATTCCAAAACTACACCCCTGATTCCATAACTTTCCAGTTTCTTTATTAATATGTCATGATTAATTGTGTCAAATGCTTTTTTTAGGTCAATGAATATTCCAATGGCATGTTTCTTTTGATCAATTGAGCTAGTAATTTCTTCAAGTGAGTCTATTAAAGCCATCGATGTTGATCTATTGGCTCTGAATCCGTATTGACTTTCGGTGAGAAGTTTGTGTTTTTCTATGAAATTGTCCAGTCTGTTATTGAAAAGCTTTTCAAGAATTTTTGAGAATTGTGGTAGAAGTGAGACAGGTCTATAGTTTGTGAAGTGATGTTTGTTCCCAGCTTTGAACAAAGGTATGACTTTTTCTATTTTCATTTTGTTAGGAAATGCACCAGTTTGGAATGATAAATTACATATGTGTGTGAATGGTTTTGAAATAACATCTATAACCTTTTTTAATACAGTCATGTCAATGTCATCACAATGGGTAGATTTTTTGTTTTTACTTTTTGTTACAATATCAACAACTTCTCTTTCATCCACTGCTGTGAGGAACATTGAGAAAGGATTAAGTTTTATTAAGTTTTCCAGTTTTTCTTCTGATGGTCCTCCATCAGGGATTTTACCTGCTAATTTAGGTCCAACATTTACAAAGAAATCATTGAAACTGTTGGATACAACATCCATATTTTCTTCTTCCTTATCTTTGTCAATGAAGTATGTTGGATAACTCCTTTTTCTAGACCCATTTTTTATAATACAATTCAGTATGCTCCATATTCCTTTAATGTTGTTTTTATTTTTGTCGAGTAATTTCCGATAGTATTCACTTTTGCAGGTCCTTATTATAATTGTTAATTTATTTTTATATTTTTTATATCTAATCTCTGTCTCTTTTGTTTTATTTCTCATGAAATCTCTATACAATGAATTTTTCTTTTTACAGGCATTTTGTAAACCCCTTGTGATCCATGGACATTCTGCATATTTCATTTTTCTACTGTATTTGACAATTGGGCAGTATGTATTATATAATGATAAAAACATTCTCAGGAATTGATCATATGTACTGTCAATATTGTTTTCTTTGTATAAATCATCCCATCTTTGTGCCAGTAAAGCATTTTTTAAAGCGCTCATTGCTTCCTCTGATCTAACTCGTCTGTATTGAGTAGCATTGTCCGGCATGTTGTTACTGTAGTTTTTGTCATAAACTGCAAATACTGGTAGGTGGTCACTTATATAATTTATTAAGAGTCCACTTACTGTATTGTTTTCTATGTCATTTGTGAATATATTGTCTATGAGAGTAGCACAATGCGATGTGATTCTGCTCGGTCTAGTAATTTTTGGATATAAACTCATACTGTACATTGTGTTGATAAATTCTTCTGTCATGCTGTGATTATTTGGATTTAGAAGGTCAATATTG
This sequence comes from Gymnodraco acuticeps, assembly GCF_902827175.1. NCBI lineage: Eukaryota > Metazoa > Chordata > Actinopteri > Perciformes > Bathydraconidae > Gymnodraco > Gymnodraco acuticeps. The sequence goes on from NW_022990023.1 coordinate 445,567, forward strand.
AAGTCACCACAAATGAAAACTGTTTTATGAATCACTTTTGAGAATATTTCCTCCATCCAGTCCTTGAAAATCTCAATACTAGAGCCGGGTGCTCTATATATACAACTGATGATTACATTTTTCGTTTTTTCTTTGCAGATTTCAATCGTGATACATTCCAATACATTATCAATCACTGTTGACATATAATTCATCACCTTAAATTGTAAAGTATTGTCCACATACAAGGCTACTCCTCCTCCACCCTTGTTTTGTCTATTGATGTATCTGAGTTCATAGCCCTCCAGCTCAAAGTCTATGCCTTTGTCCTCCGTGATCCAAGTTTCAGATATGGCAATGATGCTCAATGTTTGTTGAAACTGATTTAAATATTCCTTGATGAGGTTAAAGTTTGCATACATGCTTCTGCTGTTGAAGTGAATAATAGATAGCTTGCCCTCTGATGATATGCTCTGGTTGTACTGTTGATCAGTGTAATAACAGCAGTTGTTGATGATAGAAGAGAATAAATTATTGTCCGGGTCTATTTCATAATCCAGATCTTTTGTTTTATAGTCAGTGTATTCAAATGTTTTTAGCAACAGTTGGTCTTGTTCCTTGATCATCTGAGACATATTAAAATGTTCCCCTATTGAAGATGATTGCCTCCATTCAGTGTGAGTCATGGTTGTGTGTGCTTGTTACCTTATGTGTGGTCCAGAACATGAAGATTATTGGTATTTATCCAGATCCGCCATGTTTCTGATGACCAGTACTTTGGCCTCCTCAGGTGTTCCGTTTAGCTTTATAAATATTTTGCAGTTTGTTGTCCAGGTGTTCTGAATTTTCTTCTGTTTTTTCATGAAGCGAGCCTTTCTGGCTATGTCGCCGTTGTACTTGGTCAGATGCTCATTGATGTAGACATCTGATCCTTTCAGCTTCCTTCCTTGTTTGAGTAAGGCCGTTTTGTGTTTCCTGTTCACAAACCTGATGAGAATAGCCGGTTTGTTGCCAGCGTTACTCCTTGGCAGGGGGTGGCATGCCTCGATGTTCTCACAGCCCAGTTCGATCCCCTTGGACTGGAGGAAAGCAGCCACCTGTTGCTCCGTGGAGCTGACATCAAGCTCCCCGGGCTCACCCCTGTTGTTAACGGTCACAGCACGAGCGTATGACCGGGGTTTTATGTTGAGCCCGGTAACGATAACATTGTTCCTGGTATATTGCCTCATATGGCGACATAAGATATTTGCAGTAAAAAGCAAAGAAAATGCAGACAGCATGCGAGATCAAATAATTAGACAACAAAAGCTATACATTGTGTTACTAAGATACTTTTAGACACAATTTGGTGTATGCAACACTTGTTCAGTTAAACAAGGTTTTTTCTTTTCTGATAACCTTACATATTTTAGTTATTTTCTGCTACCAAGATACTTTAAGATACACCTTGATGTACGCAACACTTAACAAAAGGGTATAATATGAAGTACTTGGTAAGGAAGGGGTTTTTTCTTTAAGGGGTGCAAAAACTTTTAGAACAGGGTAAAATATTCATTAATTTGTAATGAATTGAGTTTTCTTTTTTTGATTTTCAACATACTATTTGTACACAATGACTTTTCCATATATCTGACAAACTATACTTTTTTGACTTTTTCCGTAAAATCTTGACAAACTATTACTTATTCTTAAATGTTGACCTATTGCTGCTTGGTTGGAGATGATTGATGAAAAAGCTACAACGCTTAAAGAACTTTTTTTTTTTAAACTCTCAATTCTATAAATGACTCCCCCCATTCAACGCAATAAACCCCACCCTCCACTGTCTGCGGTTTCTTTGCTTTTTACTGCAAATATCTTATGTCGCCATATGTGACGTATGAGGCCCCGGTTGTAGAGCGTCCCGAATGGCCATATTGAACCGAATAAACGCCAAGTTGTTGATTCCCCTGGAGACTCGGATGGAGTAGATGGAGGTTGATACATATCAATGTCAGCCATATCAATGTCAGTCATAGCGCAAACATTGATGTTAACAAAAACTGGACTGTTCCACTGAAATAACAAATAAATAATTTCAAAAAGTGCGTTTAAAAAAGAAAAAATGTATTCAGATAAAGTATTTTGTTAGACTATTAAGTCCAAGATGGTTACATTTACCCCTTAAACCATTTGTATTATATTTTTGTTTTCCTAATAAAGACAGAGTCACCTGAATTAATTTAGTCTCCAGACCTTTTATTTTTTACATTTTGTAACAATCTTTAAACATTTGTAGAGAACAAACACTGTGGTTTAAAATGAGTGTCTTTATGACGTCTCTCACCCCAGTTGGTATTTTTCACAAAATTCATTTTAAAACACATCATCTTGATACAGAGATAACACATTTTCGTAAGACAACCCCTGACGCTCTTTTTACATTGGTAACACACTGCTTTTCTTTGAGGGGGTCCATAGTTTTAAATGATCTGGTGAGGAGGGTGTGACTTGTTATGTTGATTGGGAGGCGGAGGCCTCTGCAAAAGTGAGAGTCTTTTTCACCAGTATAATGTCGATCGATGTCTGACTCTGTTTAAAAAGTTCTTTAAGCTTTGTAGCTTTTCCATCAATCATTTTCAGCCACGGAGTCAGAGGCACCCGCAAGGATGTCTGAAAAACCCCGCATGTAGAGTTGAAATACTCCAAAACAAAATCATCAGAGGGGTCCTTCCCCAGCGTCACCATACGGCTTGCGCGGTAATACCATCGCCCCGATGGTCCGCTTTTAGTTTCCCAGACGGTGCTTGTCAGGACTCTTCTCACTTCTGGCGGCGTGGAAATATCTCCTTCTTCTTCCTCCACCTTGAGGGGCAACTCTTCTTTGATCTCGCATGCTGTCTGCGTTTCTTTGCTTTTCTTTGCAAATATCTTGTACACCGCGGGTTCCACGCCTGTTTCTTGATGCACTACTTCTTCCGATACAGTGGTTGCGTGGAGATCTCTGGAGGACACCAGAGTTAACTCAGCCCAATCTGTTGAGGTCAGTGTCGCTTTAACACTACGGGGTCCATACGTTTCTCCATTCTTCAGATTGTAGAAATGCAGTTCATTCGCCATATAGTTGAATACATAACCCCAAACATCACCATTTTTCAGAGTCCATTCTTCATGACGTTCTTCGGCTGGAGGCGTCTGAACCCGGCCCAGATACTGCATTAGTTTCTTGATTGGCGCTCCGGACGGGTGGCGGTAAGTTGTCACAGGCGTCTCACTGATTAAACCCATATCTAGGGTTCTCTTGGCCATTTTTATTTTTTGAAAGGTGACTTGGCAAGGGAAAATGACTGTCTTGTTATTTAGTTTGAGCGTATTTCTTTTTTCATCTATTTCCATCCCCTTACTTTTAAATGATCTGGTGAGGAGGGCGGGACTTGTTATGTTGAGGGGGAGGCGGAGCCTTCTGTAAAAAGTATTTTGCTGTCAAACCGGGGAAAATCTGCCACTTCCTCACAGAGCCCCTCCTCCAACACACATGAACGCGCGCATGACCAAAAGAGGCGCGAGATAAGTTTGTGCACAGACCCCCGCATTGCTGCTGATGCATTCGTTTCTTGACTGACGCTCCGGACGGATGCGGTAAGCTGTCACAGACTGATTAAACCCCATTCGAGGCTTCTCTTGCCATTTTTCTTTTTTGAAAAGGTGACTGGGTAAATGGAATTGCTGTCTTTTTATTTAGTTTGCGCATATTTCTACCTAATTCCACCCCCCACTATCTGCCTGCGTCATAGCCCGGAAGGGGGGAGAGGCTAGGAGGGGGCTGGTAGACAGTCTCACCTAACTTCAAGAGACACCTAAATTAACATCAGAGGTTTATAACACACCAGTGTGAAGTCACACCGGCCTGTTATAACACCTCATAGATTAGACTTCATAATTAGATTATACAACTCTGAGGGGACAGGGGCCAGACAGCATAACTTCAAAGAGACTTAATCAACACATCAAAGAATTAGACAACAAAGGCGCTAGCCCGGGGCTTTTCACATGACACACTTCAAAAGGATCTCGAACAAAGGCACTACACAGGGGGGCATTTCACACCTACGTGTGATGATACCTCACCCCTCACATCAAAGGATCTCACACCTACGTGTGAATTCACACCTAGGTGTGACATCCACCTCGAACAAAGGGAGGCGGGACTTAGCTCATTTGCATAATTGGGGGCGTGTCCAACTGTCACTTTTCTTGCATACTAATGAGACGAAAGGGGGGTTTGTACTACTCATAGATACCAGTAAAAGACTTCTACCTATACAGACAAAAAAAACATTTTAAATACATACTGCTGAGTTTAATTCTGATTGGTCATAAAGGGTAATTTGCTGACAAAGAGTTTAAAGTTGCCGTGCAAATATAGGCATGTAAGACGAGGTTAAATAAATGAAACCATGGTGCACAACAAGCCAGCAATTTCGACATAATCGACGCAGCTGGCTAAATATTGACCAGTGTGTGGGATGAGTTTGATATCAAGGGTTTTAGGATTAAAGTCTAGATAATGCTCTCGATCCTCAGTCTTCTTCATGGCTCTGAGAGTTAAACACAGCACCATGCTGACTGCAGGGGCCCTGCTCATATGCCTGAGTGCACTGAGTGTTCACGGACAACATGCCATAACGGTAAGTTTCTCAATATCTTCATAAAGAGGATGATTTCATTTTGAAGGACAAGGAAATGTGCTGATCTCTTCTCTCCTGTGCTTTTGTCATTCCAGCTTGATGTCATGTGTAAGAATCTTTTCTACAGTTGATGCGGTGACACATTTCATCTTCGTATCTGTGACGCATACTGATTTCTATATTATACTTAGCCGCCAGTTGTGATTGAAGATAAAATGGTTATGTTTTATGCTTTTTTTGTAATTTTTTGGGCTATATGGTTGATATTTTATTGTGTCTTCCTTTTTTTGATATAAAGAATATCAATAAATCTTCAGATGACACAGAATGGTGTGGTTTTAATTCAATTGCATTAAAAGTACTTTTAATAATAATTGTATTCAACCGCAGTATTCACTGGTATACTGTCTTGTTTTAAAGTATTTAGTTATATATGTTTGTTATATTTCCATCAATTTGCTTTAACGACTTCACTCTTAAGTGCTCCAGCCCCATCCAGAAATTGCTAGATTTGTATTTTCTTTTTCTCTGAAAAATGGATATCAAAGGTTTTTTCTGCTTTAATTTAATAGATGATTTATTTAGATAAAAGTCTGTTCATTTTGTTGCGACACCCCAGTGTTTAATCAGCTCTGTGTCCTTGGCAGACGTGGACTATGGATATGACTACACCACCGACTCCCCCTCGGTGTTTGATGTAGGCGACTGGTTGTTTGACCTAATGGAGGAGTCCAGTAAGCGGCCCTGGACAATTATACATTACCAATTGCACATGTGTCTCCATCTTACCTCTAAACTCAATAATTCATTCTTTATCCTTCCATTTCCAGATAGTTGTGATCCAAACCCTTGCAACAATGCTGGCTCGTGCCAAAGTATATCTGATACAGAGTTCAAATGCTACTGTCCTGAGCCTTACATAGGGAACAGGTGTCAAAAAGGTGGGGATTTTGTAAAAAGCAATGCTCATTTTTTACTATTCTGATGGTATCAGCTATCAGGTGTGTCAATCCATTTTGATGGGCTATAAAACGTACAGTAGTTTCTTTCATGGACTTTAAAGCTTTCAGCAATATCTCAATGTTTATGCATGACGTTCACACATGGCTAATCTATACCTTTGTTAACTTTTTTTTGTATATATAGTGAGAAATGTTTGTGAGAACGTCAGATGTGGTCGTGGTGGTAACTGTGTCCTGAATGTAAAGAATCACCCGTATTATGAGTGCAAGTGCAGACCTCCCTACCACGGTACCAACTGCAATTTATGTGAGTATCCCAAAGCCCATCTTTCACTAAATGTAATTTTAGTTTAGCTACATTGTTTAAGCTACATTAGGGTTGCTTTTGCGAACCATTACATTGTTTGTGTCTGTATCAGTGCCAAGTTCTGTCTGTGAACCCAATCCGTGCCAGAATGGAGGATCTTGCAGAAAAGGGAACCGCCGCTTACGCTGCTTCTGTCCCGATGGATATACTGGGAGGTTCTGTGAAATTGGTAAAGACTTTTAAAAGAAAAAATACTTTAAAAAAAAAAACATAACGTTATTACTATCTTTTACCACAACTTTGTCCTTTTCTATAGTTTGTGTTATACATTGTACTTTTTAAAGACTGTATTTGTGTTTTTGACACAAATATTCTTGTGTAATTGTATGTGAGAGTTGGAGCTTTCTTTACATTTTCTTACCACCCAATCTTCTTGTGTAGCTCCGACTGACTGTTATGAGGGAAATGGAGAGACATACAGGGGAGTCGTCAGCATGGCAGATGGGCAGGAGTGTCTGGACTGGCATTCCTATTTCATTGTTTCAAACCGGGAAGATCCTTTTACCATGTACTCAGACTTTACTGGACTGGAACAGAACAACCACTGCAGGTATAGTCAAATTAATCTACATAAAAAAAGAATGTGACATATATACTAATAGTTGTAGCATGTATATAAGTATAGCATCTGGGAAATAATTATTCTATTTACAGTAAGCAGAAAAATTGGACATTGTCAGTTAATATATAATGTTAGTTCTAAATCCAAAACTTTCTAATTCATCACCCATAGCTTTAGATTATATGTTTTTTATTTCAGAATATAAAACTCCATGTAAACTTGTCATGTAATACATTTTAAATGTATCATCAATACTTCAATACTGTTCATTCTCTTCACATGTACTTTTTTTGTAAAAGGATGTAAACAAATTAAATTAACAGTATCTATTTGTATACATTAATGATTATGTATTCTATGTTAAAGGAACCCAGATGGGGATGACAAGCCTTGGTGTTTTACTAAAAAGGATAGTAAACTGCAGTGGGCTTACTGCAATGTCAAGATGTGCTCTGGTGGAGGTAATTTCTCTCTCTCTCTCTCTCTCTCTCTCTCTCTCTCCTCCTCTCTCTCTCTCTCTCTCTCTCTCTCTCTCTCTCTCTCTCTCTGCTCTCTCTACTCTCTCACAAACACACACACACACACACACACACACACACACACACACACACACACACACACACACACACACACACACACACAAACAGCATATACAGTATGTCTTGTCTTCCTGCACCGTGCTCACTCTTCTCTGATGTCCCTCACTCTCAGACACTGCTCCACCCACACCACTAAAACCAGTTCCAGGCTCTGCCCAGTTCTCTCAGTGTGGGAAATCCCCACCTGATTCCAGGATCAGAATTCATGGGGGTATAAAGACAAGCCCGGGCGCCCACCCCTGGCAGGTGTCGGTGCAGATAAAACCCAAAGGCTCCAACTTTCAGTTTGGTCACTATTGTGGTGGGAGCCTCCTCTCTTCCTGCTGGGTGCTCACTGCTGCACACTGCATGTGGGTTTGGCATTTCATTTGTTTGCTATTTCCAATGTCTTCTACAAGCCTACTTATATATTGATTTTTTTTTTCAGTAAATCTCATTTAGATTACCAAGTGGTGATGGGAGGAGTGAACATATCAAAACAGGAGGGAATGGACCAGACCATCCCAGTTATACAAACCATTGTTCATGAGAACTACAGGTCCACTCCCGAAGCTGAATACAACGACATTGGTTTGTAACACATATCAAATATAGTATTTTTTCTAATGTGCATATTTTAATGTATATACTTATTTCCTGTGTAGCTCTGCTGAAGCTCCAAGTTACGGACAGCCCTTACTGTGCAAAGGAAACCCTCTTTGTGAAGGCGGTGTGTTTACCGGACCAGGCCTTCCCAGCTGGAAAGGAGTGTGTGATCTCTGGATGGGGAGCCACTGAAACCAGTAATAAACTCTTTATAAGAAGTCCTTTAATGTTAGATAAACAGATTATTTGGTACAATTACACTTCAGTATCGCATATCCATAAGGTTAAGGGACTTGCAAGAACACAATGGTCAAAACTGATTCAAAAGAGGCCAAGATACTTCTTGTTGAACTGTTGTGACCTTTGCTGGTAATGGCTGCTGCGCCAACACTTCTAGTCTTTAGTCTCTAGTTTGGGATACACTTTAAGACAAATGAATCCTACATTTTCCATAATGCAACAGGATAACAAAAATGATTAGACCCTTTTTTAGTTATAGGCTGAAACTAACACAGCTAAATCATTTTTATTCCACTTTTACTACTGTGACATGTCTTCATTGAGAAAAGGTACTTTAGTTCTGTGTCTGTTTGTTTCTCGCTGTCATACAAATTCCCTTTAATCTCCCCTTTTAGAGAAGATAAGCAGCCAGCTGTTGACCGCTCGTGTTCTCCTGATCTCAGATGAGAAATGCAAAAATCTTGATGACTACAGAAATGTATTGGACAGCAGCATGTTCTGTGCAGGCACTCTGCAGGGCGGCATCGACTCCTGTCAGGTGTGTATGTTTATAAATGTGAAGTATCAAGGTGTTGTAGGGAGGCGTGTGGTGCAGTGGGTTGTGCGTTGGTGTTGTGCGTTGGTGTTTGGATCAGGGGGTCACAGGTTCAAACCCCACTGCAGTCAGCATGTCGTTGTGTCCCTGGGCAAGACACTTCACCCCAAATTGCTCCTGTGGGGATTGCTCACGGTATTGAGTATGTAAGTCGCTTTGGATAGAAGCGTCTAACAAGTGACATGTAATGTAATGTAATGTAATGTGTCAATGCATGCAAGGTGCTCATGAAAGAGATAGCTACCTACAAAGCTATAGGTATTACATTTAAAATTTCTTAAAAAGGAGCGACAAATCATCCATACTTGAAGGTAACATAATTAGATATACCTTTATTGGCATCAGTCATATTAAACTTGTGTCGGATGCATGGATCCTTTCCTCTGTGGCCTTCTTCAGAAAATATTCTCAATTTGCTGTTTTTACCTCTACAGGGCGACTCAGGCGGACCCTTGGTGTGTGAGAAAAATGGCACACAGTACATCAGCGGTGTGGTGAGCTGGGGAGTGGGCTGTGCCGAGAAAAACAAGCCTGGTGTCTACGCCAGCGTCCACGCATTTACCGACTGGATCAAAAACAACATGAAATGATGACTATAACAGTTCAATAAATATTGTGGTGATTGCCGTTGGCTCTAATAGATGTGTTATTTTTGGAAGAAAACAGACTAATTTTGCCTTGAAAAAAAAGGTTTATTTGATCAGTGATAAAACCAAGCATTTACTCCCAGCCCAGCTTTGAGTTAAAATGGGCATTGATACAAACTCATGAAGCTGAACCTGCCAGACAAAATGTAGATCACACATCATTCCAGTAGGCCTTAACGTCTTTATCACTGAGGCTCGCTCAAAGTGCACTAGATGAGCAGACGGCGTAAGAAAACTGAATGTTTTCCACGGCTGCCACAAGGTTTGTGCCTTGCTTATATTAACTTGTTGTCCATATCTATGATAAATGAAAAAACCACATGCATTGACCATCCTTTAAACTAACTTGACAAGTCCTTTCCTTATTCCACATGCTTATTCCTTTCTTCATCATCTTTACTTCATTTTGCAGTTCTTGTTGCACCTACAGTTCTCCGTTTGATTTGGTGTGGGGTCTCATGTAACTACATCAAATTTCATCCAAGCAGATCTGGAACTAGAACTTGTTTTAGGAACCTTTTCACCCCTTTTTAGTCCCTGCTAGGCGCAGTAGGGATTCTCCTCGGGAGAAAAAGGTTCTAGCTGTCAGAGCAGAAGAACCGGTATGTGCGCTCACAGAGCATGCGCCCCTTAAGCCCCTACCCCCGATTTCCCACTCTCGGCTCAGTAGAATGAATGGAGAGAGAAAATAAATCTAGATTTGGCTTTTAGTGCATTTTACAACTTTAAGGACTTAATGATTCTGATAAGGGCTACACAATAGTTCATACTGGGTAGTTTATTTAGTTAAAAAAAAATCCGCTGATTTACAGACGTCTCTTTCCCAATGTTAGTCAATGGGAAAAAGTTGTTTTGGACCGGGTGACGTCATGGACTGATACGGAAGTTGCAGTACCGCCGTTTGGACACAACGAATGTTGGGCACAGAGGAGCACTTCCTGGGGGCTTGGGCAGTATACGCCGTGAAGTTGTTTGCGGCCTGCCAGTAAACCCAAAGCAGAAGAAGTGACGTCAGCGGCTTCATTTCGCTTCATTTGCCTAATCCTCCCTCAGGGACTTATTCCGGTGTGAACGCGATCTGCTCTTTAGTTCTGGGAACTAAAGAGTTCAGATGAACTGAGTAATGGGAACTAAGTACGGCAATGTACTTGGTGTGAAAGCGCCTCAGGAAGTCGTTTTAAAGGTCCCCTATTATACTGCTTTTCATCAATATATTATAGGTGTCAGATATATGCAAGACTAGACATGTCTCTGAAGTGTTTGGCTCTAAATACTAAACAGATCATTGCAGCATCCCATAAACCCCTCTGTTTCAGCCCTGTTTCAAAAGTGCTGATTCTCTGTCTGTTACTTTAGATGAAAATAAGGAGCGACTCCCCACGCCACTCTGAGAGATATTTGTTTAAAAAGAATACAATGGTGCTCTAGGAGGAGATTCAGGTGATACAGTATGTGTGAGTGTGGGGGGGGGGGGGTGGATGACCTTGGTTGGTTATTGGCTAATGGTTACACAAACCAACACATCGTTATGACATAAAGTGGCCAAAATCTGATCAGCTCATTTTCAGACAGGTTTATATATAAATGGATCAGGACAAAAAGAGAGCAAATATTTTTTCCTGAAACTTTCAGAATCTCTTAACGCAGAGGGGACACATGTTTATGTATAAAAGACATGAAAAAGGGGATTTTGCATAAAGGGTGACCTTTAAATGTAGATTTGTGCAGGGACACATTAACCTGACCTTACTTTAACGTTTTGTTGTGTTTGTGTCCAGTAAACCCGGGGTTGAAATGCAGGTGGTCCTGGGAGGAGTGGATTTAGAAAAGGATGAAGTATACGATCAGGTCATTCCTGTGGAGAACGCCATCGTGCATGAGCTTCACAGGGAGAGCCCCTTTGCTCTACATAATGATATTGGTGAGATGCAAAAACATATTTACTTTATGTTGATTGTCACTCATTTGGAAATTAAATAACTGGTATATATTTATAGATCTTTAATTTGTGCCTTGTCTGTGCAGCCATGCTTCAGCTGAAAGTCACAGACAAACCGCACTGTGCCAAAGAAACGCGCTTTGTAAAGACAGCCTGCCTGCCACAATGTCCCTTTGACAACGGCACGGAGTGTGTGATCTCAGGGTGGGGCGTGACTGAAACACGTAAGTATCACCGGCACTGTGAACTACACACTGCAGAACACTACATCATCATTTAAGATTGTCAGGGGTTGGACATGTTGTTTTGTATTTAGTCAAAAGGAATTTAAGTACATTTGATATGAAATAAAGCATCTGATCTATGCAGATAAAGTAGTTTTGTGAGCTTGAAACAAACAAAAAAAAAGAACATCCCAACAGCCAGTTAAAAGTTAAATGTTTGGAACTTTGGCAGCTCATGGATATTCATCCAATTCACCTAGTATATCACGCATTTAGATCGGAAAACAAGGTAACGTATTTCTACTTGGTCATTTTAAAGTGTGTCATGCCAAGTATTATTGAATTGACTGACATATAACTTCAAAATCACACATGGATCACAAGAATTCTTTTTTCTCATTTGCCTCTCAGTGCTTCCATAGATACCCAAATATAGCACTTAATGATAATAAAAACGGTGGCAAACAATAAGTAGCAATATCTGTGGAAAATCTAATGATAAATAAAGTACATAGTACGCTCACAAGATTTAGATAAAAATAAATTCAAGTTATTTCTGTCTCGATCCAGACACTTTAAGAATTGACATTGAATTTTGAAGTTTAATTGTATGTATATACTCTGTTTATTTCAGAGAAGTACGGTACCAACTTGCTGCTGGATGCTCGTGTGCTCCTGATCTCACAGGAGAAATGTAAAGCTCCCCATGTTTACGGAAACTCTCTGGATGACAGCATGTTATGTGCAGGAAACATGAGAGGAGGAGATGACTCCTGCCAGCTCAGTGACATATGTGGTTAAATAACATACAGTATATATTCTTAAAACTGTATTCTTGTTTCCCATTATAATTGTATTACATATTTACTAAGTCATACAAACAGAAACACAACAATAAAGTACAAGGACAATATCACAGGAAAAACCAATAGAAGGTTGGCGGAGGGATTACAGTGTATTTAAGTGTTTCTATTCAACTCATAAAGTAACCCTAGGAACACGTGCATGCAGATGGTCTTTCATCTGCACTAGGTTTTCTGATTTTCTTGGTTGATTTTCTTGTTCTTACTCCTTACATACATCTCGTAGTTTAAACCCAAATTGTATATTATGGGTCCAATAGTGTCCTAATTTAAAGGGCAGCAGATGGGATGAATTACATTACATTACATTGCATTTAGCTGACGTTTTTATTCAAAGCGACTTACAATAAGTGCGTTCGACCAATAAAATACAAACTTGAAGAAAACAAAATCATATAAGTACATCAGGTTTCATAGAGCAAAAACATTTCAAGTGCTACTTGTTAGGGATTAATTTTGTCTTTACTTAAGATATTTGACCTTTCGGCCTGTTGACATTTACGACGAAGCCTAAGTCTGTTATCTGTCTTAAGGAATGGGAAGTCTCAGCTATTGCTGACATTATCAGTTGTATGACCGGTCAACTCTCGGTCACAGAGCCATAGAGTCAGATAAGTGATTCAGTGTCTCCAAGTGTTCACGGATACCTTCCCCCAATATGCTGATTAGCTCTCGGTAAACTAGTTAAAGGGTCTACCAAGATGCGAGGCTGATCAGATTTGACATGGTAACCCACCCGTGCAGTCAGAACCTTTGACTGTGTGGCTTGTGATGTGAATTTCTCCGGCCGATGCTTGTATTAAATCTCAGTGTTTGACATCAGAACTCCTGCTCGTCCCGTGTCTCCTTCATGAGTCGGTGACTCCCACTGCATTGCTACACAGAAGTTTCCTCCACACTACTCAACTGGCTTTAGATAAGCCAGTCCTTTGTTAGTAAGTGCTTTGTTAGTAATTCTATCGCTCGAATTGGAGTCGAAAGAGATGAGTTTTCAGTCTGCGCCGGAAGGTGTGTAAGTTTTCTGCTGTCCTGATGTCAATGGGGAGCTCATTCCACCATTTTGGAGCCAGGATAGCAAACCCACGTGTTTTTGCTGATGGGAACTTGGGTCCCCCTCGCAGTGAGGGTGCAGCGAGCTGTTTGGCTGATGCAGAGCGGAGTGCACGTGCTGGGGTGTACGGTTTAACCATGTCCTGGATGTAGGAAGGGTTAGATCCATTCGCAGCATGGTACGCAAGTACCATTGTCTTGAAGTGGATTCTAGCAGTTACTGGAAGCCAGTGAAGGGAGCGGAGGAGCGGCGTGGTGTGTGAGAATTTAGGAAGGTTGAAGACCAGACGAGCCGATGCATTCTGGATGAGCTGCAGAGGTCGGATGGCACATGCAGGTAGACCAGCTAGTAGGGAGTTGCAGTAGTCTAGGCGTGAGATGACAAGAGTCTGGACTAGAACCTGCGTCGCATTCTGGGTCAGCTGGGGACGTATCCTCCTGATGTTGTAAAGCGTGTATCTGCAGCAGCGGGTTGTAGCAGCGATATTTGCAGTGAAGGACAGTTTGTTATCTAGGATCACACCCAGATTCCTTGCAGTCTGAGTCGGGGAAACAACAGAGGTGCCGATGTTGATTGTTAGGTCAAGAGTGGGACAATCTTTTCCCGGAAGGAAAAGCAGTTCAGTCTTGTCAAGGTTGAGCTTGAGGTGGTGAGCAGACATCGACTGAGAGATGTCAGCTAGACAAGCAGAGATGCGTGCGACGACCTGGGTCTCTGAGCGGGGTAAGGACAGAATTAATTGGGTGTCGTCAGCGTAGCAGTGGAATTGAGTCCAGTCGACTATTTTCATTTCCTCGCTCCTCGGTCTCACCAGAAGTGGATTTGTCTGCGTCATCTTGAGTACCGTCCAGGGGCCTCATTTATAACGCCGTGCGTAGGATTCACGTGGGAAAGTTGCTTACGTAGTAGAAATCCAAAAAATAGGTACAGAAATGTTCCGACATTTTCCGAGTCACCAAACATTGCGTACCGGCGAGGAAAGTGCGTACGGCACTTCCTACGCTGGTTTCCCTTTATAAATCACATTCGACTTCGAAATGCGGTGCAGCTTTTGCGGGCTTCACGTAACGCCCATATTTGCCTATAAATAGTCAAAGAAACGCCCATTCATTCATTCATTCTGACTGATTTTATGAAGAAGATAGCAGGAAATGACGACAGAACAGCTAAAAAAGACATCTCACACCGTGTCAGATTTTGGTTATTTTGGGGAGGTCAAGATAAATCATATTGTTTGGTGGATGCAGTTTGAACCAGAGTAGCAGCATGGAGGTCGGATCGTCACCAAAATAAATAAATAAGTGGTCCGAAAAAGGTTAATGACAAAAAAAATACACATAGCATTCCTCAGGCAGTGTATTTGTACCGGGGACAGGAGACACCCCCTTGATGAGAAACTGTAAGAAATGATCGGGGAATCCCTCCGGAGTGGGATTATGGAATTACGTTTTTGTATTTTGTGGTTTGTGTCCCAGCTGTCGATCAGCTGTGCGCAGCGTCTCCACTGCAGCCTGTGCGTCTCCCCCCCCCCCCCCCCCGCAGCAACTCTATATCCACCAGTTAAAGGAAATACAACTAATGTGTGGTGTTATATTAGCTGTACAATGTATGTACCACATATGGTGTTCTTAGTTTTCATACCTCCTGTGTTTTATGAGCGGCTTATCAAGTCGTGGCAAACGGCATAACACACGATTAAACATGATAGTATATAAAACCATGCTCGTATCTACAACCTATAGAAAAGCAACACGGCGTCAGTTTAGACGTAATTCTGTCCTCCTGCTTACCGCATCATTTATGAGAAAACATTTCATAACATTAACACCAGTGCTGGAATTGGGCCGGTACTCACCGGTACGCAGTACCGGCACTTCTGGTTCTGACCCATGGAGTACCGGCACTTCTTGCTCAGTACCGGCATGCTGGCGGTACTTCGGTACTCATGCACCGTGCCAGTACTCAACACTCTCCCGCCGTTCTTATTATACATCCATATATATATATATACAGCCGCCCGGTACTCAGTAGATGCGTCATGAGGTGCCGAACGGACATTCTCATCGCTCTAACCGCTGGAGTTTCACAGCGGCTGTCAGCTGTTTACTCCTGTCATTCAAACAGAACGTGCTGGAGAGGGGGCGGGGCTTATCTTCTCCATGTAAATACTGTGGTGGAAACGACTATGTCAAAATTAACCTATTTGACCGTGATTTAATAGTAATACACGTTTCAAAATAATAATAATAATAATAATAATAATAATGCCGAAGTAACAACATACTGAAAACTGTTAGTAAAACCATGTTTTAATGCTTTACAATTTACATACCTAGATGCACGTGTGTTGTGTTTATGCAGTGCAACTCCCACCCAGTGGGTGGCTATGTAGAGTGATAGAACAGAGCAGGCACGCCCCCGAGAGAAGGAAAGCAAGTCACGTCACAAATTAGCATTTCTAAAATGTTAGCGTGGATTAATAAAAGTGCAAAAAGACAGCGGTTGTCGCCGGAAGACACTTCAAATACAGAGAATGCTGTGCCTGTGTTGGAAATTGTGTCTGATGGGGAGCTTTCTTTGGTTGATCCTCCTGCTCCAAGTTCTAGTGCATTAGCATTAGCACTAGCTCCGCCGCCTCCTCCAGAGGCTCTAAAGTTAGCTGCTGCTGGCTCAACTGCCACCACCAACACCGGGCAAAGCGATGCACCTGACTGCTGGACAACGGACCAGGTGCAATATTTTTGCAAGACCAATGCATGGCTCCTTCTTAAAGATAAGAAGCTAGGATGTCGGATATGCAGAGATGTCAAATCTTTGGGAATACACACTGGACAAGGACTGAAACTGTCAACTGAATGGGGTGAGTGTGCAGTGTCTCATTTCGGTGTTGACAAGGGCAAACAACAAGCTAGCCTGAGAAAAAAAATCAAAGAAGGCAAGGCAAGGCAAGGCAAGGCAAGGCAAGTTTATTTATATAGCACTTTCCAACACAAGGCAATTCAAAGTGCTTTACAAAAAATGAAAGAGATTAAGAAAATGGCATTTAAAATCAGTCATTAAAAAGAAAAGCTAATAAAATAAACGTTAAAAGAAAAAATACATGGATAAAAGTTACAGTGCAATTAAACATTAAAAGAAAAATTACATGGATAAAAGTTACAGTGCAGTCTAAGATATGAATAGTTCAATTAAAAGCAGCGACAAAAAGAAAAGTCTTCAGCCTGGATTTAAAAGTAGTAAGAGTTGCAGCGGACCTGCAGGTTTCTGGGAGTTTGTTCCAGATATTTGGAGCATAATAACTGAACGCTGCTTTACCATGTTTAGTTCTGACTCTGGGGACAGAAAGCTGACCAGTCCCTGAAGACCTGAGAGATCTGGATGGTTCATAATTTAGCAGGAGGTCAGAAATGTATTTTGGGCCTAAACCATTCAGTGCTTTATAAACCAGCAGCAGTATTTTTGAAATCTATTCTTTGACACACAGGAAGCCAGTGTAAAGACTTCAGAACTGGAGTGATGTGATCCACTTTCTTAGTGTTAGTGAGGACTCGAGCAGCAGCGTTCTGAATTAGCTGCAGCTTCCTAATAGATTTTTTAGTGAGACCTGTGAAGACACCATTGCAGTAGTCGAGTCTACTGAAGATAAAAGCATGGACAAGTTTTTCCAAATCCTGCTGTGACATTAGTCTTTTAATCCTAGATATATTCTTTAGGTGATAGTAGGCTGATTTAGTAACTGTTTTAATGTGACTGTTGAAACTCAGGTCAGAGTCCATGACTACACCTAGATTTCTGGCTTTATCTGTTGTTTTGAACATTGCACACTGAAGCTCAGCGCTAACTTTTATACGTTCTGCCTTGGCTCCAAAAACCATTACCTCAGTTTTATCTTTGTTTAATTGGAGAAAGTTCTGACACATCCAGTCATTGATTTGTTCAATGCACTTACTCAGTGTTTGAATTGGAGCATAGTCTCCTGGTGAAATTGTTACGTAAATTTGTGTGTCATCTGCATAGCTATGGTAACTTATTTTGTTGTTCTTCATTATCTGAGCCAGTGGTAGCATGTAGATGTTAAAGAGAAGAGGCCCCAAGATGGAGCCTTGAGGAACCCCACATGTCATATTTGTCAACTCAGATGTGTATTTACCTATAGAAACAAAGTTGTTTCTGTCCTTTAAGTAGGATTCAAACCAATTCAGAACTGTTTCCGAAAGTCCCACCCAGTTCTCCAGTCGGTCTAGTAATATGCTGTGGTCAACAGTGTCAAACGCAGCACTGAGATCTAATAATACTAACACTGAAGTTCTGCCACTGTCTGTGTTTAAGTGGATGTCATTAAAGACCTTTACAAGAGCAGTCTCAGTGCTGTGGTTTGGACGAAAGCCTGACTGGAACACATCAAAACAGTTATTTAAATGCAAGAAATTACTCAACTGTTGAAAAACAACTTTTTCAATGATTTTACCTAGAAATGGGAGGTTTGATATGGGCCTGTAATTGTTCATTATTGAAGCATCTAGATTATTCTTTTTTAAGAGCGGTTTAATGACTGCAGTTTTCAGGGCCTGTGGAAAAATACCTGAGTGAAGAGATTTGTTTACTATATGAAGTAGATCTGAGGCCATGCAAGGCAAAACATCTTTGAAAAATCCTGTTGGAATAATATCAAGGCAGCAAGAGGAGGATTTCAGAAGTTGAATAATGTCCTCTAGGTTTTTATCATTAATCTGATGGAATTGTGTCATGATGTCTGAATTGATGTTAAGTGGAGATAGGGACAACACATTTGCTGTTCCTGATGCAGAGGCACTGACTGCTTGTCTGATTTTCTGAATTTTGTCAGTGAAAAAGGAGGCAAAATCATTGCACGCCCTGGTGGATAGAAATTCAGAGGCTACTGACACTGGGGGGTTAGTTAGTCTGTCGACGGTAGCAAACAAGGCACGTGCGTTGTTTTTGTTTTTGGTAATGATGTCAGAGAAGAACGATTGTCGTGCGTTTTTCAATTCCAAATTATAAAGGCCAAGTCTCTCTTTATAGATTTCAAAGTGAACCTGGAGATTTGTTTTTCGCCACCTGCGTTCAGCTTTTCGACATTCTCTTTTTTCTATTTTCACGGTCATGGCATTTCTCCATGGAGATATTTTCTTGCCAGACACTTCCTTTACCTTAGTTGGAGCAATGGCATCTATAACATTTTTAATTTTTGAATTAAAATGATCTACTAGCTCATTTACTGAGATGTTGGCAGGGGCAAGTGTGGAAGAGAAATTTTGAGTAAACATTTCCCTAGTATTTTCAGTTAAATATCGCTTTGTGGTTACCTCTTTTTGAACATTTTTGTGAACAGAAATAGAGCTCTCAAAGAAAACACAGGAATGGTCAGAGAGTGCAACATCAGTCACCACAACCTTAGAGATATTCAGACCCTTTGAGATAATTAAGTCCAGAGTGTGCCCCTTATTGTGCGTGGGCTCCGTCACATGCTGAGTCAGTCCATAGCTATCAAGAACACAAAACAGTTCTTTAGCCCCTCTGTCCTGGGGGTTGTCAACATGGATGTTAAAATCACCAACAATGACTAGACGGTCAAAGTCAATACACACTATAGACAGCAGTTCAGTAAAGTCATCAAAAAAGCTTGCACAGTATTTGGGTGGTCTATAGATATTTAGGAACAGAGCTCGAGAGGAGCATTTCAGCCGAAGGGCCACATATTCAAAAGAATCAAAGTTTCCATACGATGTCTTCCTGCATTGAAGGGAATCATTGAACAGAATAGCAACTCCACCCCCTTTCTTATGCATTCTTTCCTGACTCATAAAACTAAAGTTGGGAGGGGTTGATTCGATAAGAACAGCTGCACTGTTATTTTGTTCAATCCAAGTTTCTGTTAAAAACATAAAATCGAGATTGTGCTCAGTGATTAAATCATTGATTAAAAATGTTTTTCCTGCCAAAGACCTGACATTTAATAAAGCTAGTTTAAGTTTGTTAAACACACTATCAGTCATGTTTTTTGTAACAAGCTGTGGCTGACATGGAATCACTGCTAAATTAGATACACTCACACAAACGTTTGAGCGCTTCCTGTTTCTATGATTCACCGCTCTTAATCTATTACCTATCAACACAGATATCGGCAAAGCTACTGGCAGGCAGGGCCCCGACATGTCCTGGAAAGAGTTGAGAGTGCCATACGCCCTTGAGCCTGGACCCATCACATATCAGTAAGAGTTTGTTGTGTTTTGTACACACACATCCTTATCAGGCTTCGGAGACTGCAGAAGCCCCCTCGAAGGGAGGGGAGGTGGTCGACGTAGGCACGGTGATGGAGACGGGCTAGATGGTGCGGGGGTAGAGGACATGCTGCCAGGGGGGGGAGGTGGTTGACGTAGGCGCGGTGATGAGGACGGGGGAGATGGTGCGCGTCTCCGCGGTGATTTTGGTGGGCGTCGTTGAGGAGCGGGGGTAAAGGACATGGTGCCAGCCCTGCGTATCGCCTTCGTTTGGTCTTTGAACTCCAGGAAGGAATCGGTGCCAACCCTCTGTATCTCCTTTGTGTGTTCATCGATCTCCAGGAGGGTGGGCGAGGGTGAAAGGGTGAACGGAGTATCCTCAAAGGCGTTGACAGGGGGGGGGGCAGTGGAGACTCCTCCATGTGTCTCATATGTCTCCCATAATCAGAACATTCCTCAGGCGGGTGCAGTGATAATTCTTCAGGGTTTTCTGCGTGATGTGTTGTGTCTTTCTCGTGTTTTGATTCCTCTTGCCGCTTGTCCTTGGCAGAGGGAACAGATTGATGACGCAGGCAGTTGAATATGTTAGAGATAAACAATTTCACTCCTGACTTGTTCAGGCAAACTCCATTTGCCTTGAAAAGATGTCTGCGATCCCAGAAAAAGTTACAATTGTCAATAAAATGAACAGAATGGTCAGTACAGGCCGTTGAAAGCCAGGTGTTCAGTGCAAACAATCTGCTGAATCTCTCCACTCCTCTTCTGACTGGCGGTAGAGGGCCACTGATGAACACCTCTGCATTTAGAGAGCTGGCAGTTTCCAACAAACATTTAAAGTCTTCTTTCAGCACTTCTGACTGTTGTTTCATAACATCATTTGTTCCAATGTGCAGTACCACATTCTTCACAATCGGATGTTCAGCCCCAATATGCAGGATCTTCTCAGCCAAGTCAGAGACCACATCCTTGGGAAAACAGAGTACTTTGGTGTTGTTCTTATTACACAGACCTTTTACATCTCTTACAGCAGAGTCACACACAATCAGAGTTTCAGGCCCAGTCGTTAGCTTTCCCTCTAGCCTTTTACTTTTAGAGTAGCTATTGGTCCTTACCCTGCTGTGTGAAGAGGACAGGTTCTCCAGGTCATCAGATCTCCGGTTCTCGGTCAGCGGAGCGTATCTGTTCTGGATTGGCACACTTGGTGGTTTAGGAGGATTGTTTGTAATTCTCCCTTTAGCAGCTGTCCACTGCTGTTTCCTAGTATGAATAGGGGTTGAAGAGGCGCTCTTCCTGGGTGATAACAATGCAGGCCAGCCGGTCGCATCACAGATTTCGGAGCTCTGGGCTCTGCCTGTTATCCGTCCTCCCAAATCCCATGGAAGTGATTTACTCTTAGGCTTTGCACCCAGAGAGTTCCAGGGAGGACTATCACTTGTAGATTTATTACCCGGTACACAGCCCTCCTGTTCCTTGGAATCCTTGTAGCTGCTAACTAGCTGTGAGTTAGCATACCCTTCTCCATTACTTTGCAACACTGGTAAAGTCGTGTCATTCCCACGACATAGTCCATTCAATTCCACGTTAACTTCCAACCGTTGCATTTTCATTTCCAACACAGCCATCTTCTGTATAAGTTTCTGGAAGTCATCTGTAGAGAACGGAGGCATTTTGCTACCAACTAGCTTAAGCTAAATAGCAGTAGCCTACCAGGCTTTAGCTGTTGCTAGGCCACGCTATTGTAAGACTGACGTCGTCGTAAAAATGTTGAAATATGGCTGAAACCCTCCGTCTATTTACGAAGATGAACTGTCCCAGTGATAAGTTAATGTCCAGGAGCCGCTGCTCGAAGTTTTCAGAGAATAAGAATAGGAAAATCAGCATAAAAAGTAAGCAGAGGCAAGAGCAAGCAGAAAAGCGTCTGCACTGTAAGAAAGATAAGGAGGAAAAAAGAACATAAAGAATCACAAGCCCATGTAAAAGCTGCTGACATCCTTACATCTGCTTCACGTGAAACTATTCAACATCAATTGCAGTCTATGCATAAATCTGAATTAGACACCACTATCAGAGTTTTTCGAACGGCATATAAAATTGGCAAACATAGCCGGCCATTCACAGACATGCCAATTGATTTGAATGTGCAGAAACTGAATGGGCTGAACGTGGGCAGGGTTTTGCACTCCAATAAAACCTGTGGCGAAATCATCGACCACATAGCTCATGAGCTGAAGAAAAAAATGGCAAAAGACATTACAGAAAACCAAAGAAAACTCTGTGTTTTGGTCGATGAATCTACCACTATTAGTGGTAAAACGGTGCTTGTTGTGTGTCTACGCTCAGCATTAGCTGATGCTGAGCCCGAAACGTTTTTTTGGGAGCTGATCGAGTTGGATGGAACAACGGCTGATGACATCACAAAGGCGTTAATGGAGTGTCTTGGAAGAGATTTTAACGAGGACTTTTTAGGTCAGTGTTTCGTTTCTTTTGCATGTGATGGGGCTTCAGTCATGCTAGGGAAGAGAACCCAGTTGCTACCCAGTTGTGTAGTAAATTCCCAAGCCTGTTTGTGTGGCACTGCTCCAATCATCGTCTAGAGCTGGCAGTTGGGGATGTGGTCAAGGAGGTCTCAGGGCTCAATCATTTCCAGATCTTTTTTGACAAACTCTATTCCTTGTTCCATGCCTCCCCCAAAAATCAGAGGCAGTTAGCGCAGTGTGCGCAAGCAGTCGGACAGCGTCTCCTGGTGATAGGGCGTGTTTTGTCCATCCGCTGGGTGGCTTCAAGTGAAAGGAGCGTCAGAGCAGTCTGGGAAAACTACCGAGTGCTTCATGATCACTTCACAAATGCTGCAAACGACACGAGCAGGGATTCCAGAGACAGAGCAAAGTACAAGGGCCTGGATGATGTGCTCACATCTGCAACGTTTGTCAGCAATCTGGGACTGATGTACGATGCGCTCACAGAGCTCAGCGACCTTTCTCGGCAACTCCAAAAAAGAGAGATGACACTGCCTACAGCAGATAGGCTCTTAACTCGAGAAATACGAGTTTTTGAATCCATGGTCACCATGCCTGGCCCACACATGACTACAGTTCATACAGCTCTAGCTGAGAAGTCCTTCAAGGGTGTTGCCCTGCGTGAGAATGGCAGGCTTGTACAGATTCATGCAGGTCAGTTTTTCCGCAGTATGGTAGAGAATCTGAGACACAGAATGACTTCCACAACCTCCTCTCATGTCAGCACAAGAGAAATCCCATTACATGGCCGGGAGGCCCGGGAAAATCAGCTAATCCAGGATATGAAAGTTATCCATCCTGGAAGTTGGCCTGAAGAGGAGTTAGACGTACAGTATGGGGACGTAGAGGTGCTACGTTTGTGCGAAGTGCTGAAAGTGGACAGAAGAGAGACTGTTCAGGGCTTTCGCGAATACAAGGAAACCAGGGCATCCCGTACACCTGCTGCCATGGAGCCTCTACTGAAAGCAGTCCGAACCATCGCTGTCTCCACTAGTGAGTGTGAGCGGGCATTCAGCTGCATGAACGATATCCTTACTGCAAAAAGGAATGCTCTCTCTGTCAGCCGACTGTCCAGCCTGGTTTTCATTAAATGTAATGGACCATCACTAGGACAGTTCAATCCGGAACAGTAGGAACAGTATGTGAGGTCCTGGCTGGCAAAGGGAAGGAGAAGTGCTGATGAAAGAGCCTGTCCAGCTCCAGCCCCTGATACTGATGTCCCCAAGGCCTTCTGGAGCCTTTTCTAACAATGTGAAGTATATTGCAAAGCAGCTCACCCAGTGAGAAGACTTTTGGCATAATGTGCCGATTTGTACAGATCCTGGAGATAGAAGGACTTCAGACCAACCAGGGAGTTATCTGATCAGCTTGGTGTTCAATGTAACTCTTTACCATGGCTCAGACTTTGTTACTTGCAGTTACAGTTTCTCATTTTAGATTGTGCAAATTTTGCATTTGTTTTTACATGTTCTTTGTTCATGCTCTTTATCATTTTTCTGAGTTGGAAAGTTAGATTGCATCATAGTTTACTTTATACATATTTGTATTCTTCAGTGGTGAAGTATATTGCAAAGCAGCTCAGCCATGTGAGAAGACTTTTGGCACTTTTTCGTTTTTCGTTTTCTGAGTTGGAAAGTTAGATTGCATTCAAAATGTACAGAAATACTTAATTTTGTTAAAGCTTTTTATAAAAAATGCTTCTGACCAGAGCTTTGTTTCCTTGTCATTAATGTTGAACACCACCAGAGGGGCTCTCACCTGAAAGGTCTCTGCTTCATGTGTCTTCAGCAGAAGATCTAGACTTTGATTGCTATATTTTCAGTTAATATTGACCTTACTGAGCTTTAGCCATATCCGCTGCCTATCATAAAAAATGTTAAGTACAGTGAACCTTTCTAAAATATACAGTAGTAAAGAGACAAACCCACCAGCATTATAGTAGCCAAATTCTTGTTTGTGGGCTGTATATATAAAATTGACTTGAAAAAGTTGCTGATTTTAGAGTACTGGCACCTTTTTCATTCCAATTCAAGCACTGATTAACACAACATATTGGAGGTGGTTTTAAATAACATATCCGTATTTATTTCTCCAAGTTATGTGTTTGTGTGCACTGAGGAGTCTCAAACAGGCGTTTGTTTAATCATTTTAAGATTGGCTTTAATCAATGTTTGAAAATGAATTCTTCATATGATAAATGAGAGGTAACATTTTGTTTATGGTATTATTTCCACATATTTCTCTCCATTCTTCCTTCTGCCAACGCGGTGTCGCAGTTTCTCGTCTCTCCCGTTGTTGTGCTTAGTGCGTACGCATGGGTCAGACTTTGCGTGGAGGACCGCACGTTTTCCCGTCAAGTTAGTATTTTATAAATCGCAAACATTGCGTAGAAACTGGCGTACGCCATTTTTTGAGCGTATATCCCTTTATAAATGAGGCCCCAGAGCTGCTAGGCTTGTTTGAGACAAGCGAGACCTGCGCAGACCTGCGCAGTTGCGATCAACGTCTTGCTAGTGCGTTGCATGATGGTTAGTCATTTTGTCCGACTTGCTCTGGAGGCTCGCCTACATGAGACGTTGAAATCTCGCGGGACAAAGATGCCCGCAGCCTTGAGAGCGAGGCGGCGCAGTTCCTCTCCACGGGCTGCGGAAGCGAAATACTTGATGGGAAACGACTCGCTGGTATCTCGAGCTGAGCACTCATTGGTGGTTTTTACCCTGTGCTGATGATGAAACTCTCCAATTGGCTCGGCAAAAGTTTGTTGTTGTTTTGTGTCAGTTTTACGTCGCCACATCCATTCCCATTTTTCATCATTGTTCCACAATGTTTATCATCATGAAATTAATATCCATATATTTTATACTATACTTGCACTGCTTACCGTTTTCATACTTTATATATCTTAGCATATTCATACACACTGTTCATACTGCTCACAGGCTGCTGTGTATATCTAGTGTATTCATCATACCCCTCAGTTTATTCATCATTCAATTCATTCTATATTTTATTCTGTAGATTGTGTACATTACTTTTCACTTTACTGCTTGTTGCACTCCTGGTTGGAAGCTAAACTGCATTTCGTTGTCTCAGTAGGCTACCTGTAATATGTGCAATAACAATAAAGTTTAATCTAATCTTGAGCAGGAACAAATGTATTTACTTAGTACATATCTGATATTAATTAACGATTAAACACGTGTGTGCATTCTTTAGAAATGCAAACCGAGCCAAGCCGACTCCGGAGGTGGCGGTATGCACCTTAAAGTTGTTTGCAATCCGCCAAAAAACCGAGAGAAGAAGAAGAAGAAGGCGAAGAAGAAGATGAAGAAGAAGAAGCCGACTCGGAGCTGTCCGACTTCAGGCGAGCTTTTTGAGACCTCCCACGGCTGCGATCGGCTATTCTCGTCTACTTTCGGGGCGAGCCGCAACGCGTCTCAAACACGCCTGCTGTCAGACGAACAGCTGTGCGATGTCATCACAAACGGACGTCGCTTCACGTGACGCTCCGGAGGAAAGGACGTCCCATTGCTCTTAAAACTAATTTCCCTGCTTCTCGTGGTTTCCTTGCGTCTCTCCATGCTTCCCTGGTGGGAGGGACTAGACGCAGGGAAACGACGCAAGTGAGGGAAGCAAGGATTTAATTTAACCGACCTGAGACGGGGCCTTAGATGCAAGGAAGGGCCGCGAGTTAGGGAAAGGAGGAGTCGATGAGGGGTATTGGGATGAGGCTCTTGCGTCCCTACATGCTTCCCTGGTGGGAGAGACTAGACGCAGGGAAACGACGCAAGTGAGGGAAGCAAGGATTTAATTTAACCGACCTGAGACGGGGCCCAGGAATGACCTTATTGTATCCATGAATTGTTACCTCCCCTCAGGGTCCGCGTAAGGGGGTGAAAAGTTAGGACGATTCTAAGGGCCCGTGACTGACGGGGGCCTCAAAATGTTTAGAACATTAAGGAAAAAAATGTAAGTAACATGTAATCAATTCTCAATAATTAACATGAATAGAACGTTATATTGATAAAGTACTCACTAACCTTACGATTCATTTAACTTATTTTCTTCTAAAAGTTAATTACCCAAAGCCTCTGTACACCCCCTTCTATTTACATGTAATGGTTTGGTCTCGCCTCCAAATGCGGTTCGACACCGGCACTTGCAGTGAAAGCATGTGAGGAGGGATGCATCATGCTAGTACTTAGCCTACGTACGTGTGTTGTACCATGTCTCAACGACTCAAAAAGTCAGGTTCTAAGAAAAGAAGAGAAAGGAGAGAAAGACAAGAGAGAGGGACTAAAGTACAACAGTATGTCACCCAGTTTTTCACAAGAAAAGGTGTGGTCCATGAGTGGTGGAAATTAGTCTGTTAGCTAATGTTTTTTATTTTATTTTTACAATTCAGAGGTTTTTCATTTCACTGCTCTTTTAGCTGACATTTAAAGGTTATATTCCATGGAATGCTCTTAACATCCCGATAGCAATGAATATTAAATGCTTTGACAATAAATACATACAAAAATGTCATCTGTGGAAGCCGTGGCGCTGTAAAAAGCACGACCAATCATCTGAGCCGGCCCGGCTAAAATGACTGGATGGCCTACCTGCCTGTCAGTCTTCCAACTGTGCACACATCTCGTGCCCTCATTGGTCATGTGCACGTTTGTGTGTGTTGGAGGAGGGGCTCTGTAAGGAAGTCTGAAGGAAGGGGCAGATTTTTTTGGTTGTGTACTTTCAGATTCTAGCGCACTCGAGCTGGTTTCTCCATTCTTACCTACCTTTAATAAATGCAGGCACATTTTTAGCGCCTATTCATACTAAATCAGTTGTCCCTCCCCCTGATGCCAGGACCAACAGATCCATCTTTAGGCTCAGCAGCCCTGTCCCCCCATAATGCTAAACCTGAACCAGCTTTTCTCCCAACTGAAGGAGGTGAGCAGCATTGTGTTGATTGACATGCCGCTTAAAATATTTGAAGGGAGACTGGAATACAAAAAAAAAATATATATATATATATATATCATAACAAAAAGCTAACATCTAATTTTAATTATACATTTCAAACACAGTATTTTCCCACATAGCCAATGATCTACATAAAACAAAAAACTGCTTTTAGTCTATTTGGATGATGGACAGTTTGAAGCGTTGAGTGATCAGTCTGTAAACAAAATGTTAATCACAGACATTTTGGTTATGATATTTAATACTAATGTTATTATATTAAAGCAGGGGTGGGGAACCTCCGGCCCCCGGGCCGTATACGGACCGCTAGACCATTTGGTACGGCCCTCGAGGTAATTTATAAACAAAGTGGCCTGTGCCTGGTGGTGGGGCCCAATGTGATATATGTTCATGGGGCCCAAAATCCCTGGCGGCACCCCTGCCTCCCCTATCCACATATGACAGGGAGGAGAACATGTTGTTCTTGCATAAGGTTCAGAAAGTCGTCTAGCCTTAAACAAACAAAGATATAACCTTTTATATATCGGGGGGCCCTCTGGTGTGTGAGCATGATGGGACTCACTATGTGGTCGGTGTTGTTAGCTGGGGCGACGGCTGCGGAAAGACATGCTGCCACATTACTGACTCATGTACTGTTTTATCAACATGTTTGTTTGGTCATTCAAAAAACATGTATTGAATGCAGAATGCATTATGCTAGGAGAAATTAAGAAATCTCAATCTCTCCTGACTCGACCATGCTCCTTAGCTGTAAATATTTCGGGAAATGTAATTCATTTCATAAGCTAAAATGTTTCTTAAATCTTTAAGTTGCTCCAACGACTAACATACTGTAAGGTATTATAAATCAATGCCATAGATACCAGTAAAAGACTTCTACCTATACAGACAAAAAATACATTTTAAATACTTACTGCTGAGTTTAATTCTGATTGGTCATAAAGGGTAATTTGCTGACAAAGAGTTTAAAGTTGCCGTGCAAATATAGGCATGTAAGACGACAAGCCAGCAATTTCGACATAATCGACGCAGCTGGCTAAATATTGACCAGTGTGTGGGATGAGTTGGATAACAAGGGTTTTAGGATTAAAGTCTAGATAATGCTCTCGATCCTCAGTCTTCTTCATGGCTCTGAGAGTTAAACACAGCACCATGCTGACTGCAGGGGCCCTGCTCATATGCCTAAGTGCACTGAGTGTTCACGGACAACATGCCATAACGGTAAGTTTCTCAATATCTTCATAAAGAGGATTATTTCATTTTGAAGGACAAGGAAATGTGCTGATCTCTTCTCTCCTGTGCTTTTGTCATTCCAGCTTGATGACATGTGTAAGAATCTTTTCTACAGTTGATGCGGTGACACATTTACTCTTTGTATCTGTGATGCATACTGATTTCTATATTACACTTAGCCGCCAGTTGTGATTGAAGATAAAATGGTTATGTTTTATGCCTTTTTAAAAAAAAAAAAGCTATATGGTTTATATTTTATTGTGTCTTCCTTTTTTGATATAAAGAATATCAAAACATCTTCAGATGACACATAATGGTGTGGTTTTAACACAGTTAAGTGCATTAAAAGTACTATTCATAATAATGTTATTCAACCGCAGTATTCACTGGTATACTGTCTTGTTTTAAGTATTCAGTTATATATGTGTGTTATATTTCCATCAATTTGCTTTAACGACTTCACTCTTAAGTGCTCCAGCCCAATCCAGAAATTGCTAGATTTGTATTTATTTATTTTCTCTGAAAAATGGATATCAAAGGTTTTCTCTGCTTTAATTTAATAGATTTATTTAGATAAAAGTATGTTCATTTTGTTGCGACACCCCAGTGTTTAATCAGCTCTGTGTCCTTAGCAGACGTGGACTATGGATATGACTACACCACCGACTCCCCCAACACTTTTGATGAAGGCGACTGGTTGTTTGACCTAATGGAGGAGTCCAGTAAGCGGCCCTGAAAAAATACATTACCAATTGCACATGTGTCTCCATCTTACCTCTAAACTCAATAACTCATTCTTTATCCTTCCATTTCCAGATAGTTGTGATCCAAACCCTTGCAACAATGCTGGCTCGTGCCAAAGTACATCTGATACAGAGTTCAAATGCTACTGTCCTGAGCCTTACATAGGGAACAGGTGTCAAAAAGGTGGGGATTTTTTACTATTCTGATGGTATCAGCTATCAGGTGTGTCAATCCATTTTGATGGGCTATAAAACGTACAGTAGTCTCTTTCATGGACTTTAAAGCTTTCAGCAATATCTCAATGTTTATGCATGACGTTCACATATGGCTAATCTATACCTTTGTTTACTTTTTTTTGTATATATAGTGAGAAATGTTTGTGAGAACGTCAGATGTGGTCGTGGTGGTAACTGTGTCCTGAATGTAAAGAATCACCCGTATTATGAGTGCAAGTGCAGACCTCCCTACCACGGTACCAACTGCAATTTATGTGAGTATCCCAAAGCCCATCTTTCACTAAATGTAATTTTAGTTTAGCTACATTGTTTAAGCTACATTAGGGTTGCTT
This sequence comes from Gymnodraco acuticeps, assembly GCF_902827175.1. Lineage (NCBI taxonomy): Eukaryota > Metazoa > Chordata > Actinopteri > Perciformes > Bathydraconidae > Gymnodraco > Gymnodraco acuticeps. The sequence continues at coordinate 475,115 of NW_022990023.1, forward strand.
TTGCGAACCATTACATTGTTTGTGTCTGTATCAGTGCCAAGTTCTGTCTGTGAACCCAATCCGTGCCAGAATGGAGGATCTTGCAGAAAAGGGAACCGCCGCTTACGCTGCTTCTGTCCCGATGGATATACTGGGAGGTTCTGTGAAATTGGTAAAGACTTTTAAAAGAAAAAATACTTTTAAAAAAAAAACATAACGTTATTACTATCTTTTACCACAACTTTGTCCTTTTCTATAGTTTGTGTTATACATTGTACTTTTTAAAGACTGTATTTGTGTTTTTGACACAAATATTCTAGTGTAATTGTATGTGAGAGTTGGAGCTTTCTTTACATTTTTTTACCACCCAATCTTCTTGTGTAGCTTCGACTGATTGTTATGAGGGAAATGGAGAGACATACAGGGGAGTCGTCAGCATGGCAGATGGGCAGGAGTGTCTGGACTGGCATTCCTATTTCATTGTTTCAAACGGGGAAGATCCTTTTACCATGTACTCAGACTTTACTGGACTGGAACAGAACAACCACTGCAGGTATAGTCAAATTAATCTACATAAAAAAAGAATGTGACATATATAATAATACAGTAGTTGTAGCATGTATTTAAATATGGCATCTGGGAAATAATTATTCTATTTACAGTAAGCAGAAAAATTGGACATTGTCAGTTAATATATAATGTTAATTCTAAATCCAAAACTTTCTAATTCATCACCCATAGCTTTAGATTATATATTTTTTATTTCAGAATCTAAAACTCCATATAATCTTGTCATGTAATACATTTTAAATGTACCATCAGTACTTCAATACTATTCAAATATCTCTTCAAATATACTTTTTTTGTAAAAGGATGTAAACTAATAAAATTAACAGTATCACTTTTTGAACAGTAATTATTATTTATTCTATATTTAAGGAACCCAGATGGGGATGACAAGCCTTGGTGTTTTACTAAACAGGGTAGTAAACTGCAGTGGGAGTACTGCAATGTCAAGAAGTGTTCTGATGGAGGTAATCACACACACACACACACACACACACACACACACACACACACACACACACACACACACACATACACACCTCAGGGGACATTACATTGACTTACATGCATTTCCTGAAGACTTATCCTAACCATAACCATAACCAACACATGCCTAACCCTAACCCTAACCAAGTCGGACCGTCTAGCTGGAAACCACACACGGCCACATCATTACATTACATTGCATTTAGCTGACGCTTTTATCCAAAGCGACTTACAATAAGTACATTCGACCAGGAAGACATCAACACCTGAAATAACACAACTAATCAATACAAATCTACCAGCACTCACACATTGGCGCCCCCTTCCACATAGCACACACAACATTAGCCAGGAACAACAACAAATTATTAGAACATTAGGTAACAGCCAACACATAGTCATCACACCTGCAGATAAGGGGGGTCAAATAGTCATACAGGATAGGTACAATTATATATTAGAAGCACATAGGCAGTTAAATGACAACACATACTACAGATTACTGATGCACCCACTTCAATTAGAAACACAAACACTAGTTAGGGACATTACAGCAACACTTTGCACCAACAAAATCATAAACAAAAAACAATATCTGGACGGTCCGGAGGAGCCCAGGCCCTGCCTCTTCTACCTGCTCCCCAAGATCCACAAGCCTGTGGCGGTTTGGGCGGTCCGCTCTGTGGTTCCGGTCGGCCGCCCCATCATCAGCGACTGTGGCTCAGAATCCTACAATATAACAGAATACATAGATCATTTTATTAATCCCCTTTCTAAACTTCATCCCAGTTACCTTATAACACCTACGACTTTGTTAGCAAAATAAAAAATCTCAAAGTACCCAGCCATACTCTAATTTTTTCCATAGATATAGACTCACTCTACACCAATATTGAAACCCCACTTGGCCTCGACGCCATCCAGCATTCCTTCAATAAAAACCCAGACCCATCCAGACCCGACAGTCAAATCATTCAGTTGCTCCACCTAACCCTAACCCGAAATGACTTCATTTTTAACAATAACCACTACCTCCAGCTGTGTGGTTGTGTGATGGGCCGGAAATATGCTCCAGCCTACGCGGACATTTACCTGGCCCATTGGGAGGAAACGGCCTTCAATAAACTCCCCCTCAAACCCCTCCTGTATTTCCGGTACCTGGATGACATCATCAGCCTCTGGCACCACACTGAACAGGACTTCCTCACATTCATAGATATCCTCAACAGACCCTGGGTTGCCATGGCAACACAATGCCATGAAACACGGCTTTCTCATAACTTCAGTGAAACTGCTCCAAACGTCCCAAAACTTCACAGGTTTGGTAACGATGCAGCCATCAACGCATCTAAGCGTATTATGGGGTGTCATCAAATGTTGTTGCCATGGCGACAGATCATTCGCCATCAAGTTAGTTCAAAAGTTTGCAGTTCAAATATTCTGCTGCTTTTACAAGCCTTTTTACTTTCTTTTCTTCTCTCATCACACATTCAAGCCCACAGTGTTCATGTATCATTTCAATCTAAATTCTTCACTTTCTTCTTACACATTACATTTCAGCATAGCAGTTTAGCGTCAGCTTTTCAGCATAAAGCATTCCCACTAGCAATTTCTTCAGGAATTGCATTCTCTAGTTATTAATTGTCCCGCGTCCCACAAATTGAGACTATGTCCTGCATTTGAGTGACAGTCGTGCAGAAAGGCCGGATCGGTTCGCTGACGGCCGGCACCGCCCTTTATTATTATATTGTTAAAGGCATCATGTTGAGCTGGCAACACAGAGGTAACCCCCCAGCCCCCGTTGACAGTTCACGAGCGCGCCCATAGTGTCTCCCTCCGCCCCGTCCATCCAGTAAAAAAATCCCCACTACACCACTGCCCATAACTAGCCTACCAACTGTTTTAAACAACCTGATCTCACCAGAATGCGTGACTCCACCACGACTCCTTAACACCGCATTGCGTGGTGGAGTCACGAACTTTGCTACATTTACATGTCTGCACCACGCAAACAACCCCAATGTAAAGTGAATGAGGCTCCTTTGTTGTGGTGCACACACGCATTTCTACAACGTCCAACAGTGAGCTTTTATTCTATAAAATGTTTTTTAAATCTACTTTATAGCTTGTAGTAACTCACGGGAGGCTTCTTTTATTTTATTTGTATTCGTAATAATTTGTATTTTTCGTCAGAATGTATTATGGCAACCCTGTCTCCTAAAAATTACGTTCCCACAGAACTAAACTGCATTCTCAATTACGTTTAGCTACAAACGTATTTTCTCTCATGTTACGTTCTTTATGAACAGGGACATGCACAGGTACGGGCTAATGTTGCCCGGGCAACGGCCCGTTTGGCCTTTTTGGCTGACCTGCCCCTCTGGAGAGCGAGAGTTTGTTTGTCTTTTTTCTGTTGTGGCCGAATCAACATGATAAGCCCACAATTAGTATCGTAGCGTCTCGCTGCGGGAAACACACACTCAGTGTCGGATTTTGGAAACTTGATTTTGAGTTGACTCATGGCAGTTAGGGTATAAGGGACAACCCTGGGGACTTAACTTCCTCTTGATACCGTCGGTTATTTACAAAAAAACACCTAAATATAGCGCCTACTTGTTGTTATTGTGCTTCTGTCTTTCTGTGTCTTCATCTGTAAACTCTAGTGATGTGTCGGTCGCGAACGAGCCGGCTCAAAGAGCCGGCTCTTTTAAGTGAACGACGGGAGCCGGCTCTCCGAGCCGTTTTTTTTTTTTTTTTTTTTGCGGAGAGATCGGCATGAAGGCACATTGTGCAATGTGCACATTATCCCGCTTATTACATGGCCACATTCTCAACAAAGTAACGACATGACTCCCAATATTAATTGAAATGCTTTTATGGATTTAGAAAATGATTTTATTGATTTAAAAAATAGTTTTATGTATTGATTTAAATTGACATGCATCCGCTAAGAAAAATAGTCCGTTGTTACTGTTTTAACTAACGTAGCAACGGCAGGAACTGCTTCGATAGTGTTTTTGAGGAGCTTTTTGATTACAGATTTGAAAACATCGTTGCTTGCTTTAAAAGTAGCACAATTCATTATGTCAAACCTTGGAAAGTATCTAGATATCCCTGCCCTAATGCCAAAGTAACTGCACACTGAATATGTGTCGCCGTTTGATGTCTATGTCTGGACCGCTGCGTAAAAAGGAGGGTTTCTGCCCCATTACTTCTCTTCTTACTTTTATAAGAATAAAACACGGAGGACGGAGATCTCTTTTTCTCCCCCTCTTCTGACAGCCCAGCAGCTGATCTAAAGCACGCTCCCCTCTCCTGCAGGGGGCGTGGTCAGCTGCAGCAACACAGAATCAGCCCCCTGCAAAAACAGCGCTGGAAAGAGGAAATAGAGCGAAATGAGGCATGGCTAAAATGCAGGATCTGTTTGGTATTTTTTTTTAAAACTATATTTATATAGTTTATATAGGTCGATACAGTAGCCCCTTTTTTTAAATAGTGTTTATAGGTATTGCTACAGTGGCGGCCGGTGGGGCGCTAGGGGCGCCGCCCCACCTCTTCCCACATACAAAAAAAAATATTAAAAAAAATATTAAATAAAAAAATATATATTTTAAAAAAATATATATTTTATATTTTTATTTTTAATGAACAAGATAAATATCATACAATTGGTATCAGTAAAATGTATAATCTACAATAAAATCTCGTTTAAAATTGTGTTACGATGTCTAAAGTTACTGATAAGTCACATGTTTCCTGCCTGGCCTTGCCCATGGCATTAGTTTATCATTACCGGGCGGAGCCCCCGAGCCAAACAGCAGCAACCAGCACGTTACAAAAGTCTCAATAGTAAACTGTGCCGCCGAAACATAATTTCAGCCAATCAGCGCCGTCAAATATTTTGGTCAAGAGGGCGCTCACGTTGGCGCCCATGTTGCTTACGTGCGTTGACGTGAGTTGCTTTTTAGACTCGTGACGTGAGTGACCAAGGTGACGCAGCAGTAGTTGGATGAGAATGGTGTGCAGGTCGAGTCGCCGGACCTCGGTCCGCACCCAAACAAGGAAATGCTATCTTTTGTTTCCCATGCTAGACAAAAGTTAAACAAGTACAAACCACAGACTGTCTGTGTCATGGAGAATACAGTCGCTGGTTTATTTATGTCTGTATAGGCCGTTGTTGTGAGTGTGGACGGTCGGAGCATATATAACGTTAGCTTAGCCAAGCTCCATTCAGAAAACAAGCATTCTAAAAGGTTTTTCGCCTGCCGTCTGTCTGCAGACTTGTCAAAGCATTAATTCATGGTTTTTACTAACCGGTATCAGTATGTTGTTAATTCGGCATCATTTAGAAACGTGTATTACAATTTAATCACGGTAAAATATGTTCATTTTGTTGTAGTTGTAGCTCCCGAGCCAGCGCGTCTTGTTTGAATGATGCGAGTAAACACAGCTGGCAGCCGCGGTGAAACTCGAGCGACTAGAGCGATGCGATGGGAGCGTTTAGAGCGAAGTGAATATTCGCATCGCGTCCGGTCTGAACGCAGCATTAAAGCGAGCTCCGCGCTGCACTGGAAACGCGCCATTACATCACCAGAAGTCCTAATTTAAGGGGTAATTTCTCCCAAAAAAAATAATGTTTTACTCACTATATCAACAGCCCCACCAAAAATATTTTCCACCAGCCGCCACTGTATTGCTATCTGTTTTGTGTAGCGTGGTTCTACAAGCAAGTCAATGCATTCATTGGGTGGTATCAGAGAGTTACACGGGTCTGTAAATGCAATGAAAACAATTGGCCACAGCAAATCATTTATATTAAACATGTAATTTTTACTTTAGAATACTTCAGTACAAAGGATGTATTGAATAATTTAAGTGATATATGTGTACATATATAAATCATTAGTCAAAATAGGGCTACATTTGATTGAATTAAAAGGTATAATATGTGGTAAACTGAAGAGCCGTTTGGGAGCCGAAAAAGCCGGCTCTTCTTGGTGAGCCGAGCCAAATGATCCGGCTCACCAAGAAGAGCCGGAATTCCCATCACTAGTAAACTCCCTCAACGGGGCCGCTCGCTCCCTTTTCTTGATCGCCCTCTCACGGGTGAACAGTTCAATGTCCTGCTTCATTGTAGGATTTCTGCCATGTCTCTACCACTTCAGTTTGACCATCTCTGTTACTAAGTTATGGAATACTAAATAACTAAGTAATTAGATACCTTACCATTACTGCGCTCATAAAGAATGATAAGAATAAGAATAATGCGTATTGAACTGGTTTAATTAATTAGTGAGTTTATTTAAGGTAATTAGTTAGAGGCTCTATTGTATCAGTATGTCTGCACAGCAGTTACAATGGTCAAACTACATTAGAACAGAATTGTCCCCATTTTATCTTTAATAGTTACTAACATTAGATATTTTAATGAGATAGGCCTATGGACCGCAACATTTGTTAAAATCAAGTCACCGAATGCAAGTACTCGCCTTAGCTTATTTTGTTATGAGATGTGAATCACTGTTCAATTTAGTTGATGTAATAATCGTTTGGTTTCTTTTACATTAAAAACAAATTACAATTTTCAAAAGGTCTTATGTTTTTTTCGGGGGGAGGCCCTTTTTCCAGTTTAGAGCAATAGCCCCTCCAAATGTCTGTGTACGTCCCTGTTTATGAACGTATCTCAAATACGTTTATTTTCTACATAGGCTATCTTCTAATCTAGAAACATACTTTCTCCCACGCCGTTCAAATGACAGCGTTGGTTTCCCCAAAAGTGGGCAGGGCTGTAAAGTGACGTAGATTTTACTCTCATCTATTATTCAAAACCATTCTATTTATTCTAACGTAAATTACATGCCAGCGTTTTATCTTTTTATTACTTGTATTTTTATGCTTTATTTGCTATGAGTTATATCTGAAGCAAATTATGTTTCTGAAGATGTGTAGTCAATTCCACCCTTCAATGTAGCATAAATGTGAACTCTCATTACAGGAACAATACCGGAAACAGACGTAGGAAAGATCCTCAGCTCGCTGATTGGATGTTTTAGCCGCAATGCACGTTTTTAAAGATATTACTGATTTTCTTTGAATATAAGAATGTAAATACTGAGTTTAGAGAATAGCCCGGGCTTTGGGTGATGGGAGACACATCTATGGAATCACAATTTCAATAGCTTACCATTAAATGACGGATATACCTTTCTGTCTGTGATGTTTTACAAATCAGATATTAATGTGTAGAAGTAAAACATGAGAAATAGTATAGCAATATCCTGTAAAATTATGTAAACACATGAATAAAACTAAATATCTTCAGATGTTATACATACATAAGTGTCCTACACTAATAATACAAAGTTATTATTAGTATGCTGTGTGTACCTTGTGTGCACCTCCTAGTGGTTAAAGCACGTTATTGAATTATTTTTGTTGAATAATGTTATTTTTGTTGAATAATGTTATTTGATGAAAAAAATATTAAGAGTACATACTTTCATAGGGGGAAAGTAGAAGGTCAATGATAGAAATATAGAATATAAAACATCAAGAAGACACTGTAAGTGATAATAAAACAGTTTAGTGCACGATGTACAAAGATATTAATATGAGGATGTGCAAAACAGACAAACTAATTAACCTTTATTAACACATTAAAGAATACTTTAGGTTAATGTATTCTTTCAAATAAGAAAAAAGCTTTGGGGGTATCGATCTACAGATAAATATTAAGCCTGACAAAGTACTTAACGTCTAATATATTGTTTCCTGCAATGTTAACTATGTTGAAGCACTTATTTTAACTGATATTATACACATTAATTATACTCTTATGTATGTAGATAGAATAAGAAATGTGCAGAATATGACAGTTTAATGGTGGAGGTATACACACATATTGATAGATGTCTTGTAATGCACTGTTGAGGAATCTGTAAGCCAAGTTTTTTAATTCATTGCATAACTACACCATAGTTGTGTATATGATATGTCAATAAATCTTTGAAAATCTTGAAATCTTGAAAGGGATGTGCAAAATAGCAATTATATACAGTTTTTAATTAACTATTAGTAGAATAACGATTTAATGAATATACTTTATAGAGATCTGCAGATAAATGTTTAGTCTTCTCAAGCACCAACTATCAAATATCTCTCCTGATTTTTGGCACTTAACAATCACCTTTCCCTGAATTTTACTCAGGTGTAACTAAAGTCTGATTTAAGGATTGTTTATATTTCACATCATTAATCAGAATCTGCAAAGTAACTAAAATAAATGTAGTGGAGTAAAAATACCAGATTAACCTCTGAATTGTAGTGGAGTAGAATTACAAAGTAACAATGAGCTGTCATGTGGGTATTAATGCTGCCTATTATGGATACAAGCGATTTCCCCCCATTTAGTAATTACATGTTTTAAATTTGTACACACCAATTTGTTTCCTATCGCCTAAACCTCCAGGGCTGTACACAGTTTAATACTGTCAACTTCTAATTTTGGGGAAAACGTATTTTTAAAACTACAATTCCCAGTAGAGACGTGCCATAGAGAACAGGTTGCGAAACACAATAGCCAGCATGTGTATTTCTGGGGGGGCGTTCGAGTCCAGTTTTGAATAGTCTGCCGTGGTTTCGTTCCATTTCAAAGAGATTGACACTCGGCGTAACCTTGGCGCACTGCCACTTTATAAACATATACTAAGTGTGCTTACCCCCCCCCCCCACAAAAAAAAGTTGCACAGCGAAGTGAAGTACATGTTATGTTATAAAGCCGTGGAGGGCGGGAGTTTATAAACCAAAGAGTAACCGCCCTTACGGGACGCTGTAATAAGTAAAGCGAACGCACCCGCAAGGACACCTGGCCTCCTATTGGTTGAGGGATTTTGACAGGATTGTTGCACAAAAGTTTCGAGCGCGCACAGAATAAATCTGAGAGCAGAAAAAATCTGTAAACAGCAATATATCTGAGTGCAAGCGTACAGTTTGAGCACAAGCAGAGCACATCTAAGTGCAAGCAGGCACTATTTGAGTGCGAGGACAGGGTTTGAGGGAAATAAATACATAAAGTAGCTCTCAAATTTAAATACCACGCTCTTGAATAAAGATAGGGAATAACCCCCATAAGTAAGACCCACATTTACGCAGCGTTGCGTTCACTATACATACATACAAACAATAATCCTCAGGCCAGCAGGCCACTTAACAGGCCAGGCCATCGGGAAACCTCCCGGTCCTCCCGATGGCCAGTCCGGGCCTGAACGTTACTATATTATCAATGCTACTTTAGTTATAGCCTGATATATGATAGCTAACTTCACAATGTTGTGATGTGACGTTAGCTAACATTCTGTAGCTAACGCCGGTCACTCACTAAGATAGCTGCCCAGTTCTCCACTGGTTCTCCTCACACCACAGCTCAATTTCTCTCCGATGGACGTTATTTCTTCTAATCCTTGGTTGCTCCTGGTCTCTTGGACGCCTAGCAGGCTCATAATTATAAGGTTGTGGTCCGTCATATGCATTCGAATATTCATGTTCAACTTCTTCTGTGTCTTCTGTGTCGAAACTAGCATTGGGATCCATGTTTATTAATACGTTACACCGGCCGCTCTCCCCCTTGTTTACCCTTTGTTACGTCACACGCGGGAGGTCACGTGCCGAGGCTTTTTTATGCGGAAGTGAACATTTCTTACAAAAACGACGCCAGATGTCACTGTAGTGTATATTTCTGTATATTTTTTGGAAAATCTAGTGTATTCATCATTTCCCTACACATTTATTCACAGGTGTCTTTAACCTGGAAGTTGTTTAAGGAGTCGTGGTGGAGTCACGCATTCTGGTGAGATCAGGTTGGTTTTAAAGAGTAACTGACCTCACTTTATATTAATAGAACGTTATTGTCATTGTTAGCTAATGAATGTTTCGATGCTGAACAACGGCAAAATTACAACGTTTTCATTGGTCCCTCTTCTTTAGAGAAGACCAGGAAATGATGGATATACGGATCGTGTTAAAATCAATAGGCACACAGTGACTCTAAATCAGGGGTCGCCAACCTTTTTTAGGATGAGAGCTATTTTCAAAAAATAAAACAAGTCGGGGGGTTACTTTTTTTTGTTTTTTGCAGTTTATATATTTAGCACATGTTATCATTATTATATGCTTACCTTTAACCTTTGTGTGCTGTTTGGGTGTGTGGGACCCGTTTTCAGTGTTTACTAAAAGAACATATATGCAATTTAATTATTTTAACCTGCTTTATTTGGGAATGGACCTCACATCCTCTAGGGGGGTCCGGGGGCATGCAGCCCCGGGCAGATTTTTTTTTAAATGTTGAAGTGAAATGCATCAATCTGAGCTTTGCATCAATTGAGCACAAAATGAATTCATGATACAGCTCTCAACACTCATATGAAAGCGAGCTGTTATTGAGCTATCTTATGTTACCTAGTCTGCATTCTTTATTTTTTATTTATCCATATTTTACTAATCACTCCCCTTTTAAATACAATATAGTACACATTGGAAGGATTTCTTACTTTATTTGTTACACCTATATTAAATAGATAAAGGTGTGCTCTCTATCTCTCTCTCTGTTTCGCTCGCTCACAGAGGCTGTGTGCTTCTCCGTGGCGATGACGGCTTCCGTTAAAAAATTATAATAAACATATTTGTAAAGTGGGGGGACACAAACGGGATTTCGAAAATCCACTTTGCTTTTCTTCCTGACTGCAACGCTGGTCCCGCAGATCAAGAAAGAACACACACACACACACACACACACACACACACACACACACACACACACACACACACACACACACACACACACAGCATATACAGTATGTCCTGTCTTCCTGTACCGTGCTCACTCTTCTCTGATGTCCCTCTCAGACACTGCTCCACCCACACCAGTTCCAGGCTCTGCCCAGTTCTCTCAGTGTGGGAAATCCCCGCCTGTTCGCAATAGCAGAATTTTTGGGGGTAAAAAGGCCTTCCCGGGTGCCCACCCCTGGCAGGCGTCGGTGCAGATCAAACAGAAAGGCTCCACCGCTGAGTTCAGACACTATTGTGGTGGGATCCTCCTCTCTTCCTGCTGGGTGCTCACTGCTGCACACTGCATGTGGGTTTGACATTTCATTTGTTTGCTATTTCCAATGTGTTAGAAAAATATCACTCGTCACCGGCTTGAGCTTCAATATCAGGATACATGTATTTATTATCCTTGCAAGAATGGAAGTAGTCATCACATACAGAGCATTTGGTACAACTAGTTCCTGAACAGTGTCCTTCACAAGCTTATATACAAGAGAGGGAGTTACACAGTCACAAGATGCAGGAATACCGGTTCAAAGCTGTATTCAATGTTTAGTTTAGATCAGCTGAGACCTACGTCAGAAATGTTCATGCTCTATCTCCATAGAGGCTGAATCATCATGTTAATCGTTGTCACATAGTGTCAGGATTCTCATGTTATGTCACGGTTGTAGTTTTGTATGTCTGGTTATGGGTGTTTTCCTCTTGGTATATTGTCTGGTCCTTTTCCCTGTGTTTTTCCTCCTGTTGTTAGTTTCCCTGGTGTGTCTAGTTGTCTGATTGTGTTCACCTGTGGCCCTTGTGTTTCTCCTCCCCTGCCCGGCTGTTTCTCGTCTTGTGATTACCCCTCCCTGTATTTAGTCTTGTCTCTTCCTGTGTTCAGTGTTGGTTCGTCTTTTGTTTGTGACTGAGTTCACCGGTGAGTGTTCTGTTTTGTCCAAGTTATTATTTTATCCTTGAAATAAAGGCAATATCAGTGTAATCTGCATTTGGGTCCTGCTTGCTTCACCCACCGTAACAGTACGAACCAACCAAGAAATGGACCCGGCAGCATCAGCATCCATTTGAGGTGGAATTACAACATTTGTCCTTTTATTTGGCTTGCTGCTATGATTGGTGGAAGGGAGCGTTCAGTGTTCTGCAGAAGGAGGCCGCTCTGGTAGAGGCGCACCGGTTGGCTATGGAGAAACCAGGCTTGGTGAAATTCTTACCTGGCTGGATTTTGAACTTCCTCTGGGTGTGTGATTTCTAGCCTGCTGACTACAAACGTCTCGGTGTGTTCCGTCCGGAGTCAACCCCTGCTTCTTCTCCATGTCCTGCTCCTGTCCAGGAGCCGTTCTCGGGAGCTCGTCTGGCTTTCGGAGGTCCACGGAGCCTCCAAAAGGCTCCTAAGAGAAGGAGTCGCAAGTCCAGGCTAGCAGCCCGAGCCCCAAGAACCATGGTTCCAGCCCCAGTTCTGGCCCCAGCGGCCATGGTTCCGGCCCCAGCACCCATGGTTCCGTGCTCCAGTGCCGGCTCACACAGCCATGGTACCGTGCTCCAGTACCATCCCACACAGCCATGGTTCCGTGTTCCGGTTCCTTGCCCAGCAGCCATGGTTCCGGCTCCAGTGCCGGCCCCAGCAGCCATGGTCCCTGCTCCAGAACCGGACCTTACAGCCATGTTTCCGGCTCCAAAACCGGCCCACACAGCCATGATCCAGGCTTCAGTTCCGGTTCCCACAGCCATGGTCCCTGCTCCAGAACCGGCCCATACAGCCGTGGTTCCGGCTCCACTTCCAGCCATGGTTCCGGCTCAAGTACCGGGCCCAGCAGCCATGGTCCCGACCCCGGCTCCTCGTCGCCTGTTGGCTCTCCGGCCGACGCCAGCTCCCCGTGTCCTGTCGGCGTACCGGCCGACTCCAGCACCTCGTCTCCTGTTGGCGTACCGGCCAACGCCAGCTCCCGAGGCCTGTCGGCGTACCGGCCGACTCCAGCACCTCATCTCCTGTTGGCTCTCCAGCCGACGCCAGCTCCCCGTGTCCTGTCGGCGTACCGACCGACACAAGTTCCCTCTCAGGTCTCCTCTCAGGTCCCCTCTCAAGTCTCTTCTCGAGTTACCTCTCAAGTCACCTCTCAAGTTCCCTCTCTAGCCCTCTCTCGAGTCTCCTCTCGAGTTCCCTATCGAGTTCCTTCTCAAGTCACCTCTCGAGTTCCCTCTCAAGTTTCCTCTCGAGTCTCCGTTCAAGTTCCCTCTCGAGATCCCTCTCAAGTCTCCTCTCAAGTCTCCTCTCGAGTGTCCTCTCGAGTTCCCTCTCGAGTCCCCTCTCAAGTCACCCCTCCAGCTCCCTCTCGAGTCACCTCTCGAGTTCCATCTCAAGTCCCTTCTCTAGTCCCTGACTCTTCCTGCCGCTGCCTTCACCCTCATGCTTGGCCCCATGAGTTCGCCCGCTGTGGCCTTCGCCCCTCCATGGTCTCTGCCTTGCCCCCGGGCCGTCCGCCCAAGACCCCCACCATGGACTCTGCCTTGCCCCCGGGCCGTCCGCCCGAGACCCCCACCATGGACTCTGCCTTGCCTCCGGGCCGTCCGCCCGAGTTCCCCACCATGGACTCTGCCTTGCCCCCGGGCCGTCCGCCCGAGTTCCCCACCTTGGACTCTGCCTTGCCCCCGGGCCGTCCGCCCGAGATCCCTTCCGGGTCCTCCGCTGTGCTCCTGGGCTGTCAGCCCAAAACCCGTCCTCCAGACCGCCCTCCACCCACCCTGGTGGCCCTAGTTTTGCATTTGGGTCCTGCTTGCTTCACCCACCGTAACACATAGCTATCAAATGCCTAAAACAGTGTGTCCTGACGCTCTTAATCATACATCCTGTCACGTACACAGCTACGTAGGGCCTTTGTTATCATGTACTACTCTGATATTGGAAGAGTACATTCAGTATTTTCCCAACACAATGTCTTCTACAAGCTTACTTATATATTGATTTATTTTTTCAGTGAATCTAATTTGGATTACCAAGTGGTGATGGGAGGAGTGAACATAAACAAACAGGAGGACATGGACCAGACCATCCCAGTTATACAAACCATTGTTCATGGGAACTACAGGTCCACTCCCCAAGCTCTATACAACGACATTGGTTTGTAACACATATCAAATATAGTAGTTTTTCTAATGTGCATATGTTAATGTATATACTTATTTCCTGTGTAGCTCTGCTGAAGCTCCAAGTTACGGACAGCCCTTACTGTGCAAAGGAAACCCTCTTTGTGAAAGCGGTGTGTTTACCGGACCAGGCCTTCCCGGCTGGAAAGGAGTGTGTGATATCTGGATGGGGAGCCACTGAAACCAGTAATAAACTCTTTATAAGAAGTCCTTTAATGTTAGATAAACAGATTATTTGGTACAATTATACTCGAGTATTGCATATCCATAAAGTTAAGGGACTTGCAAGAACACAATGGTCAAAACTGATACTTCTAGTCTCTAGTTTAGAATACACTTTAAGACAAATGAGTCCAACATTTTCCATAATGCAACAGGATAACGACAATTATTAGACCCTTTTTAAATTATAGGCTGAAACTAACATTTCAAAAATCATTTTAATACCAGTGCTTTTCACACTGTCTTCATTGAGAAAAGGTACTTTAGTTCTGTGCCTGTTTGTTTCCCGCTGTCATTTAAATTAACTTTAATCTCCCCTTTTAGAGAAGATAAGCAGCCAGCTGTTGAACGCTCGTGTTCTCCTGATCTCAGATGAGAAATGCAAAAATCTTGATGACTTCAGAAATGTTTTGGACAGCAGCATGTTCTGTGCAGGCACTCTGCAGGGCGGCATCGACTCCTGTCAGGTGTGTATGTTTATAAATGTGAAGTATCAAGGTGTCAATGCATGCAAGGTGCTCATGAAAGAGATAGCTACCTACAAAGCTATAGGTATTACATCTAAAATGTCTTAAAAAGGAGCGACAAATCATCCATACTTGAAGGTAACATAATTAGATATACCTTTATTGGCATCAGTCATATTAAACTTGTGTCGGATGCATGGATCCTTTCCTCTGTGGCCTTCTTCAGAAAATATTCTCAATTTGCTGTTTTTACCTCTACAGGGCGACTCAGGCGGACCCTTGGTGTGTGAGAAAAATGGCACACAGTACATCAGCGGTGTGGTGAGCTGGGGTGTGGGCTGTGCCGAGAAAAACAAGCCTGGTGTCTACGCCAGCGTCCACGCATTTACCGACTGGATCAAAAACAACATGAAATGATGACTATAACAGTTCAATAAATACTGTGGTGTTTGCCATTGGCTCTAAGATTTGTTCTTTTGGAAAGAAAAACAGATGACACTTCAATTTGCCTTGAAAAAAAAGGTTTATTTGATCAGTGATAAAACCAAGCATTTACTCCCAGCCCAGCTTTGAGTTAAAATGGGCATTGATACAAACTCATGAAGCTGAACCTGCCAGACAAAATGTAGATCACACATCATTCCAGTAGGCCTTAACGTCTTTATCACTGAGGCTCGCTCAAAGTGCACTAGATGAGCAGACGGCGTAAGAAAACTGAATGTTTTCCACGGCTGCCACAAGGTTTGCTTATATGAACTTGTTGTTCATATCTATGATAAATGAAAAAAAAACAGTTGAAAAAAATCTTCTGCAGTGCTGGCAATCTCTGGTAGAGCTTCATTATCTTCTAATCACACTCAATATAAACAAAATTCAAACTTTCCATTTCAAACATGATCACTTTTGTTCTGTTTTGGTATTTCTGATGTTTTTGCTGCTGTTGAATGTGGTCCTTCGGAGGTGATTTAACCCATGCAGAAGGTTTGATAAAATGTCAAAAACACCTTGCAATTCATCTAAAAATAAAGTGTATTTCTTTGCTCACCACATGCATTGACCATCCTCTAAACTAACTTGACAAGTCCTTTCCTAATTCAACATGCTTATCCCTTTTGTCACTTTCACTTCATTTTGCAGTTCTTGTTGCACCTACAGTTCTCCGTTTGACTTGGTGTGGGGTCTCATGTAACTACATCAAATTTCATCAAAGCAGCAAACCACTTCTAGAGTTACCCACACTTTCTGAAAGTGGCCATCTTTAACATTCCTTAACACAATCATCTATAAAAAAAAACTCTTATCTACGCGTCTGTTATCGCAGCATCTTTACTAGATATGGATGTCTGGACGGTGTTCTGGAGAGCCGCCGATGAGGAGGAGGACGAGGTGGTGCTGGACTTCTTCTCCATGGATTTGAAAGATGTGGTGGTCTTATTTTGGACGGTCTTGATGGTCTTCATCCTCTTGACGTGGAGCACCTCCATGGCGTCCATGTTGACGCCTTGTTTGATCTCCTCGCTGGTCTCCACCTGCTCCGAGGCCTCCTGCTGCTGCTGCTCCATCTGCTGCTGGCGATGAACCTGAAGAAGGGTGTGGAAAAAGTTAAAAAGGTGGATTTTTGAAGGCCCTCTGTGTTGGATTTTAATTGTTTAACCCATTTAGAAAATACTTATTCATCACAATTTACTAGCGTCATGTTCCCCTCACCATCATCATGTGCTGATAGTTGGCGATAGCCTCGTCAGTGGTGACTCCCTCAGCGAATCCCAGCTCTGCCGCCCGGCGGGCCAGCTCGGCCTTATGGGAGCCGGGGGGGGTCCAGCCCACTCCTCTGGTCCAGTTCAGGTCTGACTTGTAGTTCACCTGCAACAGAGAGCAACAACTGATTAATAAATCTTGTCGAAATGAGCCCACAAGACAGGGAATACTTAAGTATAGTGGAGTTATCTTCACACAACCAGTATTTTTAAGCTTAAACTCTACCTTACCCCAAGTTTACTGTATGTCAGTTAGTTTGTGGCATACAGCAAATTAAACAATTTCCTACCTACACATCCAGCAGCTGCTAACAAAAATTAGCTATCGCCATGTAGTCGTGTTTCTAGCCACCTGATAAATGTCCAAAAGAGTGAAGCTCCATTTTTGGTCTCCACCAAATCCCCAAGAGAGGATCTGGTTCTGTAGATGCTAAATGCTTCCCTATTTTTACCAACTATCTACATTTGTCTGTAAACCATCAGTTTTTTCACTGCTTGCTGCAATCAAAAACTTCACATATGGAATAATATCAACTAGAATATGAAAATATTAAATATATTGACGTAGGGTTTTCTAAGAGCATTTGAATTGGATACAAATGCAGAAAAATGTAGATCCATTATCATTTATTTTTTCTTCAGTGGTCCATATTGGCAAACTTTTTTTTTTAATTAATCAACTTACTACAGTATATTGCCACAACCTGGCAACTTCTTCCTAAAGGGATGAATTTATTACATACTGTCATATTGAATTATTTCAAGTTTTTGTTTTGTTTCACACATAACGTCAAAAAAGGGAAATCAAATAATGGACAATGGATGTAAAAAGAAATCCACTTCAAATCTTGTTCTACAATATACTCCATGTGCATTCTAACTCACGTCGCTCTGCAGCTTGTAGGCCTGCTTGGCGTGCTTGACGTTGAGTTGCTCCGAGTCACAGGTGTAGTCGTGGAGCTTGCTGCGGTACGTGAGGTCACTCGCCTGAGCCTGACTCTTTTTGGCATTCAGGAACTCGGGCTGGTCGGCGTGCATTTTGAAGTGTCCGCGGTCCTCCTTGGACTGCCGTTTGTACTCCAGGTTGCTCTGGAGCTTGCTGGCGGCCATATTGTGCACCATCTTAGGGTCGTCCTCCACACAGCGCAGCCCCACCTGCTGCCCTTTCTCCTTCACATGGGACTCCTTGTAGCGGAACTGAGGGAGGAAGAAAAATACAGTTTTCTATTTGTTAGAAAAGTTTAATTAAAGTTACTGGGATTACATTTAGCTTCAGGGATTCTACCTCTAAATGTGCTTCCATAAAATGAATTAAATACTTTGATTGTGCTACAGCCAGAATACTGGAAAACAACTTTTCAAATCATTTTGTGCTATAAATAAAAAATGGCTGTAAATAAATTATGTTTTAGTAGGCCTACATGGTATAAACAAATAATTGAATTGTTAAGACGCCTAACTGTATTTCCCTGCATTATGATACATTAAAAAAGGTAATAAATCCTAATGTGTTCTTCTAAAGGAGCGTATCATTCAACTCACGTCACTGGCCATTTCTCTGGAGGCCTTTGCAGTTTGGAAGGGAATAGCATCCAGCCTGAGGTCATGGCCAGACGTCTTCACCTGCTCCCCAGACGCCTTGTAAACTTTCTGTATCAGAGAATAATTAAAAAGATGATGTTAAACAATCTACAAAAGGGATATTGGCATATGTCAATGTGGATTTGTATGTGCTTGTATTGTGAGAAAGTATCCTTACATCACTCATCTGCTGGGCATTCATCCTTGCTCTGACAAACTCTGGGTCATCTGAATGTAAAGTGTACTTATGCATGTCGTCATTCTTTCCAGATTTGTACAGCCTCTGCAGCGGAAAGAAATGAGCAGTTCAAACAACAGAAATGTAGATTGGGACTGAATTCATCCATGATAATTAATGTTGATATTTTCAACCCACCTCACTGTTCTGTTGATAGCTGGCCTTAGCGTGGACCATATCAGGAGAGTCGGTCACTGAGGTGAACTTCAGGCTGTCTGGCAGCTGACGATACTTCTTCTGCAGGAATCAAAACCACACACACTTTAACAGGAGGAAATACAGATGGCTGAGATGTTAACAAATAATAATGCTAAATGTACTATAGATAGATGGATGGATAGATAAATGGATGGATAGATAGATAGATAGACTAACTACTGAATTTCCCCACGGGATTAATAAAGGTCCATCTTATCTTATCTTATTTTAATTTTGCATTTTGTTCCGAATATTATGGGACTAGTGGGGCATGCGTCTTAAGGCCTCATGATTGTACCTTTCAAATCCTTACTACACTTTTTTGGACAAAAGTCATGCTTTTTAATTAATTCCATTTCCCTCCCATCTACTCACATCACTTAGGAGCTGTCCAGCCTTCTTAGCAGACTCCAGCTGAGGAGCACCCACTCCATCCCAGGCCACTCCTTTCATGTAGGTGAGATCTGCCTTGTAGAGTTTCTATACATAAAGTAATATAATGCGTCAGACAAGTTAATTATATTATGCATTTTCAACGTCCTCTTCCCCCCCCCTCACCTCACTCTGCAGGTCGTGAGCTGCTTTGGCCCACTTGACCGTCATGTCGTCAGAAGGTATGGTGTACTCGTGCAGTCTCTTCCTGTAGTCCTGCTCGCTGGCCAGGGCCTGGGAGTTCTTGGCCGTCACCAGGTGAATCATGTCGGGGGTGAGGTGGTACTGGCCGCTGGTCGTCATGGCGTCCTTGCGGTACCCCTGGTTGCTGGCCAGCCGGCCCGCCTGCAGGCAGTGTACGAGATACGGGTCTTCTGAGGCACTGACCCCAATGTGCTTCCCTTTTTCCAGCAGGTGGTTGTGTCTGTACTTGTTCTGCAGAGAAACATGGACAACATATGTGTAGTTCTCTACATCCAGGACACAACTCACACCAAAACAATGTATTTTGATACACAGCACTACAGGATAGGTAGAATAACATGTTATTATTTTAGGCAGAACTGTGCCTTTAAGGTTTTGTATTACTTATTCTTTATTAGTTATTATCTCACATTGCCCTTTACATCCAATTGTATTCCAATTAGAGGAATGGTTTCTTTAACAAGGGGTCACAACATGTATAAGATCTCAAATCCCAACACATACAGTACAAAACAATAAAAGATGGGTTATAAAGTCATCCTACATATTACAATAATACAGTCCAATATACAAATATCCATATACCAGAACATTTCAAAAATAAAAATTCCTCATTTTAAAGAAGCCATATTATATTATTTTGGGCACACAGTCCAGTTCCTTTTTATGCAGCCTTAATAATCCTTCCATTATTAATCCCAGTTTCCTATTACCTCCACCAATGGTGTCCATCTCTCTTTAAAAGTTTCCCTCTGTAATCATAGCATATATGTAATTTTTTCCATTGTATACACATTTCTTAGAATTGTCAGCCATTCAGCATAGGTGGCGGGACCGTTTAAGGTTTTTAAAGTTCAGTCTGATCTTACCTCACTGGCGATGCCGGTGGAGCTCTTGGCAGCCTGGAAGGGGATGTCCTGCATGGAGAGTTTGTAGCCCTGAGCCCTCAGCGTGTGCCAGGACTCTCTGTACTTGGTCTGAAGCAGAGAGACAAACAACCAATGTAGATTAACCTTAAAATACCACATACTCTGAAAAAAGGCCCTGACAGTTTAGTGTACAGTGCACAGTTCACAGGGAATGTGTTCTACCTCGCTGAAGTTAGCTGCATTGATCTTAGCCTGCATGATCTCTGGTCTATCAGATGTTATGGTGTAGTTGTGCTGGTCGTTCACCCCTTTCTCTTTGTACAAACGCTGGGAGGAAAACATAAAACAGCTGTTAAGTAGGATTCTCAACTTCCTTGGCAAATAAAACGAAGGATATACTACTGGTGAAGGTTATTACTACAGAAATATAAGCTCAATGTCTCACTTCATTTGTGATCTGTCCACTGAGTTTGGCATGAAGGATGTCTGGAGAGTCAGTGACAGAGGTGTGCTTGAAGTGGTATGGCTGCTGGCGGTACTTTGTCTGTTACAGAAGAAAAAACAAAGTTAGTCTCTGTTACACTTATGTAGATTTCAAGGTGAAGTCATTTTTTTCATCTTAACAAGGAAATCAACACTTAACTTAATGTGATTATATAATGTAGATTGTATGAACACTTAACAAATTAGGAAAAAAAAGAGATTTCCTACATCACTGATGAGCTCCGTGGCCCTCTTGGAACCTTCAATCGACAGAGCCCCAGTGGCGATCCAGGCTGCACCCCTCAAGTAGTTCAAATCAGAGCGATACACTTTCTGCAACAAACACACACACATAATAAAACACAGTTTAGAAAATTAGTAGGAGTAAGTTCTTACTAAATGTTTATTAATAACCTCGCAATAATTTACTAAAGTAAAACACCCAATGTATTGTATTAAAATTCTTCGATAATCAATGACTCCTTGTGTGCTATCTACTACTTGTGTGGTGGCTTTAGATAAGATAATAAGGAGGTACTTTATTGATCCCAAATTGGGAAAGCAGCATAAAAAACAAAACAAAGCATTGCACATAAGTAGAAATCAGAGTAAAAAAAAACAAAAAAAACAATGCTAGAATTTAAACATCTCAAAATAGAATTAAAACAGCATTAAAAAGTAGAAAATATACAGTAGACCGTGAAGATAAAACATTTATAAAATCTGAAAATTAAACACTATTGAACAGCTTTAGACACAATATAGAGCAGGATATTATTTAAATTAAGTGTGTACGGAATGGAATGTTAAATAAAATATAAATTTAAAATGTACAGTGTCATTGTATTATTAACTTACAATAGAAGCACTAATATTTAAACAAACATTACAAAGTCAGTCAAGCATATGTATGTTATATCTAATTGATCAGTCATTGGTTAAAAAGGTGTAATTTACTGATTGATTTGACCACTTGAATGTCTGTTTTCTCACCTCACTCTGCAGAGCGTATGCTTTCTTGGCCGCCAGCACCTTCATGTCATCGGGCAGCGAGGTGTACTGATGCAGGGTCAGCCTGTAGTCCTGATCACTGACCAGAGACTGGGCCTTTTTAGCGTGGGACACCTCCAGCATGTCCATGGACAGGTGGAACTTCGACATGTCCTTTGCAGAGTCCTTCTTGTACTTAATCTGGAGAGAGGCAAAGGGACAAGAGAACAATGATATAGTATGCTATTGGATTTGACAGTTTTCTGAGTAACAGTTCAAATGCACTCACGTCACTGTGCAGCTTGCTGGCATTGACAGAGTGAGCGATGTTTATGTCATCCTGCAGTCCCTTCAGACCGATCATCTTCCCTTTCGTCTTCTCAAATTCTCCCCTGTACTTTTGCTAAAATGAAACATAATTACTTGATGTTAGGTGAAATGTATCTGGTATCATCAGTGAGTGAATCATTAAACAGAAAAAAGTTAAGAAAATATACATACAGTACAAGCGATTTGCTATTATTACAATTTTTTTAACAGGATTTTTTTTTGTATGATACTTGTTGTGTTAAAACATTAAATGCAAATTCTGCAGATAAATATTTGAAAGGCCCACATTGAAAACTATATGACACAAAGTTTTAAACTCACATCACTGAGGATATCTGCGGACGCTTTTGCAGACTGGAAAGGAATGGCATCCAGACTCAGCTTGTAACCGCCATCACGTATCTTAGTCCAAGATTCTTTGTAACAGCTCTGAAAAAGCACAGATGTATAAACTCAGTACCACATGGAGGACCTCACACACAGGCAGCTGAATGGATGGATTGATTCATTGGCTGTTTGATGGATTATTGTGTGTTCCCTGTGTGGTTTTACCTCGCTGATGTTCACAGCATTGAGTCTGGCCTGAACCATCTCCGGCAGCTCTCCACTGAGTGTGTAGTTGTGCTTCATGTTTTCACCCTTCTCCCTGTACAACCTCTGCAAAAATGAAATATATTCCTCATATTTACAGTGTTGATGTGCAGTAGAAAAACATGCTATGGTTGGCAAAGCCCCAAGGTTTAGCAAAACATATCACAAGCAATGGACATTGTGTCAAGTGATAATATTTGTAGGTGATAGAATTACATAATTGTACAGCATTTGTGTTGCACACTACACCTTGTACATAAACAAATGTTGCCTGTACTTACATCAACAGCCAGTTTGTTGCTGAGTTTGGCTTGGACCATCTCCGGAGTGTTTTCAACACTGGTGTACTTCAGCGCACTCACATCCTGGCGGTACTTTTTCTAGATTTAAAAATATGAGTGATAAATATCAAAAGAGATTCATAGGGAGGGAAGCCAACACAAGTGGTGCACATGCATCCAATGAACAATAGAGGGCACAAATTGATCACAAATAATTCGGCTGGTCAAATTGAGCAAAAGGAAAATTGTCATTTTTTGTTGGATAGGCA
This sequence comes from Gymnodraco acuticeps, assembly GCF_902827175.1. Taxonomy (NCBI): domain Eukaryota; kingdom Metazoa; phylum Chordata; class Actinopteri; order Perciformes; family Bathydraconidae; genus Gymnodraco; species Gymnodraco acuticeps. The sequence continues at coordinate 498,022 of NW_022990023.1, forward strand.
AATATACAGTCAGTACAACACATAGACAGATCTGAATGTGCGCAGGAGGAACTCGATGCTCTGGCCCGTCTGTCATCTCATGGTCTAATGTTGGTACAGATCACTGGAATTACCCTAAAAATAAGTAGCTGCTCATTATAAATATAGACTGGACTTCTCCAGTCTGCACTGGATGTGTCATTGAAATATCTTCATGCACCTATAGCATTTACATGAGATTCTTTGGATAAGAAGGTGGTTGCCACAAAGGGGCTTAGGGTGAAGGGACAAAAGTTATTTATGATATTGTAAACAATTCTGACCTTTTCGTTGTTTTTTGCCCTCTATTTAGGATTGTACAAATGTCGTTTATTTTTCTCCTACTAAGACATATCGTACCATAGTTGTGAGTAAGAGGAAGCCCTAATTTTTTACGTGTGACAGCTTTACTAACTTGAATCAGCCTGGTCTCGTGCCTGTAGTCCACGTACTTAACCCAGTTTCTAGAAAACCAGAATGGTCCGCAGCTCTTTAAATACATCGCCCTAAGCCATAAACCAAGATATGTGCCATCCTATCACTTTCTCATGCTCTCAGTGCTAATTTAACTATAAAGTTATGTAGTTATAAATACCTCTTTAAATAACATTTGCCTTTAATGCAATACCAGAACCTTAATTAAGGTTAAGCAACTGTTGCTGCATTAGCATTTAACAATTTCAAAAACATTTCTGGGTCATAGGGTTGGAGGTTACCTCGCTGAGGAGCGCCCCGGCTTTCTTCGCCTGCTGGACATCCAGAGATTTGGCAGCCTCCCAGCCAACACCCTTCATCCAGTTCAGATCTGACCTGTACTGATTCTAAACACAGACACAAACACAGTTTTCACATTTAAAAATCCTGTCGGGAATTGGTCATTATTTGAGCATGATTGAGCGTTATTCCTTTAACTATGATACTTACATCGCTCTGTAGTCCATAGGCCTTCTTAGCCCAGGCTATGTTCATGTCAGTGGGCAGAGTGGTGTACTTGTGGAGGAAAGTTTTGTAGTTGGTGTCAGTTGCGAGGCCTTGAGCCTTCTTAGCATGGATGAGATCTATGTTCATCATATCCAGATGAACACTGAGGAAGAAATACATTTAAATTAAGAGTTTTATTCCTGATTTAAGGCCAGTTCTCATTGATTTATGCTGAAGCAGAGCCTCCTTTCTGTTGGGGTAATTCCAACATGAAGAGAAGCATAGAAAAAACATTTAATCTTGCATTAGAGACAAACATTAAAAAGGATCCATTTAGGTCAAAGCCTCACTTGTATTTGGTCTTAGTGTCCTCATAGTCCTTCTTGTAATTGCGGTCACTCTGAAGTTTGGTGGCCATGGCAGAGTGGGCCATCGCTGAGTCATCGCTGACGGACTTAATGCCAATCACCTTGCCTTTGTTTTTCTCATACTTCTCCTTGTATTTGATCTGCAAGTGGAACAACATATTAGTTGTTTTACCAAAAAGCCAGGCAATGAAATAGCTCTTTATTTTTATGTCTTCACAAAAATACAAATATATAAATTAATATCCTCAGGGCATTCATAAAGATGCAGACTGTTTTTAGAATAACTCACATCGCTGGCCAGTTCTGTTTTGGCTTTAGCTGTGAGAATAGAAAGAGAGTCCAAATGCAGCTCAAAGCCTTTTTCCCTCTGCTTCTCCCAGTTGCTCCTGTAAACTTTCTGTAACAAAAAAGCAAAAATAAATCAATATTACCTTGCCTCATACACAAAGAAAGAATATGGGGTCTTAGTCAATTAAACATCCAACCAAACATGAATTATAGTATATTATCAGATACATAAATAAGTAACAATCCTGTATTGAAGATTATATACACGTCCAAGTATTAGTTTGAAATATTGCAGATGATAAAATCTTCAACCAAGGTTTTTTACCATATATTTCATGCTCATTATGATGTCATCCACTCATCTCACCCCACTAAGAAGGTCAGCGTTAGCCTTTGCTTGTTTGAAGAGGGGCTCATCATTTGTCATGGTGTACTGGTGTAACATCTGCTCTGTGTTTGCTTTGTACGTCAGCTGAAAATCAAAATGGATGTATTAAATGAGAGTGCACCATGAATAAAAGTGAATGATAAAAGCTTTAAAGAGAAGGCCTTTACGTCGCTCCGCAGTTCCTGGCTCTTCTTGGCGTGTGCCATCGAGATGTTGTCCGCCACCTGGGTGAACTTGATGCTGTCTGCCTTCTGGCGGTACTTAGTCTGTGAGAAAAAAGGAGGATTAGGTACAGAAGATATAAAATATGGTGTTTTAACGAGTTAAATATGTACACAAAAATGAATAATTGTACTCACATCACTAAGCAGCTCTCCCGCTTTCTTGGCCTGGGTGATGTTCATACATCCATCAGCCTCCCAGCCCACTCCTTTCATCCAGTTCAGATCTGAACGATACTGGTTCTGTGGAGCGACGGAAAGTGTCATTATCCATGGGAAATATCTTTGTTAAGCATTCACCTTTTGAATAACCTCCTGTTTCTCACCTCGCTCTGCAGGGAATAAGCCTTCTTGGCCTGCGCGACCTTGATGTCATCGGGCATGACGGTGTAGTCGTGCAGCCTAGTGCGATACTCCAGGTCGCTGGCGAGGGCCTGAGACTTCTTAGCGTGGCTCAGGTTGATCATGTCCAGAGGAAGGCTGTACTGGGCCTGGCCCTCCTTGGAACCCTTCTTGTATGCGACCTGAAGTGTTGATCATAAAAAAGGTGAATTTTGAGCATAATATGCGTGGAAAGTAACATCTTAATGCTTGTAATTGTTGATCAAAATGACTTCTGCTTACATCACTGTTCATCTTGGACACGTGGAGAGAGTGCATGGTCTGGGAGTCGCTTACGTTGACCCCTATTGCCTTTTCCTTGTTTTTCATGTAGGACTCTTTGTATTTAATCTGAAACACATGCACAATTTATTATTTCCATTTGCAATCTGATTTTATAATCCACTCTTTTGCTCAGACGTTATCTCTGTCTCAATAAGTTTTGAGTAGAGGGTGTTTGCTTACATTACTGGCGAGGTCACGGGAAGCTTTAGCTGCTCTGACACTCAGGTCGTCCACACCAATGTCGCAGGCTTTAGACTTGCTCTTCTCCCACTCCTCCTTATACTTAATCTGAAGAGATACATTCGATAGGTCAAGTTATAACTTAAAGAGTGAGACGTGCATTTTTAAACTGCAAAATCAGCATGTGCATGTGTATGTGAGAAAGTGTGTTTACTTACATCACTGCACAAGGCAGCGTTAGCTTTGGCCGTTTTGATTTGGGGCAGATCCTGGGACAGTGTGTACTGATGTTTGGTCTTCTCATAGCCTTTTTTGTAGTTAAGCTAAAAGATACATAGAGTCAAACTCTTCAGTCAGCTCATCATAACGTTGCTTTGATAATCAATAATCCTGTGTAATGCATGATTTTATCATACTTACATTGCTGACCAGCTGAGAGTTCTTCCTTGCCAACACTATCTCAGGTGTGTCTGTTGTTTGACGGTACTTGACCTGGTCGATGTGTTGCCTGTAGTTCTTCTGCAGTCATAAAGGAAAACAATTTCAAATTATAAAAGTGTCACATAGGAGAAATATTTGTACAATTGTAATGTCTTTCATATAAGGTAGTACATAAGGTAACGTACGTCTTTCAGTGGGTCGAGTTTCCTTTGGCTTTTGTAGCCTGGTGTGAGGGTTGCTGGGTAGTTGTATTCACCCTGCTCCTGGTCACAGCCTTGTTTATAGGAAATCTGGGATTTATAAGAAAATGTGAGTGAGTTATATTACTGGCATATTACTTTTCATCATTTAATTCTTGAAGATTCGAAATAAAAATGTATACAGATCATGTAGTATGTGCTTTTTGTTAGCTATAGTGAATAATAGGTTAAGAAAAACCGAAATTTAAATGTCATGATAGCATTTGAATATCAAAATTGGATCCAATTCGAAGCAATTTAGCCCATTGATAATGTGCATAAATCTATACATTCTAAATAACTGCAAGATAAACAATACTTACATCACTAGCCAATGTCCTGGCTTTCATGGCATGCATGGTTCTCTTATCGATTCCTGAGTCTTCATAATGGCCCTTCATGCCGCTGGCGTACTTCTCTCTATATTTGTTCTTTTAAAAATAAAGAAAAACGAAGAAAAAATAAGTATCCCAGATTCTGGACCGGCCATTATTTCAACATAATTGCCTTATGACATTTAAAGTACATATGTTATTTAAAAGTTCATAAAAACAAAAAAGTGAGATAAAATATGTAAATTGCCATACTTACATCACTTGTAAACTTGGCGACTTTAGCAGCATTTTGAAACTGTGGAGTCTCACAGAAATTGATGCTGTGACCTTTGGTGTTCTCCAAGTCCTTCTTATATTCGACCTGAAAAATGACAGCAGCTGCTTGGTAACATTTTCTCATTTCATCATTGTCCTTGTTGAATAGCCAGAGCTTTGCCTTTGTTATGTGCTCAATTTAAAGTGCCTGCCGTTAATCAGTCACCATCACTGACACTCCATCATTACTCAAGAGACAAACCTTTAATCCTAAATATGCTTTCCAGAGCTTAAAAATGACTGCATGGCACCATTTAACATGTCAGCTTCACCACTAAAATACACACGGGAAGAATTGTGTCACCTATAAGCATTCGAGCTCTAATGCAAACATTGTTCACAGACAAGTAAAAAACGATTGTGATATTTCTGTGATTGTCATATTCTCAAGGCTTTGCATAGTTGCTCAGGAGTGAAGCACTGTGTTCCTGTGTGAGACAACATTAGTATATGACGGGATGTCCCGTGGCCTTGGAAGTAAGCTGTAACCACACTGCAATGGCATGTTAGAGATGCCGAAAATGCAAGTAGCGGGACATCATATCTGCTCGGAGACTGACTCAGTATATCCCATATTACGAGCTCTTAAACGCACACACACACTGAGCAGCAACATTGAAAGGCTTTGTCAAAAAGCTGGGGAAAGGATCAATAGCAGATGTAATGAATGAAGGTCTGCTATTTGCCTTGAGAGCCTGACAATCGCTCACCTCGCTGACAAACTTGTTGATCTTTCGTGCGTTCATCAGAGCCAGATTATCTTCGGCCGTCAGGCTGTGGAAGTGCGAGGTGCCCTTCATCTTGTCCAAGTCCTTCTTGTATTTTAGCTGCAAAGGGATGAAGGGTGATTGAGTGCATATAGGAGGAGATCGTGTAATGCGTCTGTAGGACCAGGAGATTAGCGATGCACACACATGCACACATGCAAAGTATAATTTAGTCTGTGTGGAGAGTTTGAAGAATGACAACATGCGGAGGGTTTGTCATTGTGTTCCCTCATCAATTCTGCCCATGGTGACAAGGCCATATGATGAATTAAGCTGAAGCCCTTACACTCTACGCTCTGTTATGTTTTGACAGCAGTTTTGAAGCATTTGACATGGTTACACAATAGACACATAGGCTCCCTTTTTAAGACAGGCCAACCTTCAAACTACTTTAGACTCAAGAGTAAATTCTCAAGAAGAGCTCCCTCTATATCACCAATATGGAATTTACAGTGGTTACAAGAACGGCACTAAATTAGTTTATTCTGGAAATGAATGTTGCTGACTGTCAGGTTGATACTCACATTGCTGGCATTTTCTTGAGCCTTCTTTGCAAGGTGATACCCAGGAGTGATCATGGCGGGGAAACTTCCTTTCCCTCGCTGCTGCTCATACTGCTCAGTATAGGCAATCTGCAAACAGAGAATAAAGGGTTTGTAATTTGAAACATTTCGGAGTTATACAAATAAGTCACAAAGCGCTGTACAGTATTTCATACAGGTTTTTGATGGGTTGAAAAGAAATCATACGGGTTAAGGTGTCAATAATGTTGACAAATCCTTGTGGGCCTGAATACCAAACTATGAAAATCTTAACAATAACAACATGTGTCAAGGTGGCTTAAATAAAAATACACAACCTGTTTCCTTCCTAATTTTGAATTATCTACTGACAAAAGACATCTGTTCTCTCTCCCTACAGTATATTTTATGTTATTTACAGTCCTCTACTAATTTAAAACAACAAGGGCAAATAAAGAACTTTAAACATTTGTTCTTAAAATATACTTTACATTACATTAAATGAATAAAACAGTTATTTCCTTACCTGGCTGAAATTCCCTGCATTTTCTCTGGCGTGGACGGCTTCAGCCATGGCCACCTCAGAGCTGGCTTTACCCTTCATCTCCTGTTCATACACCTGACGGTATTTTATCTGGTAGGACATGAAATCCATTAGTAACACATGATCAGGGGTCTGCAACAGCGATTGCGTACAAGTGTATACATTTATATTGGCTACTTACATCACTGGCCTGCTCACTGGCCTTCTTTGAAATCAAGTATCCAGGTGTAAGATGTGCAGGAAAGCTACCTTTACCTCTCTTCTGCTCATACTCTTCTGTGTAGGCATACTGAGGGAAGAAAAGCAATGATCAGGCACACAACTATCTGAATTTTAACAGTAAAAAACGTTGTGATACTGAACTGGTTTTTACAGTGAAACACTAAGGTAGTGTATCATTATGTCTTAATAAAAGGCTTGAAGCTTACATCGCTAACAATTTGTCCTTGTTTTTTGGCCAGTAACACCTCTGGGGGGTCAACAAAAGTGGTGTACTTTGAAACTCTCTCCTCGTGTCCTTTTTTATATTCCAGCTGCAAAACAAGAAAACAAAGACATTGATTTGGCTCATTATAAAGTGAAAATAACCACTGACAGACACTAAGAACAAACCAAAAAACAACAGTATTAGCAAAGAAGTTCACTTACGCTACTGGCCAGAGTATTGGCTGTCTTAGCAGCCTGGTAACCAGGTGTTATCATGGCAGGGAAGCTGCCTTTCCCTTTGGACTCCTCATATTCCTCTGTGTACTTCACCTGCCAAATAAGCATACAAATCAATTATGGCACTTGACTTATATTGATTCAAACTTGAGTTTAATTGTATTAGACTTTTACGCAATCCCCACTAATAACAATGCCCATTTATTCAATGAAAGACACACAACATATTTAAGTTTAATTATATAAGCAGGGATAAAAGGTATACTCACATCACTACTGGACTGTTGGGCCTGAGACATTGTTACTATCTCCTGGTTGGTCACCTGGCCTGAGTACCACATCTGCTGCTGGGAGAACTCAGACTCAGACTGGAAGGCCTGCTTAGAAAACGAGGACATACCTGATTATTTCCAGCAATTCATAAGACAAATAGTAATTGACCTTTAATGGCTATTTTAAAAATCAGGCATCCGATGTTGTCTACTTTGTTGATGCCTAACTTGGTCTCTGTGAAGTGATTGTAAAAGGTTGCAATTTACTTCAATGCATATAAATCAAATCCTAAACCAAATAGCAGTGACGAATGTATTGGCAGCGTCAGCCAATACAAATGAGCTACTTGATTTGTCTCCTACATGAATTCTGTAATCATACAGTTTCCAACATTTCCATTTTCTTACATCTTAATATTGATTATTTGAAATAAGATTTTGGATTGATGCACACAATAACTTTGCTGTTTGCAAAACAAGGTAAACTGTGCAAGGAACAAAAGATAGGTGGGTTTGTTTGCTTTATACTAAACAAAATCCTATTTCAATTATCATAATTTAGGCTGGAGTGGAGCTTCTTTTTAACTTGTTATGGCCACTTTATTTACAGGGAGCTCACCTGGCTTGTCATCTGACTGGCTAGGCGAGCCTTCTCCAACTCCATGGACCTCATGTCTTGGTGGAAGGTCGACATAAAGCGCTCACCATCTTCACGATACTTCAGCTACAAATGCACAAAAATGACAAACATTTAGCCATGGACCATCCGGCATTTTCACATGCACACATAAGAGATATTTTTACAGGAACCACTTAGGTAGTTGGATGTATGAAATCAACGTAAAAACTGACAGATATTAAAATGGCTTCAGATCCACAGATCCCTATATTCTTATGTTGTCAACTTTCATACCAGACAGCCTGACCCACATGCTTTATGTTGAACGGATAATATTAGTGTGCTGTTATTAATAAGTGAGATGTTCCAATCAAGAAGTTGGACCTGCCAAGAGAAGATCCAGAGGGGAGTGATACAACTCTGAGCTGTTTGCTAATGATCCTTTAGGCTGTAAAAATGTTCAAAACTAATAATAGAATAGCTTTATTGCAGGGGATACTTTCAATCAGAACTCAATGTTATGTTTGACATGAGCAAAATCTTACTCAATGAAAACAAGTAACTTATTCAAAAAAATAAGTTCTGCATGTAAACCAAATGTTTTTTTTATGAGTGGACAAGGTTGAGGGTCACTCAGCAGGCTCTCAAGTCAGCCCCCAGATCAGGTATCAACAAGTTAAGTCCTTTATCTCGCTAATAGCATAAAGCAGTAGCTAAAACTGCTAATATAAGCACAGGAGCTTTGCATGAACTCCTAGACACAAACAAGCACACAGACAGCAACAGGTGGCAGAGGAGAGGAAGGGATGTGTGGCTGTTTTTCTAATGAATAATTTTAGACCCCTGAAGCATAAGAAGGGCTAAGCAGAGAGGGGGTTGTCTCGCCTCTGTCACAGGAACAGAAATAACCGGAGCCGCGCTCTCCATTCCACAACGCTGCCGTCACCCGGGACTCTGAGCTGTCCACCTCTCTGTCTTTCACCCGTAAAGAGGGAATGACAACGTTGTGATCTAAAAGTAATGAATCTGCTTTAGGTCAGATCTTTAGACTTCTGATAGTTTGCAGAATAATGGATCTGGGTCACCTGTGAGGTTATCAGTTGTTTTGTGTGATGAATTGAAAAGCAGAATTGTTTATTTCCACCTTTAATAGAGAATTTTAAAACAATGTCCCCACATAGGCATATATAAATTCAGTTGTAATGCTTGCATACATCCTTTTTTTAAACCAAGACAATGACCACTATGAATAGCCATCTCATGACAAACAAATGATAAATAGCATTTCACTCATGTCGAAGACAGTGACTCATGTCAACCTGTCAACAATGCACCTTGACTCAAATCAAGGCCAAAACATTTTGTCTAAGGTTGCTGCTTGTTTTTCTTTTTACATGTAACATTATCTTACCTCGCTGCTCGCCTTGCTTTGCTTCTTTGCATTGATATTGACAGGGGTCTCATAAACGCTTGTGAACGTGTTGTTCCTGGGATTGTGTCTGCAGGGATGAGGTATGACAACATTGTCATTATTTAAATGACTACATTTAAACAAATGGACAACATGTTCACACCAAAATTGGGCTTAAAACACACTTTTTAAAATAATATGTTGGGATAATTTTCAAATATAAAGTTATATACATGTCTATATAAGTGTTGCTGGTGCTTAGTACTTACACAGAGCAGTATGGCCTCTTCTTGTGGCTGACAAAGTTTTTGGCAGTGAGCACCATCTTACAGACGTCACAGTGAAAACACGCTTTATGCCAGTTCTGACAGAGGAAAAAACAGATCACATTATTTTAGATTTTTATTAAAACTTTTATTATAATTTCTTAATCCAGACATTAGTCTTTATTATGTGGACACAGAAAACATTTAAACCTTGGACAAGTCCTTTTTGATAAGACCATATTAATAAGTTATGAGCATGGTCTTTAAACTGGACTCGCTGACTTGTTCTTAAATAGCTTTCATGTGATTGTAAAACTGTACACCTTTTTCTTTATCTCTTGAGTTTTAAAAGATTACAATTCATAGCACAAACCAGTCATAGATGTTTTTCATGCTGCTATTATTGCAGTCTTTGTAGTGATCAGAATTCACTGGCACTCATATCAACACACGCTTGGATCCAGACAAAATGTTAAAGACATATTTTGATTTTAAACTGTAATTTATGAGCAGATGATTATTCCATTATATCAGCTAGGCCCACTGAGCTATATGTTGTAGTTGGAGTGAAAAATTCCCTGAAATAACTTGTTCATGAAATAAATGTAAGCCGTAAGAAGCTGATTTAAAAATATAATCGATATAAAAATAAGTCCAGTGACTTAAGTTTGCACTTTATATCAATGTCAATAATGACGTACACACTTAAGTATTTCCAAATAGATTAAAAAACACTAGAAACACTTTGCATGTGTTACCTGGTCAATGCAGTTGATTTTCTCGGCTGGGTAGACCACAAACCCACACCTGGCACAGGACTGCATGGTGAAAGATTGTCCTTTTCCCAAAAAGCCTTCAGGAAAATATCAGAAGAAGCAAACTAATGAGAAATGTTGTCAACTCTTTAGTGGAGAAACTGGCAGTGACTCCCGGTCAGTCGTGGTAGTGTGTCTCCAGTGGTGGTAAACTTAGCTCTGGACTGTGAAACTTTGAAAGTGTCCCTTACTTGACACCATGTCCCACAGTGGTCCAACCCCCTTCCATGTGCCATGCTAGGAGACTGGCGGAGTCCAGCTGTCTTTTTGCGGGAAGAGAGAGAGAGGGACAGTAAGGTCGGATGTCACTGCATATGTGTAATGATCCTGAGTTGGAAAGCTGGTTCAACTTTGGGCATCTGGCAAAGACATAAAAACGCAATACCTTTCGTACTCATTTGACTTAGTTGAACTTACCTTAATTTGTTTAACTGTATGTTGACACTCAAAAAAGGGCAGGTACAAAGTAGCATGTGAAGATACAAGAAGGCAATGTAGACAACTAAATAGATAACAAAGTTATAATAAATATACGTGCATATATCTCGCTTGAGGCCAGGAAAAGGCTAGTCACGGTGACCTTTTTACCTGTGCTGGACTATGGTGATTTGATGTGTATATGAATGCACCTGCCAATTGCCTGATCAAGTTAGATGCTGTGTATCACAGCGCACTGAGATTTGTGACAAACTGTAAAGCATTAACCCATCACTGTACCCTGTATGCAAGGGCTGGTTTGCTTTCACTAACTGTACGGAGGCTCACTCACTGGTACATTTTTATATACAGCCATGTTAGGGAAACTTCCATCTTATATCTGCTCCCTGATCTCACGGAAAATGTGGCTACTGCCTGAGATTGAATGCTGTAGTTTTATTAAATGTGCCAACTGCTAGGACTGTCTTAGGGAACAGCTTTTAGATGCGCAGCTCCTCTGTCTTGGAATAGTCTGCAAATTAAATGGAAACTGAACAATCTGGTGCCACTAAATGTTTTTAAAGCTCGGTTGGATGCTACTCAATCGGAAGCTATTGGTACCTGTTTATGTGGATAATTATGTAAATGATGCTGTATGATGTCCTTTTGTTGTTCTATTTATGTTTTTATGTTTCATGTGGAACTACTTGAGCAGGTCTCCCTTGAAAAATAAATCAATGATCTCAATGGGATTCACCTGTATAAATAAAGGTTTGAAATGAAAATACACAAAATCAAAATGTTTTTATCAACCTAAGGAATAATGGTGTCTGCAGTGATGTGCACAAATCAGTGTGCCATTGCTTCTTGAGTTATTTTTTAATCTACCAAGATTTAAATACCCGTTATTTCCGCCCAGCTGAATGTGACATGTGTGAACTTGAAGTTAAAACAACCTAAAATATCAGCTTGTGAGTGTGACAGTGTTTAATCTTATAACTAAATATGTGGATGCATTATTCGGAAAAACTAAATGTGAGTGTTTTAGTGTCTCTGAGTGCTATAATAGCCATACAATATGTTCTCTATGATAGATAGATTAACTGTGTGTGCTGTGCTGTTAAAGGTACAATTTGACATAGGGAACACTTTGTATATTCTGCTTTTAACAGTTGTTTATCAAACATACTATTTTTAAAATGGTGTGTTTCTTTCTCCCTTCTTTGTATGATTCAATGAGATAACTTAACGTTTGAATTTCTGTGTTATGCTGTTTATAACTTAAAATGAAATGTGGGAGACCTGACTTACGGCTGTGACGTAGTTACGCACTCAAGACACTTCACGCTGAACGTACTTTCACTTTCTAAGGTTTCTGGAGAGGAACAGAAACCAGGCGAAAACTTTGAAGAAGAGAGAGAGAACTTTGGTGCAAAGCTAAACTGACATAGCATATAACCCAAACAAGAGGGTAAGTCCATTACAACGTGTCCATTAAGTAAAAACAGTTTTCGCTAACGAGTTGTTGGCGCTAAGCTAACGTAAATCAGAGATAAAGCTAACAAGTTGAAGGTAGTAAGTTGACGTATTTATCTAGTGGAATAGTGTACAATAAGTAAATAACTCAATCCATATAGTTGCAATGTGTGTTCAAACTGCAGATGGCAGCTGGAGAACCTGCTGGGGAAACTGCACTTGAAGCTGAAGATGAGGAAAGGAAACTTTCCGGAGACGAAACAGACGCCAGTCCTGACCGCAGAGGAAGATTTCTGCTGTTTGGAAGGTGACTTCCTTTTCATGATTTACTGAAGCTTTATGTGAGGATGGTCACATAATGGACTGAGATGATAGTTTGTTCCATAAGCAGTTGACTTCACTTTAACAGAAACTATATGTTGACTGTAGTTTTCAGTTTCATTATTATCCCCTCTGCTCTTTGTGTATCGACATTTTTTAAACACTGAAGTTAGAGCAAAACAAGTTAAGGGTTAATTGAATTTGTTGCCTGATATAAGTCTATGCTGGCCGATATTTTAAAAGGGATTCTTTCCTTTAATTATGTTTTGTATGACATAAACAAGGCCTTGCTCATGACAGTGTTTGACTGATGCAATCCCGTTACCCTTTGTACTCGAGTCTAGGCTACTTAATGTATCTCTACTGTGTTTCTGCTTAAGCCTTTTCTTTCACTTTTAATTGCTTCCCTTAATAGCAGCCTTTATGTAGTTTGTGGTTTGTCCTTTTGACCCCATTTTCACCAACAAGAAGGAAGTGTGTTTTGTTTCAACAGCAAATTTACTCTCTTAAATAGCGGTTTTGAAACTATTGACATAGTGCTACACATCTTCCAAAATAAACAAAATGTCATATATAATAAACATAATTTAATGACATCTTTTATGTAATTACCCAAATATCTACACTGATAAAATATTTCATGTTTTAAAGGAGGTAATTATTTTTCACACGAGGGGGCCACTTATGTTCTCATAATACTTAACTTATCAACCCTTGAAAATGAATCACCCTTGATTTGACACAGCAACCCAGTTTTGAATAGCCTGTTTTAGTTCATTGGAGCAAGAAGTCGAAGCTTTTTAAAGTCAAATGTGGGACTGATGTCAGTCCTTAAGTGGCTGCTTAAAATTAGATTGTACTATAGCAGAGTTAAAAAAGGTTGGATGTGTTCATTATTTGGTGTGTCATAGAGTGTGGGTCCTTTTTACAATGTCTTGTGTCTGACTTTGTATTTTAAAACAGTGACTCAGCTAACCTGAGAAAAAAGTTGCCTCTGTTTGTTCCAGTTTGCCTCACAAGGTGGCACTGTGACCCTTCTTAGTAGAGAAACATTTGTCAACTGTTTCTTCCAGACACCATTTTCACCCCTACACTATATTTTGAAGCATAAAACAACATAAAAAGGCCCCAAACATTTAATATTTTAAACAGGTAAAGTGCCTTTAAAAAAAATAGGCTACATTTTTTTTTTTAAAGAAAAAACTCAGCATGTTAAGAAACTATGTATGCCTAATCTGTTCAGGGGCGTGTTTTTATTTTTATGACCTGATAGCATACATTATCACCATTTATAGAAACATTACATAAGACTTACCACCTTATCTGCAGGTCCAGTGCGTGTGTCATCTTCATTGGAAGAAGGTGTGACCAAGCATCAGATTAGCTCGTGTGGCTCCTAAATCAAGCCATCCCATGTGATCTGAAAAGGAAATCCGTATGATATTATAGATTGTAATGATAATTGTCAGTATTTTTGAACTGGTTGGATTTTGGCTAAATCTTGCTTTTAACCAAGACTGAAGTGATTGATAGCAAAGATTTCGCTACCCAGAAGTAGTATGTGTAAGTGTTCAGCAAAGCCGCTTTGTTTTAAATTATTAAATGTTTTCTGGGTTGTACTTCTTACACATCCAGCTCTTAAGGTGAGGCAATTAGTCTCTCACGGACTGTATATCAGTACAGGTGGATTGTGTGCCTGTCAGCAGAGGAGCAACTTGTTGCCCTGTCTGACCTCAGCAGGGAGCAAGTGGAGGGGCCATGTGTGAATAGGCCTTTTAGAAAGCACTGGTGTGGTGGCGAGGCTGCTGACTCAGGGGGCTCACAGTGCGCCGCCCCTGTCCTCAGCACCCGCTAGCCCAGTCAGGTGTCCATCCAGCACAGAGAGCATGTCAGTATCCTAGCACACAGCCTAAAATTAATCTGCCAGGTCTGGACTACCGTACTCTTTTTTGGGGGAAAAGGAAGAAACGAGACAAAACCAACACATTTCAGATGCAGAGTGGCGTGGTGCTTAATGACGAACCCAGGTAAGACGGACAAAACTGCCCGATATTCTCCTCAGCGTCCTGCTGCCATGTCCAGCCCACAGCAAAACAGAGATGCAGCTCTATGCCCACCCTCGCACAATTGTTTGGTACAGTATGTTGGCACAATTTGCAGGTGGGAGGGGGGCTAGAAAAAAAGTTCTGGATCACATGTTTATTAGAATATGGCTGAGCTGCCTGTGACTGTACATGCATGAGACTGTAAGGGAGCCCTGCTGTGTATTGTTCCTGTGCTTGAGTATTTGATGACTCGGCTCTTCTGGAACAAGCCTGGATTTTCTGAGCGCCAATGGGCTTCTGTTGGCTTTGCTATCTGGATGCGTCTCTTAGAGAATGGAAATATGACAGGTCTGTGGGAATAACCTCTCATGGAAGATTAACTTCTCGCTCCATCTACATTGACATGGTTATGATTTTTTTGTGAGCGTAAAGCAAATATGTTTCCTCTCTGACCGGATGGTGGATTACTGCAAATTTGGATGTGACATTTATTTTCAAAGTTATTTGAAAATGTATGTGCTCTTCTGAGTAAGTGGATCCGAGTGAGTCAGTTTCATGTGAGTTTTCTTTGCATTAGAAGTCTTGGCATTTACTTGTGTTGAAGCAGCGCTTATGTGTCGAAACAGTTTGGCTTGAAAAGCACTCTGTTATATTGTGTAACACCTAGGGGTAATTATTTAAAATGTAAGAAGAAGTGTTTTACTTTTGCAAGACGCTTTAATGTAAGATAAGAGTTCACATTACAGAGGGCTGTCCATTCGTTATTCTTAGATGCCTTGTTATATTCCTTTTGCTGTTAGAACTTGTGTTTTTTCTGCTCTTGAGTGTTTTTTGTAATGAAGGAATGAGGTTATAGGTGTGATGTGAATTGTATAAATCTACCTTATATCCACACAAGTATAAGGCAGCTGAAGATCTTCTAAATGCAAAAGATTTCGCATTAGGTACAACTGGAAAACAATTGTAAAGCACAAGTTAAGGGCTTGGTATTATTTTGTGACAATAAGGTGTTAACTGTCATTAATATTTTGTTTCTCTCTGCCTCTTTTAGTAAGAAGAATAAGGATGGCCAGAACCGGGAACAGGACTACTCTTCTGAAAGCCATTACAGAATTGTTTCACCAACATTCCAGTATAAGATGAGCCACCAGCGAGTGGGAAAGTGCATTATCATCAACAACAAAAACTTTGATGAGAAGACGGGTACAGCGAACAAACACATTGTATCATAAGATCTACTTAAAAGATGGTGTATTCTAAGCAGTTTTTTCTTTCAAGGGATGAATGTACGCAACGGCACAGATCGAGACGCGGGAGAGCTCTTCAAATGCTTCAAGCAATGCCTCGGCTTCGATGTCTTCATCTACAACGATCAGACATGTGAGAAGATGGAGCGTCTTCTCAAAGAAGGTGAGTAGAAAAGTCTTCAACCTTTCTTTTATGTGGGTAAGTAACTATGTTGAAGTAGTAGGAATTCAGTCGCAACAAATAACCATATCAAAACATTTAAAGAATATTCTTTTATCATTTCTAAGGGAGTACCTAAGTGGTGAATGGGCTTCCTGCCTTTTACACTCGTAGTAGCTTCTCGTCAGACTTTAAATGGTCATATACTCAATTGACAGTTTATCCGGTACTAAAACTAATGCAGTTTAATTAAATGACTGCTGCTTACCACCATGAAAGTAATAACGTTCCTTATTTGTTAAAACGGAGAGGTGTTGATTCAACTTAAAAGTATTTTGACATGCTTCAGTTTATGGTGCTGTTCACTTGTTTTGTGTTACATTGAGAAGAGAGCTGGGTCTTATATATATTCTACTCACATTGATAGAAATGGGGTGGACAAACACTTCTTAGTACAACACATTACAAATCTGAATTAGACTATGTTCACTCAGGAACAGTTCTTTGGTTTCCTAAAACCAGCAGGTCGGCCAGTAGGTGGTGCTGTTGTGTAAGTCATTACATAAATCCTATGGAAGTTGCGCCAATTGAACCAAAAGTTTAAGACTGATCAGTGCATTCTCACGTCCATTGACTTAGTGTAATGAAAAGATTCCTCTCAGCCCAAAAGTCCTTGGGAACACCAACAACCTTTCTTGTTTAATTTATGAAAATTACTTTTTAAAGGCTAATCGCTACATATTTTTGTTCAGGTAGAAGTGATGAAAGTTGGTCAGTTACTTTCTAAGTCCAAACCCTTGATTTAACCACAGAATAGTTGCCATGAAAAGTATTTTCAAGGTCCTTTAAGGTTAAATGCTATTTATTTAAGTGACTCGTTGAACTTTCCTCTACTATCAATATCAGACCAATAGTACAAAAGACACCTTAACATCAAATTGACGGTTATAAAGTGTAATTAGCATTTTCGTGTTCCCTTGCGAATGATCACTTTCCTCCAGTGTAACCGTCAAGTTAAGTTATATACTAATTCAATAAGTTATATACTAATTCAATAAGTTATATACTAATTAAATTGAAATGATAACAATTTAAAATCTTGCATAGTGTTATTTGAATATTTTTAACTTTTGATGTAACATTTTAAGAAATTTGATACATGTAGCTGTAAAATTAAACCCTTTAAAAATCTTGATTAACCAATAAAGTGCTAAATAAACCCCTGAGCAAACCAGGCAGCTACTGATATTATTGATTAATTTCTAAGTTTCATAAGGCCTGAGCCGAGCTAAGAGCTGAGTGTTTGTGTGTGTGTGTGTATGGGTCAGCCTCGGAGGAAGACCATAGTGACAGCTCGTGTTTCGCCTGTATCCTGCTAAGCCATGGCGAGGAGGGCATGATCTACGGGACAGACGGAGCCATGCCCATCAAGTCCATGACCTCATTGTTCAGGGGCGACATGTGCAAAAGCTTAGTCGGAAAGCCAAAACTCTTCTTCATCCAGGTACGGAGTTCCGAAGCCTTTTACTAATAAATGACGGTGTGATATAAAAGAAAGTGTGGCAGATTTGTCGAAGAAGTCACTTTAACAGTTCTTAAAGTGAGAAGTCAATGTCTTTTAGGTGCTCCCCACGGACAGATGATAGCTTTTGTGTCAAATCTTGCCCGCTTTTAAAAACAGTTAATTTGTAATTGCTTCACCAGGTCATCGTTGAGAAAGCTACTCAGGATCACAATGAAATGTCATTTCATTTACTTCACCAGGCTTGCCGGGGTTCTGAATTTGACGACGGTATACAGACAGATTCGGGTCCGCCCAACGATACCCTGGAGACTGATGCTAATCCCAGACATAAGATCCCTGTGGAGGCAGATTTCCTCTTTGCCTACTCCACTGTGCCAGGTAAATATCAATAAATACTTGACTTGTGTATCTGTCACACACCTGTGCTGTGGTTTCAGTGCTGACTCATGTTGGTGTTGCAGGGTATTACTCATGGAGGAACCCAGGGCGCGGCTCCTGGTTCGTCCAGGCGCTCTGCACCGTCCTCAACGAGTTCGGCAAGCAGCTGGAGATAATGCAGATCCTGACCCGGGTCAACTACATGGTGGCCACCAGCTTTGAGTCCTGGTCCGAAGACCCCCGCTTCAGCGAGAAGAAGCAGATTCCCTGCGTGGTCTCCATGCTGACAAAAGAACTGTATTTCAACTGAGCGCACTGTATGACATTACAGACTGACCGACTGTTTCAGGTACCGCCTTAACAGTCAAAGCATTCAGGGATCATTCAGGCCCAGCAGGAGATAGTTGGGCCCGAAAAAAACAAGCACTCCGCTTAAAGAAAAAAATGTAAAGTGGCACTCCGCGTTCATGTGCTGATGGTGAAACTTCTTCCTCTTCTTCAGGTTATTCTTCGGGAATAACGGCGTCACATTTGAACTGATCTTTTTTTGACAGGCATGTGAAATATCAATGTTATTCCACCAGCCCGGAAAATGTGCTGCCACTTTTTGTGGGTTGGGGGGAAATCATATCTGAATATGTGTCTCTCCATTTTCCAGCATAGATTTTGAAAGGACGAGTAGAAGGGAAGGCTTCAGGCTCTTGCATTTATTACATGAAATGGGTTTTGAATAACTGAAATAATTTGCATTTAGGGTTCTGAGAGAAGTCTCTCCAGAAATAGATGATATCCTGTCTGAGGCAGTCACCATTACAACGTTGAATCCAGGTGAATGTTTAAAAGCCTATAGAAAGTGTATTGAATAGAGTGATTGATTAAAAAATCCTTTGATTGCCATAGGAGAGATGAAGGAGCCTCTGGAGGGACATCTGGAAAATGGATCAGATCATTTTCAGCTATTTGTGTTTCCACGTTTTCAGCTGTCAATTGTCAGAAAAACAGACGACAAAAAAGGCAACACTCCTCCGAGCAGAAACGTGACGGTGCGTTTGCCAAAGGCTCGGTGTCTCCGCCTTCCTAGCGCGTTTCTGTTGGTAGCTGCATGCTGGCATCCTCAGGTTCTTTAATGTCCCAGGAAGTGGGGTAATGTAATGTTAAAGAATGTCATACATGTACTGCTAGGAAGGTGTGATCTTTTGCTGTGTAGTGATTAGTTCTATGAGATTTTGGGTCAAGTGCATAGTAAATAGTCCACTCCCACAAAGATTATTTGCAATTAGCCAGTTTTTTCTCTGCCTGATGTTAAAGACTTTACTTGCTTCTTTTTTTTAAATCAGAGTAAGTTAAGTTTGTGTATTTGCATATCATCAAAATGACTGTCTTTTCAGTCAGGGTCCAACAAATCAGTTTATGAATTTCCCTTATTTAATCTTTAAAGTTAGACATTCCTTTTTAATAATTGTATTAAATAATAAGATACATGCTGTATGATTGTTTACACTAGCACAAGAACTTGAGAATGTCAAAAACTGTGTTGTAAATTTGGGAAATATCATAGTGTAAGGCTGGACTAGGGCCCAAAGCACAAATGCCACATAATTTCACTGTATATTAGTGTTGTACACTGTCATAACATACACTTCATCCTGGTTACAGTTGCCTAGCAATGTCTTCCTATTATTTTTTTAGTAGATCTTTGAATTAGAAATATTCAAAGACCCAAGTCAGAAAGAAAAACATATTATTTTGAAGCACTTAGTGCACCCTGCCAAGTTTTTAAAAAACAACACAGCTTCATTTAGTTATTTTCATTGAGCTATAGGGTAGAATATAATATTTTAAATATTATAGACATTTGCTGATGGTCATTACAACTTACACAAAGTTTGTTTCTGCAATTACGCTGTGTTATCGTGCCAACGTCTGTCAATCACAGAGGCAGCTATTACTGGTGGTGACAAGTCTGAACAAACACAATCCACATGTCCGCAATACACACTCTCATTGTTGCTGCAATGTTTTTACATTATTCACATGACTGCATGTGTCAGTGACGTAGGGGAAAAGTTCTGCAATATATCTTGATATGTCATTTTATTTTACCTTTCACTCCTTGTATTTTGTATTATTTTAATCACACTTTTCAATCATATTTCTAGTTGCCAGGAGTGTGATCAGTAGTGGCTTCAGTTAGAGACACGTCCTCTTTATACCCAGTGCACTTGTCCAATCGAGCGATGTGGTGCCTAACCTGTTCTGAAAGGAGTGTTTGCTCCACTTGTTTTGGATTGGAATTTGAAAGAGGGAAAATTATTTCTTATGGGTACATTTGAAATGCTTTCCAGTGTTAAATGCTGTTGTCCTCAGGAATATATTTTTAAAAGATTTGGAAAAATTAATTAATTACACTGAAACTATAATCTGGCCCATTTTTCTTTTCTAATTTGGGGCACTATCTTGTTTATACAATCTTCAAAACAGAGGAATGCTTATGTAAACATTTGATTGTATTAAACATAAAGACTTTATTCTCTAATGAGTTGTGTCATTTGTATTGCACGTTCATAAACACAAAAAAAGATTGAAATGCATGAATGGGTTTATTTATTTATTCTAACACAAAGAAGATGTTTGCAATCTAATGAATAGACTGAGAAGATTTTTCAGCAATGGATAAGGCTGGTGTTTTCTTTGTCTTTTTCCAACAAATATCACTCAAAACTGTTTTAATACTCACGCACCAAATGTTTATTAATATACAGATAAGTGTCTCAAAGAAATACACTAATCAATAATGTTTAAGCAACATTTGAGTAAAAAAATAAATGTTTAAGAAAATGACTTTGTCCTTTTGTTATTAAACAAGTATGTGAGACATGTTCAAAAGTGTTGTCAGATGACTAAAGCATAGTCAGTTTTGGTATGTTCATTGTATTTATTGACATTAAATAAATATATGCTTTGTGTTCAATTTGTGTTTAAAAGCAGATCTATTTTAACAAATTATTTCTCAATCACAGAATCCTGTCCTTTGTAAATCAGCAATTCCCTGATTGATCATGTCATAAAAAACGCTTTGCCACAGTGAGGATCAGCTCTAATGTCATGTTAGCTTTGGTGTGTCCACTATAAGGAAAAGCATGAATGATCTGTTAATTTTAAATAGCTTAAGCTTTGAAGTTTCCAAATGTTGATTCGACTGTCACGCACTGTGCGCATCTGACTGATGCCATGTCACAACATAAGAATGTAAATCAAGAAGCTGATTCATTCCCCACAATGCGACATTCATTCCCCACAATGCGACATATCCTGGCAATTTCTTCCCCCTGAGGAGTTCCTGCTCCACTTCAGAGAACAGGAGCTGACCGGGAAACATCACAGATATTAAGAGACTTCCAGTTTGTGCCTTCATTGTCGTGGCCAGGGCATAATGCCGGATGTAGGGTGTCCGTGAAGGTCCCAGCGCAGAAGCAGTGCAGCGGGGTCATAGTGTCCGCTCCTAGAAAGCACACCACCCCCCCGGGGAAGCTACAGTACACCCCGATGCGAGTGAACTGTTTTCCTGCCAGTAGAGGAAGTGTATGCTGGACTCCACCGTGCCAGGCTGTGTAGTCTCCATTAAAGTACTCCACGCACCAAGACTCTTTGCCCCGGCCCAACCACGAGTCCTCCTCTCTGCCTTTTCTCGGGATGCTGGGGTAGGTGAGCCCCAGCTCCCAGTAGGTCTTCCCCTTCACATCCACCTCCCAGTACTGCTGGCCCTCGCTGAAGCCCTCCCTGCTGATTACATTTAAGGTGGTTTCAAAACGGGAGGGAGTCTCTGGGACGTCCTGCCAGGTCTCTGTGAAGGTGGCTGAGTCGCCTTTTGGAGAGATGATCAGCTTGGGGTGAGCAGTGTCAGCGTCCAGGACAACATCTGCAGCATCTGTGTAACCAGAGACATTCAGTGACTCGTGTGTGACTCAAAGAGGTTGACAAGAACGGCATGTACTGATCTACAGTTTCCAGTGACATAGCCAGAAGCAATAATTTACATCTCAATCCACATGCTTGTTTTATTGGGTTCACTCACAGGTCTGAAACAGTTTCTTGGTGACAGGGACCTGGGATCTGATGAACAGCAGCAGGTTGATAGTGAGACTCAGAAGTTGTCCGCATTTGAACTCATCCATCTGAATCCGGTCCGGGTCAGTCAGCTTCAGAGTCTCAGATATTCTAATCTCAGAAGAAACAATAAATTGATGATTCATGCACAGTTTAAATGTATGTTCTTGTCAATCTAATTTTGTAGCAAGCTGTTTTTTCAAGAAATGTCAACATACTTTTTCTCTGTTTCAGCGTTCTGTATAAAATGAAGAATCAATCATTACTGATCTTAATCACGCTGACAAAACAGCTCAAGACACACATACAGTAGGTAGGTTGACCAGAACTGTGAATTTGTGTTTACCTGAATGTCAATTTCTTGTGTTTTTTCATCAATCTTGGACAGCTCCTGGTCCAGTTCCTGAGTGAGGTGGTAGCACTCCTCAATCCTGTCCTCCACATACTTCTCTGTAGCCTCATACTCGGTGTCCAGCTGGGTCAGTGTAATCCGGAGATCCTCATCCAGGACCCGCTTCATGTCCTCGTACTTTTTTCTGATTTTCTCCTTCACCGCATCGGTCTTTTTCTGAGGTGAGAGGGCCATGTGAGTTCAAAATGCCTCTGTAGTAGCAATTATAAGCAGCAACCCCTCACTCTGAGAACAACTGATTTAATAACATTCCAACACAGTATCCAATTAGTTGAAGAATATAAACATATATTAGAAAATGGCAATTACCATTAATTCATATACAAATAATAATAATCTATATATAATCACATCTGAACGAATATGAGAAAGACATCAAATCCCTACAATTAAAAATGTGGAACAGGGAATTATTTCATATTTTTGTTTGAATAATAGAGGTTTCTGCCTAAGGAATAATCTTACTTAATTAACTTGAATTAAATGATTAGGAAACAATTAAGTTATCAACAAAATTAGTTTTCATATACACAGTCTACAGAGTGCAATAAACAAAGAAACCAGGTTATGTAGGTTAAGAGAAAAAGGCTTTGTTAATGGAAAGACACAGGACAATGGAACAAGGAGGACTAAATAAACTACAAAAAACAGATAAAGGATATTGTTCAGCAGAGCTTTTCCGAAGTCAAAATTAATTTAACCTTGCAGGGAGAATTCTGCGGTAGTACAAGGACAGGCTCTCTGTTAGCCCAAATCGAATCATAAAAGTTTTAAAGAAAGCATGAACCAACAAATCTCATCTCTTCAGTTCACAAAGGACACACTGTGCATTTTTAGGAAGATAATGTTCACAGAAAGTGACTGTTTCCAACAACCTTTATTAATTGTATCTTGTCTATGAATTGTATGAGGTGCATGCCTCCAAAATGCCCCCATGTGTGATTTTACAGGTGATGGTCTGCTGACCTGCTGGCTAACAGCAAAAAGAAGGTGACAAATAAGTGAGTTGTGAGAGATGTCAGCAAGCAAGTTGTACTGTATTGTATTTCAACCGGGTTTAAATATATTGGACTTACTGTTATCTCTGCCTGCTTGGCTGCCAGCTTCTTCATTCTGTGGGCGATGCCATCTCTCTGTCTCTGCAGGCGCTGCTGATGCTTCAGGAGTAGTTCCTTTGAAATACATGAAGAAAAGGATCAAATAATGCAGGTAAAGGAAACAAAAGGCTAAGGTTGGTGGGTCAACAGTGCTTTCCTTCTCAAAAAGAAACCAAATAACCTAATTTCTTACCATTTCTGGACAGTATGGGTGTGTAGAGTTAACTCCACTGACCGGTGGCAAGACGACCATGAGGGTTTTTATAGGCCTGTCACAGATGTAAAGGCTATGTCAGGGGGGAGGGGGGGGGCACACAGGGTGGCCTTGTAATATATGTCCTGGTGCTTCAAGCATTCACCTTCGTTTATTAAGGAGACAATATGACCCTAACTTACAAGACAAGAGGAAGAAAACAAGGTTCCTGGCAGAGAAGGGCAAACGGCCATTCACATTTTCCGCTTTGAGAAAGAGTTATTCCATGTCCTACTAAACAAAAAGCCCACAGGAGCTCTATTTATACCGACCTGACACTGACCTTGATGTTTGTATGTGAGCATGTGTGTTTGTGTGTGTGTGTGTGTGTGTGTGTGTGTGTGTGTGTGTGTGGTGTGTGTGTGTGTGAGTGTGTGTGTGTGTGTGTGTGTGTGTGTGGTGTGTGTGTGTGTGTGTGAGTGTGTGTGTGTGTGTGTGTGTGTGTGTGTGTGTGTGTGTGTGTGTGTGTGTGAGTGTGTGTGTGTGTGTGCGTGTGTGTGTGTGTGTGTGTGTGTGTGTGTGTGTGTGTGTGTGTGTGTGTGTGTGTGTGTGTGTGTGTGTGTGTGTGTGTGTGTGTGTGTGTGTGTGTGTGTGTGTGTGTGTGTGTGTGTGTGTGTGTGTGTGTGGCCTACATGAACACAGGAAGTTTGTGAAGTTTATGAGACATTGATTTAGCCTTTGTAGTGCTTTATTGCAAGAACACAGAGTGATTGAAGTGCATCTTTACCCTGGAGCAGTTACATTTGCCTGAGCTGATGCCTGTTTTAAATGCATGACCCATATGACCTTTTACGTGCATAGCACAAATGGCACATGCATAGGTAAAAGCAAGGAGAGGTCAAATGCAGGCAAACACATCTCAATCTGAGTGCTATTAACTGATCACACAGACTGACATGCTCATTTGCGGATACATTAAAGAATCAGTGACAGCTGAAATAGAAAAAGGACTATAAAGACCTGAAATCGGTATATCATTTAAATGTTGAATTTAACTTCCAGAAAGATGAATCAGAAACGCTTCACTTTACACCACCCTGCTTATTTCTAATTCATAAAATGCTCATAAAAAACACGTCTTTCTATTTTATGTAGGACATAAAGACAATTAGGTTAGGATTCTATTTTGCAAATTTGCTGGCATGAATATGGTTCTGTGCTAGTAAGACTTAAGTTAAGCGTCTTAAAATAACAAACATTTATTTCCTACTGTTTTAATTGTGTCTTGTCAACGTGAAATTTGAGCCTAAAAACTTTAGTTGGCACAGCCTGACTTTCTGTAAATCTCCCATCTACTATGACCTGGATCAACTCTCTCTACATCCTACAAAAACTGTTGGTACTAAATGACCTAAATGACCTAAATGCATGTCTATAAACACTAATCAGTCTTCAAGAGATATTTATCATGTGCATAAATATAAATCTCTTGGCATTCTCAAATTCCCAATCACTTCATCACTTCATCACATTTCGCGGCCTGGAATTCTGCAGCTCAACAACATAGCAGGTTCCCTTTAAAAGCAGCAAGGAACCAGAATGTCCAGTTCCTTGTTCTCGTCAGACTTTGCCAAGGACGATAAAGCACCCAGCTTTCTGAACACTTGTTGACAAGGGAGCAGAATCTGGTACACCTGAGGTAAGAATCTTATGTTTGTTTTCCAGTGAAAAAAACTGTTATCAGTGATTCATGTGACTTGATTTGTGTTGTGAACTTTAAAGTTAATTTGCCAGCACATGTTTGTTTGTGTCCAAAAGTGAGTGTTAAATTCTGTTAACATCGAACAAAAAGTATGATGAATATTCTTTAGTTGTAACACTGCTGAGACTCTGTTTGTTTATACTTTTAATCTTTTTAATTAATGCCGATTTGGCTTTACAGGAAACATCTTTTAAATATGATATACTAATACATTTTATTTGTAAAGCACCTTTCATTACTAAAAGTAATTTTAACCTGTTTAGCCCGAGAGCCTGCAGGTTTTATTTTTTCACGAAACTGTGTCTCAGGCAGGGCCGCCTTACTGCACGGGCTGACCTGGGCTGAAACCCAGGAGTGGAGTGCACCAGCTGGGCGTAAGCTGGGCGTAACTCTACGTCCGACGTATAACCGAAGGTTAAGACCAAACTAAAGTTATGACTAGTGCACCACTTAGACTTAAGCCCTGTATGCGTTGCGCCCGGGTGCAACTTTTACGCCTAGTATGGAGCAGGCGTAAATCGGAAAGACAGACTAGTATCCATAGCAGTGGCGGCGCTAGGGGGTGGCTACTTGGGCTCAAGCCCCGGATGTTTTCTGAAAAGCCCCGGATGTTTCACTTAAAAAAAAAAATTGTTTTTAAATTAATTTTAATTTTTAAAAAACGTCTCGGGAGTAATGTGCAGTATCGGAGTCCACCAGAGAGGCAGCCACTGTGGGACATTAGCTTGCGTACTGCGTAGCCTGCCCTGAAGAAGAAGTGATCCTTCCTAGTGCCTGACGAGTTTTAAGCTAATAGCCTATACAGTTATGGATATTAGAAAGTTATTGTCATTGAAGCAGCCGGTGCCACAAGCTGCAGCAGCAGCAGTATCAGCAGCTGACAACAATGTCATCACCAGCAGTCAAGAAATGGATGATGTTTCAGGTTTGTTAATCTAATGGTGATATCTGCACTCTGGCTGACTGAGTAAGAAGTGAAAAAGAGTGATGTAACGTTAATGTTATAGCTAGTAAACATGGAGTAACCACACTAAGTATACCCTTATATGTTAGTATGTGTACAGAACATGACTACAAATTATCCTAAGATGTAACGTTAACCCTTCATAACTCAGTCTACTTTTAAGACACTAAAATAACGTATTCCAATTTGTATTTTGTTTTCACGTGTGAAATTATACCGGCTCTCGTTTCAGTACACATAACAACAGAACTGACAGGCAACCCTTTGAATCAGACTCCGATTGGCTGTGACTGCATCCACTCAGAGTGTCCGATTCAGAAACGTGACTCTTACACTCTTTACGTCACAAACAAAGATGGTGGATGAGAATAGATCTATAAAACGATAAGCAATGCGCCAGAATCAAGGTGAGACTATCCGCATCCTTTAAAACTCTACGTACATTCGTTTCACCTTAATAAGTAAACGACTATTTGAGTGAGTTAAGGCATTAGTTTGCTTCATTAAAGGGTGTTAATGAGTGTTCTCCAGTGCCTTTTGTCCGCTTTAAGGTGTTATTAAGGTAGGATTAATGTTGCTCTCAAAGTGCACCAGATTGATGCTTTCAACTTCAATATTTAAAAAAAAATCTTCCCGGGGGAGCATGCCCCCGGATCCCCCGAGAGGAGGCGACGACCCCCCTAAAGGATGTTCGGTCCACCGCCCACTTGTAAAAAATAGCACTGTATCCCTGCACCCAGATAACACGGCAGGGTCCGTTACAGTTTGTTTTCATCTGGTTTCAAATAAACAAAGTCTTGGCTTTCAGAATATTAAACTTGTTTCGGCAAATTCAGATGATAAATACAGCTTTGAAGCTTGTAACGGCATAATTACAAGCGGAGAACGGAGTAACTTGACGTCACAGCAGGCATAACAGCCGGTGTTTCTCGTGAGTGTTTTCCCCGGGAAACAAACACAATACACACAAACGCAAAAATACACAAACACACACACATACACACGCACACACACACACATACACACGCACACACACACACACACACACACGCACACTCGTGAGCTTCCCCCAGACCAGTAATCCAAACGAAAATATCTTCTCTCCGTAGTATTTTTGATCATTTGCTCCGCTAATCAATCAGATCGATGGATTCCAGAGATTTTTCTCAAAAATGATGACTCCGTAACAGTCAGTGGGCACCACTTTACAGCCAATCAGAATGAGAATATGTTTCACATGTGACTTATTCAAATTGTGAGTGATTGAGTGACAGATGAAGGTTGTTTAGGAGAAAATGTCGGAGAAGAAAAAGTTTGAGAGTGGTGCTCTGAAAAGGAAATTGTTGAGGGAAAAGGAGTTTCGAGACAAGCAGCTATTACAAAAAATGCCGAAGCTTACAGGTTATTTTAAACCTGTAGGCCAGGATGAGGAGGAAGGACGGATGAGTTCTGTACCGAGCGGCAGCGGTGCCGGCCGCGGGGCCTCGGAGCCAAGTAGGCCGTCTGGTTCTGATAGCGATGGAGTAGCGGGAGAGGAAAAACAGACAGGAAGGACATTATCTGTTGGAGGAGATGGAGAGGACGACGAAGACTTGCTACGTGAAGGGGAGCCAACGGCAACCGGACAAATACACGAGGGAGGCCCGATACGTCACTCATCTGGAGGAAAGGACCAGGCGCGCGTAGAGCAGAGTGGAGAAGTGCGATCACAGAGCCTGCCGAGGCTATAAATGACTTTGATTTGTTGTTTAAATAGGGGGCCTATCAACCCCAGGGCCTGATGGCAGGTTAAGGCGGGCTTGGTCTCAGGGCTTCTTAATATTTAAAAACCTATTAATGTGTCATACCAGATTAACGGGAAGAAACTCAGCTAACTGACGATACAAACCATTTTTACCAAAACAAAAACACAAGTCTCATAAGAAGTGTCTAAATGACCCCTGAGCGAAAAACGCACTTGGAACAGAACTCAAGGTAAAGATACCCTTATTGCTTATCGTAACTGCACATCCAAGATATCCGATTAAAGCTGAGATTCCACAGATTATATAGTTATTAGTATCATCACTGAGCGATCAGAACTCGCGACAGGGGAAGCAAACACAGACATCACAACACGTATTACGGAGCAAACACGGGAGATTGTCTCACCTTAGCTGTTATTCTGATCAAAAGTCGTGTTCAATGGCATTACAACGATAAAAATGCTGCTGAGGGTTAATCCATAAATTAATCCAATGTGTCTGTCACTTTGAAAAAAGTATTGATAATCCATAATTCAATTTTTATGTAAAAATTGGAGAATTAATATTAGCTGCTAATGGTAACCACCAGAGTGTATCCAGCCTCCGGTTTTGGCTAAGCGTCACTTTCACTCCTTACTTCGTAACGTTATGTGGAACCTCCCCTCGATTCCATTGGCTCTATAGCGGTTAAAAAGAGATGTCCATCAAAATCGACCAAGGGGTGCCAGAGATAGGTCAAATTCACCCAAATGACCCCAGAAGTGTTTTTTTTTGCTAAATCTCTCTAACGGTCAAATTTCACTTGTTTTGTATCAATCTTGATACAGGGTACTTATATGTTATAGCTTGGATTCCTAAAGCTTTTAGTCTACCATCCCATCATTCAAGGGTGGTTTTCACTATAAGTTTTAATTTTTTTTGGACGGACACTATCATTTACATTTTCTTACTGTGTTCAATCTGAATTTACTTTAAAATAAAAACATCTATATTGATTCTGACACTTCTACATCCAACTCACAGATTGTATTAATGTAAGCCTTTTAGAAGTGAAGATATGGTCATTTGTTCTGGGAATGTCATTTCCGAGCCTGATACCTGAAAAACAGGCTCAGGGCTTAACAGGTTAAAGTGCTACAAGGGGCATAATTGTCACGGCTGGAGGGCAAGGTACACAGGACCCAAATGCAGAATGTTGTTTGAAATCCAAAATACTTTTATTGCGGAACTAGGCCAGGCAACAAAGTAAAATACGACAAAAAAAAAACGACAGACAGAAAAACCAGAACTTAAATGCACACAAGACTAATCACACAAACAAGACACAGGTGAGGAGGGAGGAGAAAACAGGGGCACAAGGTGAACACAATCGGGTAATCAGGCAGGAGGGAACACAGAGACAGGAAGCAACAGACAAGACGGGGGGTGAACACTTTTCAAAATAAAACAGGAAACCAAAGACAGATCTAGACAACACAAAACACAACACAGACAGATCGTGACAATAATATACTTTAAAAACATATTTTAGTTTTGTGTATAGAGCTCAATGCTGTCACAAAGACTTGAGCCTATTCAAACCCTGCATTGATTGTTTAAAAGGTTAACTATTTCCCTCTGGATATTTTTATGCTGTTTTAAAACGAGAGGGACTGATACATTCCTGTGTTCTTTTGTTCAGGTGTGGTGTCACAATGCATAAGAGCCAGAAGAGCGCAGGTAACATATCACATCTGGAAATGTGCTTTATCGTTGGATTCAGGTGTAGTTACTTATTGGCATTTTGGTGCTGCATAGAGGAAACTGGTTTATAAATATTGTTATTGATAATTGGACATGCAAACCTGATGTTAATGGTGCCAATGTTAACACACTCATTAATACTGTAGTAAGGTTTTTTTATTTTTCTTAATTTGATGATTGTTTTAATTGATGTTGTAACAAACTCATTTGTTCAGTTCTTCTTTCTTTGTTCATTGTATTCCTTTGGTGGTTTCCCCAAATATAATTTACAGTGAAGGAAAGTTGCAGATTTATAAAAATAAAGATGAGATCTAAGCAAATGATCACAAAACAACAGGCTTTTCTCTTGCTCTCAGGTGGAAATACGGTGTTCTACAAAGCAGTACCAAAGACAGCGGAGGTGAGATCTGGATACCTGTTCAAGTCTCCTCCCCAAAAACTGCTGAAGACAGAGGTGACAGATTTACAGTAACAAATACAAAAAAATGTATTTCATCTCTACATGTGTTGTTTCTTGCAATATTTCATTATTTATTTTGTCTTGTTTCTCCTGCAGAAATCATGGAAGAAGCGTTACTTTGTGCTTTTCAAAATCAGTGAACAAGAATACCTACTGAAGTACTTCAGGAGTCGAGATGATAGGGACATGCCGCTTGGAGGGATAGACTTATCACAGTATGTTATCAATCAATGCCAATGCATTGACAAATTATTATTTTAAAGCATTTCATAGCTCCTAAATGCAATAGCAATTTGTTTTAAGTAGAGATCCCCTCCAGCTCAACTTACAGTATGTCATTTGTGTCCCTTTTTCAGGATATCACTGTTATTTGTTGCCCCTCAAAACCACCAGAGATGGGCATGGGTCCAGAAAAGCTTCAAGTGTGCTCCATCATGTGTGCTCTTTATCAAGGCAGCTGGCCGGGAATACTTCCTTGTCGGGGAGACAAGGTCAGTCAGCTGTTTTTTTTTTACAGGGGATAAAACACTGAGGTGAAAAATTAAGAAGCTTCCAATTTCCATGCTTTTTACTACACTGTGCTGTAAGACTCCTGACCTCACACACTCTTGAAACTCAATAATCTTTCATTCTACTCTACAAAAACACAAAAAGGTGTATATTTTTTTTAAAAAGCAGCCTAATGTGATATCTCAATTTAATGCTGGATATTTAGTTATTTGTAATGATTGGTCAAAGGGGATTTTTGAAACCAAATTATTATTCACAGAACACTTTACTCTGCCCTTCTCAACATCCACTATTTTGAGCGTTCTAACAATCAAAAAGGAATAATGATATTGCTTTCCTGTTGACTAGTAGTCTGTCATCTAAAACATGACTTTTCCTTCCACTTGGCTAAGACAAATTGGTTTCTAATGGTCACTATTTCCACTCTGGATTTTGGAATTGAATTTTAAAATAGATGTAATTGCCATATTTTCTTCGAGTCTCAAAATTAGATTTGT
This sequence comes from Gymnodraco acuticeps, assembly GCF_902827175.1. Classification (NCBI taxonomy): domain Eukaryota; kingdom Metazoa; phylum Chordata; class Actinopteri; order Perciformes; family Bathydraconidae; genus Gymnodraco; species Gymnodraco acuticeps. Next base: position 529,339 of record NW_022990023.1, read on the forward strand.
AAGTGTTTCATATGTCCTTCTTGCTTTAGTGAGGAAGTGGACGGCTGGTTCTCTGACCTGTTTGAGGCCCTGAAGAATCGGCCACATAAATGTCTGAATTCAGAGGTACATTGAGATTCTATTTCTTTATCATGATTTGTAACAGCATTATAAGACAAAGTGTCTTTTCTACTTCACTTTTCTTTGTATCTATGTTTGTTCATCTATTTACAATGTAAATGTGTTTTTTTTGCTAAAGGAACTGCCAAATGTGAATCAAACAATAGAGGTAAATATTTAAAGTATTTAACTCGTCTGTTGACAACCGACTGCTGTACAGAAGTAGCTTACTTTTTTTTTTTTAAACAGTTATTAACTTTCTTGCTAAGAGTAAGTTGAAAAGATTATGGCTTTTCACATAAGTAAGATAAAAAGGTTGCTCAAGCTAACAGCCAGATAGCTTAGCTTAGCAACACAATGCTAACTTCCAGGTGACACACACAAGTTAGTCAGTGCTCCTAAGAAATACAGCACCTATGAGATATAACATGTAAGTGAACTTAAAAGACGTTTGTTGGCAGATTTTGAAACAGAGTCAGGCTAGTTTCCTCCCCCCTGTTTTCAGTCGCTGTGCTAGCTAGGCTAACAGACTTCTGGCTCCAGCTACAGATTGTTCGCAGTGATGGTATGAATGTTTTCATCTTATTCTTGGAAAGACATAAACACATTTTATAACATATTTAACGATTTCCTTTATGCTTCATCATGTTTTTGTTTTTCACATTACTCGTTGCCTGGCTCAAATGAATGTAAACATGTTTTATTTTCCAATGAGTAGCTTTTTTTCTTTTGGGAGACTACATAATTTTTTACATTGATTTAAATCAATTTTCTGCTATCTACATCTGCTTTCATTATCACAACACCTGGGCAGTCTGAATCCCCTCAGTGTCTCTGACAAGTGCAAAAACGACTACCATACAGTTTAAATCTATCAACCATGCTTATCGATCAACTCTCTTTTTGACTTTTAAAAAATAGTCTTGTCTTCTTGTTGAACCAGGTTATTTCAAAACCCTTTATGCGGAAAAAGGGTTCTGCCACAGTGCCTGAACAGGTTGGTCCATAAAATGTCAACAAAAACTCTGCATGAATTTGGCTTAACTTTCTAAATGCATGCATACCTTCAGTCAATAATTCCTTTGTGTGAATCTATTTGATCTGTTATTCTCTTTTTGTGCGGAGAAAAACATGTGTATCCATATTATCTCATTGTTGATCTGTGGGCCCTCCCTTTACATTTAGTCCTCACTTTTACATGACCTATTCTGGCGATTTTATCCGAGTTTAATGTATTACCGATGCATCAGACCCAGGGACACTGAGATGAAGTGGCTGAAGCAACATATAAACTGCAATAATGGTGGAAGTCTTATTTCTATAGAAAACACATTCTGCTGCAGGAATAATATTAAAAATATTAGATTTTTGTACTAGGAGCTATAATGAGTGTTTTCTTTTATTTTTCAGCCAATGCTGAAAATTCGGTCCCACTCTGATCCATCATCCAATGCTTTGGATAATGACACTGCAGAATCAGAGGTGCTATATTTTGGCTTGTTTGTTAAACACATATCTAATTCAATTGAGTATTCTACAATGATAATGGTAGAGGTGACTTTTGTCTTGGTTGCATTAAGTACAACAAATTGTTTTCTGATTGTCTGTTAGACTGAAGAAAATATCAGAAGACCTACATCAGAGCCTTTTAATCAAATCTACGACACTCCCAGAGCCTACTTATCACCATCAGCAGCGTACTATGGCACCACCCGTCGCAAAAGCATGGACTCAGTGTGAGTGTTAATTGTAAATCTGAGTATTTCCCGTTCGAATAAAAAAAAAAAAACACTCTCATTCTTAGTAATTACTTTATTAAATTGACACATGCTGAAATTGTGACCTGCATTAATACAATAATAAATGTGATTTATTTGTTCATCTCTTATTTTGAATATCTGTTACTTGCAGATATGTGTTGATGACGGAATTAAGACATGCACAAGTGACTCTGGCAGGGTAAGTTTGCTTTATAGAAGGACAGATTCAAAATGATCAATAATCACTGATTAATGTTCAAATTAACAGAAGATGATTGTGACAAATGTTTTTAGGGACCGTGAAGTTGAGCAAGTGACCGGAGGCACCCTGATGAGGTCTGTCACGCAAGTCTTTGACAAGCTGAAGACTCGGATTTCCCCACTTCCTCTATTCGATGAGGAGACGTACTCTGAGGACAGGTAGTTCACAGATGAAATACAAGATTGTCTTCTTTTTTTTGTGGGCCGTGTGTTTATTTTTGACTTCTCACTGTGTCTTCAGTGTCAGTGCCCTATGCTCTTTGTGTTACATGTTTTGGCAGTGCCCTAGACACCAAAATAGCTCGCTCATCAGAGGTTACTGCGGCCTCATTGGCTCCGACACCTAAACGAACAACAAGAAGGGAGTTATTTTTAAAGAACTGTTGACACTCCAGGACCAGCTAAGAATCTAAGAAAGGCAGCACCTCAGAGCCTGTTTGCCAATTTATGTGCTATAAAAAGATATGTCTTTTCATGTTGTGGTAGACATTATACCTTAAAAACAGAACATCTGCACAGATTTATTTTATCGAGTCATGATAATGCATGCGGTAAAAAACATAAGCTGAATTACAGGTCAGGTGTAACTGATCTCATACGTTAGCTGTTTTTGTTTATTATTCTGAGCTCCCTAAAAAGCTAAAATTGACTACACTGTAACTCATACGTGCTATTATGCATATTATGCTTTAAAATCTATGTATGCAAGTACTGTTGTAACAATTTAAAGTGAAATGTTTGACTTTTTCCATAAACAGCAGCCAGAAGTGACTATTATAGGATACATGTAAGGCAAGGCAAGGCAAGGCAAGTTTATTGATATAGCACTTTTCAACACAAGGCAATTCAAAGTGCTTTACAAAAAATGAAAGAGATTAAGAAAATGGCATTAAAAAGAAAAGCTAATAAAATAAACATTAAAAGAAAAAAATACATGGATAAAAGTTACAGTGCTGTCAATTAAACATTAAAAGAAAAAAGTACATGGATAAAAGTTACAGTGCAGTCTAAGATATGAATAGTTCAATTAAAAGCAGCGACAAAAAGAAAAGTCTTCAGCCTGGATTTAAAAGTAGTAAGAGTTGTAGCAGACCTGCAGGTTTCTGGGAGTTTGTTCCAGATATTTGGAGCATAATAACTGAACGCTGCTTTACCATGTTTAGTTCTGACTCTGGGGACAGAAAGCTGACCAGTCCCTGAAGACCTGAGAGATCTGGATGGTTCATAATTTAGCAGGAGGTCAGAAATGTATTTTGGGCCTAAACCATTCAGTGCTTTATAAACCAGCAGCAGTATTTTGAAATCTATTCTTTGACACACAGGAAGCCAGTGTAAAGACTTCAGAACAGGAGTGATGTGATCCACTTTCTTAGTGTTATGTAATTTATTATGTAATGTAAATGTAAATATGTAGTGAAATTTACGACTGCACCAAAAAAGAAAATCTGTTTTCTACCATCTGATAAATGCAGGAATTTTCACCAGATGGTGAAAATTAATAATAGTACATTTTTTGTTAACATCATCCTTTTCTGTAGCCTTAGTTTTTCCATACAACTGACAATGCCTTAATTTTTGCACCAAGTCATCTTTCTTTTGCTTATCTCAAGGCACTACAAATGCAAAAGGTAGTATTTCAGACTTGCTGTTTTCTTCAGCATCTCAAGGAGGGCAGTTCTTGGCAAATCAGATTTGACTTGCTTGTTTACAAAAACATTGTGTTAATCACCAATACAGCAGGCGATCCACATTGTGTGGCTTCTTGCTGTTTCAGGCAATCATCCCCTGTTCCTGTTTTGTTTTCTGAAATATACTTCAACACAAAACTGTGTGACTCTTCTGTATTTTCACACTGATTTTTGTTTTCTGGCTGCAACACTGAAGACTCTTCTTCCTCTACTACATTTGGCAAATGGGTCAAAACACTCCTTTCTAGTGCTTCTTAATTAGATTTCCTGTTGCGCCTTTAAAGTGATTTGTATCTCTCATGCTGTTTTTATGAACTATTTTTAAAACATCTCAAGATGTCTGGTCCCCTTTTTGAATAACGGAGAGAAAACTCTTTAGGTTTTTGAACTGCACATCTTTCACCCTCCATCAATAATTTCTTCTACCTTTTATTGTCTTTGATTGTGTTTTCGTTTTTCTGCAACAAGGGCAAGACTTATGACCATCTTCTAATACTTATCATACAGCGCCAAAATCTGTATTACAATCTAAGTGAAACATGTACTAAGGTGTGATGTAATAATCAACTTGCTTTTGCAGAGGTAAAAACACACGTCCACTGTCAGATATCAGCACCAGTTCCAGTGACAACGGTGCCATCTCTCCTGACGATATGCTTGATGCACCAATTGTGCCAACACTGGAAGAAGGAAGCTCTTCTGAAAGGTGAGATTACAAAGTAACTGAATCCAAAGAAGCAACCAAGTAGATACTATTACCTCTCTTGTCTTACAGTATAAATCAGCACATGTTATGTGGGTGTGATGATCAACTGAGAAAGAGTTAGCATGAGCACATATTCAACCTTTTTTATACTTGTTAGGACAAAAGGACACATTTTAAACCACCACTCAGCACCGTCTTTGCTATTGCAGATCAGAAAGGTCAATCTGCTTTGTAATGGTTACAGAGAACAAAAAAAGGGTGACTGACGCTGACATGTTGCTGGACTGGTTTGAGTGGTTTCTGAAGGTTTATGCAAGAAGATGCTAGTATGATAGTTGAATAATGTGGCAATACACACACATTAGGAACTGAGGTGACCTTTCTTCCAGAGTTAAAATTAATTGTTTAAAGGCCTGGTCTATAAAAAAAAGTAGGCAATAATAACTTGTTTACTCCATCCCTGGCTGACATATTTTCTTCTGGATAATAAAAGCTTTGACACCATCACCCCAGAGGAGAGAGACTTCGAGATCAAGCAGGGAGATTTGAAAAAGCACCTGACACTAACAGATGTGGATGGGAAACCAAGGTAAGTTTGTCTATAAAACAAGGCCAAGTCTTCTAGACTTTGTGAAAAATCAGCAACTGCATATCTCCATCTATATCTCTACCTATATCTTTATTCCTACCTCTATTTACGCAGAGAAGCAGCTTCTTTATCTCTGCATCGGTGTCCTCACAGGGTGCATTCAAGCACAGTACTGAGTTTAGGTCACCCAACACATAATTACTGTTGTTACGCATGTAAAACAGAAGACAAAAGATTAGAAGTGTGAACGTATGCTTCAGGTCTTGAGTACTCTGCTAAGTGCAAGTCAAAATGTGAACTGTCTAGACAGCTGGATTGGAGTGTTTCTCTTTTGTCAGATGTGTGTTACACATACAAGAAAACAATACAGCTAAAATGTATGTGTAGACGGGCCGTAAGATCTAAGTTAGTTTGACCTACAACGTTAGTTCAATCAGGAGAGACGGTTTTGATGTAAGAATACATATTTATTGCCAGGGATACACAAATGAATGTAGGGCAGGAGTATCATTTGGGAGGGGAGAACCGATCCGATGAAACCCCCCTGGGGTCTAGACACTGGTGGTGGTGAATGGATAGGTGGGTCGGTCTGAAGAGGAGTGGCTTGGCTTGACCCTGGATTCAGAGGGACAGGAGGTGAAAAGGGGTGGAGGAGGGTTGCATTGAGTCACCTGAAATGACAGCTGTCAGAGGGGGGAGAGCAGATTTAAAAGGTTTAGCAGAGCGCTATGATAGGCTTGTGGGAATAGAGCGAAGTGATTGGTTAAGCTGGGGAGTGACGCCCCCGATCACTTATTGAGAGGAGAGTAGTAACATGGAAATAGTAAATGAATCAGTAAAGACGGTCTTCCTGGTTGAACTTACGCTGAGCTTCATTTATCTGCTGATGGCACATTTCTTAATAGGTTTACATTTTAAAAGACATTTAATACAAGATGACTGGTGGAAATGTTTGAGCAAAGTAATGAAAAACATGAGAGCTTCTCCAGACTGAACTCATGTTTCACAAATTGAAGGTTTATTGAAGCTTGATCAATGATAACAGAAGTGTTCAGGCTGAATGCATTTTGAAGCACAGCCATTCTCTGAATATTTATCAAAAACTATCTAAAGATCTAAATCTAAAGATCCGGGGGCTCCTCAAATCCTACTCGACACATCAAGACAGCCGTATCATCACTGTCTCTGAAGTTGACCTAGATTCTGTTATATCTCCGTAGAATTGCATTGCAGAGAACACTGGGCACGCCTTACCTGTTATCAGCTATCGGCCGACTGTTCTGCATGTTATGTGACTTTATTTTGGAGAGAATGCTCCGACACATGGATAGATCTGTATGGATGTACAAATACAAAAAAGGCACAATGTAAATTACTCTATGATTTCGAACTCCAGGATGAATCTAAAACTATGTGTGTGTGTATGTGTGTGTTATAGCGTGTCTGCGTGGACAGGCCAGCCGCAGACTGTGTGCCTCTTTCACAAAGGAGACGCAATTCTGGCAATCAATGACTTGCACTGCGCCACCGTGGATGAGTTCAACATGTTCCTCAGCAAGTCTCTCAAGAATGAGGTACGTCCAGAAAAAATGGCAAAAGATACTGAGCATTCATGATATCAATAACTATGTAAAAGGTCAACTAAAAGGTCAATTATTTCCCTTTCTTCAGGTGAAAGTGACCATCCTGCGCTGGCCTGGATGCCCACCGCTGCATTCAAACGGCCACTGCATCGAATGAATGCAAACTAAACATGAGAGTTACTTCCGCAATATGTTGGTTTGTACCATGTATTGACTCCCTTACAAACGGACAGTATGGACGGGATGTAGGCAGTTCCTGTTGATCTATCACTCTAAGGTTTACCTGATTCAAACGTCTAGAGGAAGTTCAAATGAAGTAGAAAATGATTTCCAAATCTCATGACTCACGTTATATGAGGACAGATCAAAAACATTTAGTTGCCAATGACTTGCAGTTTTAGCAGAGATTGACCTTTAATAATGTCATTATGTATCGTAGCGACTAGATAAGCTGTACGGGGAAGGAAACAAAGGCAAGGGTTTTACTGAAACATTTCCTCATACCACCTTTGTGAGAACATTCTCACAACGCCTTGACCCAAGAAAGACAAATGTATTTTTTTAATACAAGGCCTAATGTGTAGAAAATGGTATTATGCACTTTGTAAGAAAGATATTTTTTTATAATTAACCTCTATCCAAGAAGAGAGGAAGTGACTTAAAGTGATTTGAAGAACATGAAGATGATGTAAGGCTTAAGAAAAGATGCTCTGAATCAACATTTATGATCCAAATGAAGGAATTAAATATATGTATATCATGTAAAGTTGAAGTGAATTTTAAAGCTTTATTTTAATCTCTGTAACATTGTTGTTGTGCGAATGTCATCACTGAGTAATGCTGGGTAAATTCCAATTTGCTCAGTAGGTGGCACCTATGATGAAATTCGATTGTAATCTAATGCATGACGGGTGCATTGTTTGTCCAAATGCATTTGTTGTTATTGTGTGGCTACAGTACACAAAGAAAGGCTTACGTGCATATCATTCCTTTCCTAGTCATATATGTCTGCTTTGAAAGTGATGAGGAGCGGATGAATGACGAAACAGATCACAGTACCAGTATTTCATGTTGTCTACCACACCTTAGGGCAGTGGTTCTCAAACTTTTTCTGTCAGGCCCCCCCTTTGGAGAAAAAAAAAAGTCGGGCCCCCCCAACACAAATAGTCAGGCTCAGTGGCGGCGCCAGAGATTTATTTTGGGGGTACTGTGGGGTAGCTTGACGTTTCATACAGGGTGCTCAAACATTTAGGGTTTCCCATTAATGTATCGGGCGCTACAGTGGAATGTTCTACTGCAACACTCCCCACGCATACACACAGTGTACCCGCAACTGTTACAATGAAGGCTCAATAATCAGCTCATGGCATATAGGTGTAAGCAGGGGTAAAGTGCTATTTTTATAGGTGGTGTGTGGACCTCACATAGGGGGGTCCGGGGGCAAGCTCCCCCAGGAAGATTTATTTTTAAATATTGAAGTTAAAAGCATCAATCTGGTGCACTTTGAGAGCAAAATGAAGAGATCTACAGTATGGATACATCTCTCAACACAGAACTGTAAACAGATTTACTATTTCTTTATGGATATTTTACAAATCACTCCCCTTTTAAACGTTATACATTTTTTAATGTCATATAGTATTTCATAATTGTTTTTAATTTATTTATATTAATGGTGACCAAAACGTTTGAGACCCACTGAGATAACACTGAGAGAGTCCTTTAGCTCACTGAGTCTCTCAGTCTGACAGGAGAGGACTCTCCTCCACTTTGTTGTTGAAAAAACTCCTTATATCCGTTAGCGTAGCTCGCTAGCACCATAAGCTAATATCAACGATCTCCGGTACGCTCTCTCTCTCTCTCTCTCCCGCTCGCGCACACACACAAAATGGCTCGTTCCACACACACACAGAGCCGAGCTTTAATGAAACACAGACACCCAGACGTAATAGTACTGTATCATATTATTTTCGAATCAATAATTTTTCAAAATATGATTTTTTTTTTTTTTTAATTAAAAATCTTTTTAATTTTTTTTTTTTAATACCCATTTTTTCTCCTGGTCTCTCGCGCCCCCCCTGTCATGCCTCTGCGCCCCCCTGGGGTGGCGCGCCCCCCACTTTGAGAACCACTACCTTAGGGTGAGTCTTGTGAATTAATATGCAGAGGGAATAGCGTTGCTCCTCTGGCCGTTTCATCCTTTTCTCTCCGATTTAAAGCTGAAGACACTTTGCTGGATTGTAATTTTAATATAGCTTGGGAAGATGTTTTTTAATCCTTTTTAAATTATGTCTGGTGACCAATGCCTCTCCGCGACAGACAACATCAGATGGAATTTATCTGCAAGGCTGGTTCACTTGAAGTGCTACCATCCAGTCCGAGCTTTATAACTGTTATCATCAAATACAAAAACATCTTACACTGTTAATATTCTAATGGAATTTTATACGCCTTATCAAGATGATTGTTTTAAGTTTAAATTGAGCTATTAATCCGAGATGAGAGACATTACTGTACTTTAAATACTCTGTTATAAATAAATCCATCCTCTCAGAGGGAGCAGCAAATCAGTGTTGAATGAATGTTTAATTGTATTTGAATATAAAACTAATTACCAGATTGTTAAACGGACCATTTGTATTTTTTCAAATGCCTTTTTTGGACTAAGGAATGCAGCATGATTAGATTAACATAATTCCAGCTCCTTTACTTCCAAAATCTCTAAAAGTGTATGTATATAACAGCTAGTATAATTATCTATAATTTACGGTACATACACTTTACGGTAAGGGTACATGAATCATCATGAATTCATGCATGAAAAAGCATGAATTCATTCATGTAGTACTTCATGAACTATCAGTAATGTACAGGTATTAATGGTATCTCATGCACTTAATGCAGGAACAATACCTTAAAGGTGGGGTAGGTAAGTTTCAGAAACCGGCTCGAGATACATTTTTTGTTATATTCCATGGAATGCTCTTAACATCCCGATAGCAATGAATATCTTAAGTGCTTTGACAAAAAATCCATTAAAAAATGTAATCTGTAGAAGCCGTAATACTGTAAAAAGTACAACCAATCCATTTAGCCGGGCCGCCTAAACGGATTGGATGACCTACCTGCCTGTCAGCCTTCCATCGGGGCACAAATTTATCTCGTGCCCTCATTGGTCACGTGCGCGTTCGTTTGTGTTGGAGGAGGGGCTCTGTAAGGAAGTGGCAGATTTTCTCCGGTTGTGTATTTTCAAATTCTAGCGATCTCGAGCCGGTTTCTGAAACTTACCTACCCCACCTTTAATTAATGCATCTACTAAGGTACCTCAATCATCATGACTTCTGAGTTATTAATGATGTTCATGTCTTCTTCATATAGATCTGCAATTCAAGTGTCAGGCCAAAAAGCTGACCAGTCACAGCAATTCAAAGTGTTGTAATCATGATTAACTAAGCATGACTTTGTCATTACTTAATCATGTTTGTGCCCCTTCAAAGTGGTGGCCTGTTTCATCGTTTACACTGATAACTAACATATGATTAATGGTCAACACACTGAACAGGGTTGGGGTCAACACTTTGAATTCCACAGAATACATGCACTGCTATGACCGACCGACCGGGAAATGGCTTGCTGTGGGCAGAGACAGTAATGCAGTGGTTATCACATCGGCCACCAGTGAAGGGCTAATAAGCATGAAGGCACATGCATGATTTGAAATAGGAAAAGAGGCGACAGGTTTAATGAAATGCCTTGAGAATCATTCATAAATAAAAAGTGATGGAAACTTACAGTAAGTGTTAAGGCAACTTTAAATCATATTTTTTTGTAAAATGTGAAGTATACATCACATCAGGGGCATTCTCACTTAACACTGTATATCCTTGAGGAAGCGTTGATGCTGTTGCATAATAACCTGTACAATCATTTATTTAAAAAAATAATATTAAGTTTACATTTCATGTTGCAAAAAAAGGTACAAGTGTTACAAGAATGTCTGAAATATTGATTTATTTTAAGCATACAAATATTAAATACAAAAATACAATTATCAAATTGCACAATTGCAAAGCAGCGTTTGCACATGCCCCAGCAGGCAGTAAACACATCCATTCAATTCAGTTCCTCTGTATATAATACTTCTGGGTAAGGTCTAACTGCAGACATGATCCGTGTGCAACCTCATTAAATAGTGAATGAAATTTGAATTGAACCTATTGTGGACAGGAGCAGAGTCTATATCAACTGTAGGAGCCACATATGAAGCCATTTCTGTGTTTGTTACGATACATTTCATTTAATTTCAAACCTTTATTTAGACAGATAAATCCCATTGAGATCATTGATCTCTTTTTCAAGGGAGACCTGCTCAAGTAGTTCCACATGAAACATAAAAACATAAATAGAACAACAAAAGGACATCATACAGCATCATTTACATAATTATCCACATAAACAGGTACCAATAGCTTACGATTGAGTAGCATCCAACCGAGCTTTAAAAACATTTAGTGGCACCAGATTGTTCAGTTTCCATTTCATTTGCAGACTATTCCAAGACAGAGGAGCTGCGCATCTAAAAGCTGTCTTCCCTAAGACAGTCCTAGCAGTTGGCACATTTAATCAAACCACAGCATTCGATCTCAGGCAGTAGCCACTTACAATTTTCCGTGAGATCAGGGAGCAGATATAAGATGGAAGTTTCCCTAACATGGCTTTGTATATAAAAATGTACCAGTGACTGAGCCTCCGTACAATTAGTGAAAGCAAACCAGCCCTTGCATACAGGGTACAGTGATGGGTTAATGCTTTACAGTTTGTCACAAATCTCAGTGCACTGTGCTAGGCAGCATCTAACTTGACCAGGCAATTGGCAGGTGCATTCATATACATCAAATCACCATAGTCCAGCACAGGTAAAAAGGTCACAGTGACTAGCCTTTTCCTGGCCTCAAGTGAGAAACAGGACTTGTTCCTGTAGAACAGTGCTTCTCAAAGTGTGGTCCGCGGACCACTGGTGGTCCGTGAGCGCCCCCTAGTGGTCCGTGAGTATATTGGTAAAATTTCACATTTGAAATTAATTAATTAATTAAAGTTTTCCGCACTCTCATGGGAATATGTCCGCAATGGAGCGAGCTTAAGTTTCACTTTTAATTGCATGATATAGCCCAGATAAACACCTTCATCACACATGTGGCCACTTATTTGTACCATTTTCAGGCGATTTGTAAAAAACGATGTGTTTTGGATATTTGTGGAATTAGGTGGTCCGCGAGTGTTTTTTTATTGGTTAAGTGGTCCTTGGTATGAAAAAGTTTGAGAAACACTGCTGTAGAAGAAACCTAGCCTAACCCTCAGCTTTTTAAGCAGGTTATTGACATGAAGTTTAAAAGTGAGACAATCATCAAGCCAGATACCAAGGTATTTGTAACAGGTAACCACTTCAAGTTTTATTCCTTGCGTAGTTACAATATCTAAAACAGGCTCTGGTGTCTTTTTAGCTTTAGAAAAGAGCATTACCTTGGTTTTCTCAACATTTAAAAGAAGCTTTAGTTCAGAGAGCTGAGTCTGAATAATGTTAAAAACATCCTGTAATTTAACACCAGCCTCCTGAATGGAGGGACCTGCACAATACATCACGGTATCATCCGCATAAAAATGTAAAGTAGCTTCATCCACATTTTCACCTAAACTGTTGATATATATGGAGAATAAAAGTGGACCTAAAACAGAACCTTGAGGAACACCATTAGCAATGTTTAACCACTCAGAAGACAGCCCATCAAAGTGAACACATTGGGACCTTTCAGAGAGGTAGTTCACAAACCACCCTACTGCATGGCTGGACATGCCTATACTAGCTAGCCTCTGCTTTAAAATGCGATGATTGACGGTGTCAAACGCTTTTGAAAGGTCAATAAATAGAGCTGCACAACTCTGCTTATTATCTAAAATACTCACCACATCATTCACCACTTTCATTGTGGCAGTGATGGTGCTGTGTTGCTTTCTGAAGCCTGACTGATGTTTAGACAGGATGTCATTTGTACATACATGTTTTTTGAGTCACTATAGGTGGTGGGCGTGTCATTGGATTTGTGTGGTGACGTTTGTGCTTATATCCGGTTGCTTTTACCTGCGCACTTTGTAATAGATGGGGGAGTGAGCTAGAGAAGGACAATTTTTGTTGACAGCACGCACGCACGCATACAAGGATATACGTATATGGATATGGAATATTGCATTTTTGCTTTGGAAATAAAAGGTCAAACGCATACTGTGTTGGAAAGACTGAGTTTTTGCGCGTCCAGTGTTTTTTCTCTTGTTTAGTCCCTCGCGGCACTTTGTTTAAGATTACTGCCGCAATATTAACCTTTTATTTTATTTTATTAGTAGTGTTTCAGTTCATGATGTTCACCTACGCACTGCAATACAAAGTTAGTGTAAAAGCTCAGAACTCTGAAGCAACTTCAATAAAGTAATAACATTAGTTTAGTTAAAATATAATTTTGGTCATAAATCATTGAGAATTAATTGGTGTTAGCTTTAGCCTCGCAGAGCCACTCACTAAAGCACTTCTCCATAGCCTTCCTGCTGGCCCAGCTGCCGTTGTTCACTGTGGGGATGATCTTCAGCGGCTGAAGCCATTGGACGAAGCGCTTCATCTCCAGGAAGCTGCTGTGTTCGCTGTAAGGGACTCCTGTCAGGGAAACACAGGGGTTGCCATCAACATGTACCCAAAACATGTAAACAATGTATCCATGCTTAGAACAGATTATCAATCCACAGATAAACTAAGGGTTGTTCAAGTATAGGTTGTATTTAGATCTATTACCTTATTTATTAAGTCCTGTTGGGAATAAGTCAATCACTTTTCAGACTTTCACTCATACACTGATATTGTTCTTGCTAAATCCTCAAATTATGATACTTTGTGAATAGAGATTTAGCTCTAGGTTGAAACTCATCACAGAGATACGTCTAAAAATATGGGGGAATAGTAAGACAAGCAACTGGGCACATTCTAACAAAAGGGGCCAGAAGTGACCCTCGGGCTCAGAATATTCCACTGTCAAAGCACACGGAGAGAGTTACTGATGATAAGCCTATCAGCCTATCATATGTCTCGTTTTTTGTTTTGCGGAGATATTAAGACATCTTATCATACTCGTAATCCTCCCTTTAACCAGATCTACCTGAAACTGAACCCACTCAAGTCAACGATCCCACATGCGGAGGATAATATTAGGAGCAATATTAGCATATGGCTGGGAAGAGCAAGAGGGAGGAGTTTTGAACACAAGGAGGAGAGAGAAAGGCACAAATGATCTTCTGCCTGACTGACGCACTAACTGCTGAGGAGGAAGGAACGGTGCGCTCCGGCTGGTGATTGTGAGTTACAGGCCAGATGGCTGGTGCTGTTGATGGATCCGCTCAGGAAATGAAACAGGCTTCATCTGCAGTGTGAAATTAAGTCTTTTCAGAGCTGGGGTTTACTGCCAAGACAACTGTCAGGCAGTGCAGTGCTGTCCATGACTAAAGACACACGCAGCTTGGCAGGAGAAAAAAGCTGCTATTTGATTCAATCAGTGTGTGGCAACAAGACAATTAGGATTATTCGCCATTAAAAGGCTCCGTTTTGTGCTCAGTAAAAGAGAAAGAGGGGGATTGTCATTAACAGCTCTGAATAATGCAGAAGACCTTCAAACACTGTATCATTAGCATATTTTTTAGCATCTATACAACCACCACGCACACACACACCTTGCTGTGATATACAAATCATGTGCAATATATACATATATGTCGTTAATAACTGTGCAATATATACCTGGTTGCTATCTCTTCAAAACTGTTACAGGATGAGTATTTTGTAAATTGTGTAATTTGTTATCTTTAATATTTGTGTATGTATGCTTCTTAGTAAACATTAAAGCTGTCTTTGGCTCTTTTCTGCTGTAACAAATGTAAAATTCCCCTTTTTTTCCACGAATAAATGTTTTCTGATTCACATTTGTAATACTCAAAGCAACGTTTTTGTGTTTTTCTCTATGTGTGAGAATGTACGTTTGTTAGTCCTGACAAATAAGATGTGTTTTAATTTTGTTTTACATAAGTCTGTACCATAAATGGAGATGTTTCCATTGATATGAGGCTGAATATCTTCCACTGATTCCACCTTCTGGCTGAAGGTCCATCCTGTGGGCTTGAAGGCCACCAGCTGATCATATTTTTCAGAGAAGCGTGCCAGGTAGTCCTGCAGTTTCTGGAGATAAGATGTGGGTGAGAAGGAGGAATAGAAGTGAGCCTTATCATATTCAAACAGAGCTGCACTGTACCTGAAAACACAGCTAACAAAAAAGAGCAGCTGCTAAATATATACAGAAATCTGATCTAAAGTGATATCAGCTTTTGTGCTCCAATGCTAGGAAGCTTCATCATCCAACGAAAAAGTTATTCAATGTTCATTTCATCACCTGTTTGCAAAGAAAACGGCAAAGAGGTTATTCACAATGCAAACATTTTATAGATCTACTATCCATTTATTTCAAGGTGACTGTGCCAGAAGCACTTTTGATGATATTCTCCAACATGCCCTACTCAAAGGGCTCACTGCAGACCCAAACTGAATCTGTTTCCTCCCGACTCAGCCTTTCTGTGCCTAGTGATGCTTGAATTATACCGACTCTGGGACTTATCTGTGGTTCTACAGATGGCAAATTAAAACGCGTTGGTCCTTTTAGAGAGAGATGATATGCCTGGTCATCATAATAAGCATTCCCTAATTATTTCAACTACTGTCCCGGATACTTTCTCATTATGAGTCGAGCATAAGCAGAATAAAAGACGTGTTAGCATATCTAAATAAACTGCCCTTGAGTAATAAGACACAGCCCTTCATAAACAGAATCCTTTGTATACCATTTTCACACCATTTGAGAAATTGTGTATAATTATTTTAGTTAGGGCTATTGTCTTTCATCTCACTAAGTAGTGCATTACATAATAAAATTGTCAAACTTCTCCAAATAAATAAAATTAATGACTAAATAAAAAAGGGACTGTCTGAGAGACAACAGTCAGATGTTTGTTTTCTTTACATGCCCCTAAAATAGGACATGTTTTTGACTCTCGATGGCCCAGAGTCAGGCTATAATAACTTTTCAGATCAATCCAATCCACTTTATTTCTATAGCACAGCAAACATAACATTCTAATAAAATATAATATTACAATAATAGATAAAAGGCATACATAAGAAAAGATAAAGGCACACATAAGAATTGGAAAAAAACACATGAAAAAAAAATGACTGCTGTACTTACTTTGAAGGAGAGGTGCATCATGGGCAGCACATGGACCTGGGCGGCCTTCAGGTCGGTGGTTATACGTTGTTTGATTTGCTCCGACTCCAGACAGCACATGATGTTGTATTTGTCTCTAGAGAGGCACACTTTAGAGCCCAGCACCTCGGCCAGCGCTACAAAGGAAGCAGAACAAAGTCTGTGTAAGAACTATGAAAGTGGAAAATGGAAATTCAGCCTTAAGTTGATATAGTGTTATAGTATTTAAGAGCTCCTCACGCACACTGAGCAATTGTATATTTTATTTCAATATTAAGTTTCTTCCTCCAAAAGCGCTCCGGCGTCTCTATCCCGTTCTAATGTCATGCAGAGCTGGTTGAAGCTAATGTGATTACGGACTGAATGCTTTCTGTGAGGACATCGTTGGTTTTCCGATTACCTCACTACATGACTGGAAGAGTTCATGCGTCACTTTAGGATACAGGAGTGGCTCTTTTCTCAAAACAGACTAATCTATAAATTCTCCACGGCGCTCTCATTCGAGACAACACGCAATCTCACATGACCTTTCAGAGGGAGGAAAAAGGCCAGGTAGCAATATGAAGCTACAGACAAAAAAAAAGCAATCTTCTTTTTGGGTTCGGAAACACATTTACTTTGAGTCCAGCAGTATGTGTTGGTGTTAACGTACATGAATATATTAATACACTCACCCAGGAAGACTTTCTCTTTCCCCACAGAGTACGATCCGCACACCACCAGCGTACGAGGGTTGAGCGTCACCAGTTCGAAGGCGGTGTTGGCTGCGAAGTTGATGACCTCTTGCTGTCTGGGGAAAGTGTACTCAGGGCTGCAGTAGCTACAGGGATATATTATATTAAAAAAATATGAGTTTCCTTTCCTTCTTCATCACCTTTACTGAGTGTCTTACATGAGCGAATGAGGACACTGCACATATTTCAGCCCATATTGATCCACATGAGAAGAGTTTAAAATACAGGGAACATCGCTAAAAGGTCACACGTATACCCACAGTCCGGTTTCTGCCATTCAGTACCACAACTGGTTAATTCATTGTATATAAAAGGAGACGGACTGGTACTAACGTGGTGTCCAGGTAGAGCGTCTGCACCCTGCAGCTGAGTAACTCGGGGTACGTCTCCATCGAGGGATCAGCCCTGAAGTCACCGGTGTGGAGGACCGTCTGTCCATCAGGCAGGAGGAACAGCAACATGGCCGCTCCGGGACAACTGAAAGCACAGCCGCACACAGGAGGTTAAGCCGGATATAGATATTTCTAAAAATGCATACAGAGTTTCACAAAAGAACACCCTCTTAGTATTCCTCAGTGAATGCATTAAGGCAGTTTGCTTGAGTCTGTCTGACTTTGCAATCAGCGTCAGACCCTGGCCTGGTGGCTATTGACGTAATGTTGATGACTCACTGGTTGGCCTCCAGGAGGGTCACCGTGACTCCCTCCACGGCGACCGGGGTGTTCATGGGGAGGATGTGGACGTACTGCTCTGCTATCCTCAGTTTGCTCTTCACCAGGTTCCCTGTAATCTGAACAGGAGAGGCAGCTGTCAGTCGAAACATCTCTGTGGTTTACTCACAAACAGTGACTCAGCAGAAAAGCAAGTCAAACCAAGATTATTCTATAAAAAGTTAATAAAACATGGTATTGTAATCACTTTTGCATTAACGTGACCACAAATTAGCGTGGGTTGTATTTTATTATAAGTGAATATGTAACACCGTCCACACTCAGCGATCAAACTTTTCTAGGCTATGACCTACCTAGCGTCCGATTTGATTTTTTGTGACCTACCAAATAAACAAAACCCCAGTGGAATACCAATGAGTCCTTGAAAGCCTGTTTTAGTTGTAATCCCAAGATAGCAGACACTGTAATAAATCATGACCCATTTATCCAGCATCTTCCACCAATACATTTTATTCCAGATCTATTGGGATATTATAATTACTTTCAGAGGCAAGTTCTTAAATATCCAAGTAAGATAAATAAAAAGCCTCAAGTTTCTTGCTGTAACCCAATTATATTTCTAATTTGAACCTTCAGGCTGAATCAAAAACGTGTGCTTGTTTTTCTATAAACCTCGAATCAGTCAGTATATTGCCTAGTTCACACACACGGGGACAAAACTCCTAATCTGATAAAGAAGGACTAAACATTGGAACAAATGATGTTGTGAAACAACAGTCAGAAGTGCTGAAAGAAGACTTTAAATGTTTGTTGGAAACTGCCAGCTCTCTAAATGCAGAGGTGTTCATCAGTGGCCCTCTACCGCCAGTCAGAAGAGGAGTGGAGAGATTCAGCAGATTGTTTGCACTGAACACCTGGCTTTCAACGGCCTGTAATGACCATTCTGTTCATTTTATTGACAATTTTAACTTTTTCTGGGATCGCAGACATCTTTTCAAGGCAAATGGAGTTTGCCTGAACAAGTCAGGAGTGAAATTGTTTATCTCTAACATATTCAACTGCCTGCGTCATCAATCTGTTCCCTCTGCCAAGGACAAGCGGCAAGAGGAATCAAAACAGGAGAAGGACACAACACATCACACAGAAAACCCTGAAGAATTATCACTGCACCCGCCTGAGGAATGTTCTGATTATGGGAGACATATGAGACACATGGAGGAGTCTCCACTGCCCCCCCCCCCCCTGTCAACGCCTTTGAGGATACTCCGTTCACCCTTTCACCCTCGCCCACCCTCCTGGAGATCGATGAACACACAAAGGAGATACAGAGGGTTGGCACTGATTCCTTCCTGGAGTTCAAAGACCAAACGAAGGCGATACGCAGGGCTGGCACCATGTCCTTTACCCCCGCTCCTCAACGACGCCCACCAAAATCACTGCAGAGACGCGCACCATCTCCCCCGTCCTCATCACCGCGCCTACGTCAACCACCTCCCCCCCCTGGCAGCATGTCCTCTACCCCCGCACCATCTAGCCCGTCTCCATCACCGTGCCTACGTCGACCACCTCCCCTCCCTTCGAGGGGGCATCTGCAGTCTCCGAAGCCTGATAAGGATGTGTGTGTACAAAACACAACAAACTCTTACTGATATGTGATGGGTCCAGGCTCAAGGGCGTATGGCACTCTCAACTCTTTCCAGGACATGCCGGGGCCCTGCCTGCCAGTAGCTTTGCCGATATCTGTGTTGATAGGTAATAGATTAAGAGCGGTGAATCATAGAAACAGGAAGCACTCAAACGTTTGTGTGAGTGTATCTAATTTAGCAGTGATTCCATGTCAGCCACAGCTTGTTACAAAAAACATGACCGATAGTGTGTTTAACAAACTTAAACTAGCTTTATTAAATGTCAGGTCTTTGGCAGGAAAAACATTTTTAATCAATGATTTAATCACTGAGCACAATCTCGATTTTATGTTTTTAACAGAAACTTGGATTGAACAAAATAACAGTGCAGTTGTTCTTATCGAATCAACCCCTCCCAACTTTAGTTTTATGAGTCAGGAAAGAATGCATAAGAAAGGGGGTGGAGTTGCTATTCTGTTCAATGATTCCCTTCAATACAGGAAGACATCGTATGGAAACTTTGATTCTTTTGAATATGTGGCCCTTCAGCTGAAATGCTCCTCTCGAGCTCTGTTCCTAAATATCTATAGACCACCCAAATACTGTGCAAGCTTTTTTGATGACTTTACTGAACTGCTGTCTGTAGTGTGTATTGACTTTGACCGTCTAGTCATTGTTGGTGATTTTAACATCCATGTTGACAACCCCCAGGACAGAGGGGCTAAAGAACTGTTTTGTGTTCTTGATAGCTATGGACTGACTCAGCATGTGACGGAGCCCACGCACAATAAGGGGCACACTCTGGACTTAATTATCTCAAAGGGTCTGAATATCTCTAAGGTTGTGGTGACTGATGTTGCACTCTCTGACCATTCCTGTGTTTTCTTTGAGAGCTCTATTTCTGTTCACAAAAATGTTCAAAAAGAGGTAACCACAAAGCGATATTTAACTGAAAATACTAGGGAAATGTTTACTCAGAATTTCTCTTCCACACTTGCCCCTGCCAACATCTCAGTAAATGAGCTAGTAGATCATTTTAATTCAAAAATTAAAAAATGTTATAGATGCCATTGCTCCAACTAAGGTAAAGGAAGTGTCTGGCAAGAAAATATCTCCATGGAGAAAGGCCATGACCGTGAAAACAGAAAAAAGAGAATGTCGAAAAGCTGAACGCAGGTGGCGAAAAACAAATCTCCAGGTTCACTTTGAAATCTATAAAGAGAGACTTGGCCTTTATAATTTGGAATTGAAAAACGCACGACAATCGTTCTTCTCTGACATCATTACCAAAAACAAAAACAACGCACGTGCCTTGTTTGCTACCGTCGACAGACTAACTAACCCCCCAGTGTCAGTAGCCTCTGAATTTCTATCCACCAGGGCGTGCAATGATTTTGCCTCCTTTTTCACTGACAAAATTCAGAAAATCAGACAAGCAGTCAGTGCCTCTGCATCAGGTACAGCAAATGTGTTGTCCCTATCTCCACTTAACATCAATTCAGACATCATGACACAATTCCATCAGATTAATGATAAAAACCTAGAGGACATTATTCAACTTCTGAAATCCTCCTCCTGCTGCCTTGATATTATTCCAACAGGATTTTTCAAAGATGTTTTGCCTTGCATGGCCTCAGATCTACTTCATATAGTAAACAAATCTCTTCACTCAGGTATTTTTCCACAGGCCCTGAAAACTGCAGTCATTAAACCGCTCTTAAAAAAGAATAATCTAGATGCTTCAGTAATGAACAATTACAGGCCCATATCAAACCTCCCATTTCTAGGTAAAATCATTGAAAAAGTTGTTTTTCAACAGTTGAGTAATTTCTTGCATTTAAATAACTGTTTTGATGTGTTCCAGTCAGGCTTTTGTCCAAACCACAGCACTGAGACTGCTCTTGTAAAGGTCTTTAATGACATCCACTTAAACACAGACAGTGGCAGAACTTCAGTGTTAGTATTATTAGATCTCAGTGCTGCGTTTGACACTGTTGACCACAGCATATTACTAGACCGACTGGAGAACTGGGTGGGACTTTCGGAAACAGTTCTAAATTGGTTTGAATCCTACTTAAAGGACAGAAACAACTTTGTTTCTATAGGTAAATACACATCTGAGTTGACAAATATGACATGTGGGGTTCCTCAAGGCTCCATCTTGGGGCCTCTTCTCTTTAACATCTACATGCTACCACTGGCTCAGATAATGAAGAACAACAAAATAAGTTACCATAGCTATGCAGATGACACACAAATTTACGTAACAATTTCACCAGGAGACTATGCTCCAATTCAAACACTGAGTAAGTGCATTGAACAAATCAATGACTGGATGTGTCAGAACTTTCTCCAATTAAACAAAGATAAAACTGAGGGTAATGGTTTTTGGAGCCAAGTCAGAACGTATAAAAGTTAGCGCTGAGCTTCAGTCTGCAATGTTCAAAACAACAGATAAAGCCAGAAATCTAGGTGTAGTCATGGACTCTGACCTGAGTTTCAACAGTCACATTAAAACTGTTACTAAATCAGCCTACTATCACCTAAAGAATATATCTAGGATTAAAAGACTAATGTCACAGCAGGATTTGGAAAAACTTGTCCATGCTTTTATCTTCAGTAGACTCGACTACTGCAATGGTGTCTTCACAGGTCTCACTAAAAAATCTATTAGGAAGCTGCAGCTAATTCAGAACGCTGCTGCTCGAGTCCTCACTAACACTAAGAAAGTGGATCACATCACTCCTGTTCTGAAGTCTTTACACTGGCTTCCTGTGTGTCAAAGAATAGATTTCAAAATACTGCTGCTGGTTTATAAAGCACTGAATGGTTTAGGCCCAAAATACATTTCTGACCTCCTGCTAAATTATGAACCATCCAGATCTCTCAGGTCTTCAGGGACTGGTCAGCTTTCTGTCCCCAGAGTCAGAACTAAACATGGTAAAGCAGCGTTCAGTTATTATGCTCCAAATATCTGGAACAAACTCCCAGAAACCTGCAGGTCCGCTGCAACTCTGACTACTTTTAAATCCAGGCTGAAGACTTTTCTTTTTGTCGCTGCTTTTAATTGAACTATTCATATCTTAGACTGCACTGTAACTTTTATCCATGTACTTTTTTCTTTTAATGTTTAATTGACAGCACTGTAACTTTTATCCATGTATTTTTTCTTTTAATGTTTATTTTATTAGCTTTTCTTTTTAATGACTGATTTTAAATGCCATTTTCTTAATCTCTTTCATTTTTTGTAAAGCACTTTGAATTGCCTTGTGTTGAAAGGTGCTATATAAATAAACTTGCCTTGCCTTGCCTAAATGAGACCCAGACGTACTACATTTCCCAGGTATTACATGAACAAAAGGTCTCGAAATTTCAATCGACTATAATATTGTCAGAGCCATTGGCAAATTTGTATTCATCGCTGCCAACTGCAAGCTCCTTTTTCATTAGAGTGCATGCAGGGAGATAAGAAATGGGTCAGGCATTTACTCTGAGTTCTGTGGAAGAGAACAGTCAGAAAGCTTTTTAATGAGATACAAATTAAGAGGATATATTGTTTTTTTAAAAGGTTTGTAGCAACTTCAAAGAATGCACAGTATTCAATGACTTAAAGGCCTTTGGAGGGGAGACCTGACATTTTGGAAGCAATACAGACTACAGACATCTCTAAAGCTCTTTATTTTCACTGTATGAATTATTCAAATGTTGAGTTTGTGTGGAATGAAGTTTCAGTGCTGAACTCAAAGGAAATCTGGGGTAGGTAAAAACCACCATCCTTAAATGTTTAATGTGAAAAATGTAAGCAAAAAAGTCCCTCCAAAAGAAATGCCACGGTATAATCTAGTCATAAAATAAGGTTTAGAGTAAATTAGCTAATTTCAAAACACAGAGGTTAAGCTTAAGTGCCTAATTGTTGGACAATCTTACCAGTATACAAAAATATGAATCACTTCAATCAATGAAATATTCATGGAGGTCCCATTTTACAATACTCTAGACTTGACTCACTCTGTTACAGTAGATTGGCAATGTGAACTTCTTGGTCAAGCCTCCGTAGTGATCTGAGTGGAAATGTGTCAGGAAGTAGGCCCTGATGCCCTGGATCTCCCCATACTGAAATGCATCTATGGTAAACGTTGTGCCTATGTAAAATAAAGAAAAACTTACATTACAACTCACAAAGAATTAACGTATTTACGCAGCAGTAAATGGTCACTGCCTCACCTGGAATCTTCTTGTAGAAGGGACAACGCGGCGGCTCTACTTCTCCATCAGCGTTCCTCCTGGTCCACCTATTTCCTCCCCATCCTCTGGTCCTACCTTTACCTGGTTCAGCCTGAGCCTTACTATTATCTACAGCTGTGGCAGCCTTACTTTTTCTTTGCCTGTCTCCCTTCTGTTGTCTCTGTCCTGTGTTTTCACCCAGTCTTGGAACAGAAGTGGCGTTGAGTTCATTTGGTCCACTTTCAGGCTCTTTCTCCTTTTTCTTGAGGGGTTTGAGACCAAAAAACACCCCAATATCTGTCTGCTTCATACCGGAGGCCTGACCTGCCTTGATCTGGCCCTTCTGTGGCGCCATGTTTTGAGATCCTTGGACAGTGGAGGTTTGTGATGGAGGAATTTGAATACTGCTGTCAGTGAAGTTTTCCAAATGCCCGCTCTGATCCGAGCTGAGAAGAGACTCTCTGAGGCGCTCTAAAACAATACTTTGAGGAGACTGAATGCTGCTTTGACATGGACTGACAGCATCTGTTGAATGAGCTCTGTTTTCAGCAGCTAGCTGATTAGTGGGCGGCGATGAGGTAACTGACTCCAGCTGGGTGTCAGAGGAAGAAGGCACATTATTATTGGTTTCTAAAGTATCTAAAAATTGAGTGAGAACTTCATCGTCACTTGAGAAACCGTCGTTAAACAGCACCTTTGAGTTTTCATCCTCATTCTCAAATGTATCCTTTTTAAAAAGAGCTTTCCGACATTCACTGCTTTTGACTTCCATCTCTGCAGGAAACTCGGAAAGAGGAGAGTAAGATATTCCATCATCGATGTCAGGGGAAGGTTCACTTTTTATTAAACCGTCACCAGTGTCTCTTCCACTCGCTGCCTTCACAGGAGGGGATGAAAGCTCTGGTTTAATTCCCTGGGAAGAACTGATAGACTTTTTGGTTTTAGTAGAGGACGACCAGCCTTTCTTTTTCTTTAAATCCTCTGGGCCAGGTGAGCGCAGCAACATGAGTCCATTCGTACGTTTGGATGGAGGTGTTCCAGTGAGATTACAATGAGTGGATAACACAGAAACACTGAGAACACTATCCTGGGAAGTCTCTAAAGTAGAGCCATCCTCCTCATTGTTTATCAGCCCTGGGAGACAGTTGAGGCCCCTCCCCCTGCTGGTCCCTGCCTGTTGGGACAGACTGAGGAGGGCTGTGTCACCGTTCGCTCGACATTGGGCCAGGACGGTGTGGTTACATTTCCTATAATGGTTAGGAATGGTGGAGCAGCACTGGAGGCCATCTGGACATTCTGTGTGAAAAGAAAACAATGTAGACAGACTTATCAACAGAGTACTAAATGGTCATTCAAAAGCAACAGCACATGCAGATTCTGATAAAACAGTTTGACGATACATATACTCAAAATACTGACGTACCTACTATACATCAATATACTCATCGCATCAATTCAGCTGTCTCAAGGGAGCTTTCTAAAAAAAAAACACTTTATGTAGTCCAGGTTTTCTTAAATTGGGATTTTGAGACTTGACATTTTAATTGAGAATTGACTATTTTACAAACTTGGGGTTGACCAAAATATGGGCATCAACCATGTTCTTAATATCGAAACTTTAATTATGACCAGTAAATAAAGAAGTGGCTGAAAGAGAAACAAACATAGGTACATCACATAAACTAAAGTGTAAGGTAATTTGAATGGATATGGTGCAATATGTATTGTTAATGTACATCTAAACTCAATGAAACACGTCCGTCACCAGCTTCTTTTGTCTCTACTCCTCAGCTGTACTTCATTCCCCAGTCCCTTAATTGCCAATTCCTCACTCATCTGCCTTTCCTTTCCTGCCCTCCACCTCACCTGCATCACACACCTGCTTTCAATCACCTAGATCCTGCTGCCCTTATACCAGCCCATTTTCTTTTTTTCCATGCCAGTTTATCATGTGTTTATGTGGCTGTGACCTGCCTGCCAGACCTACTGCCATTGTAAGCGTTTCAAAATGAATCATGTAACTGCACCAGTCTGCCTGGTTTTCAGGTTTTCAGGTTCTTCCCTGCAATAGTTACATTTTTAAAAGTATATTGAAAAATGACACTGACAATTGAAAACTCCATGTGTTCCCCTGAATGCAGGATGAAAGGTACAAGACACACATATATGTAGTTATTTTTGATGATGGGTCTCTGATGAAGATGATGCATGTGGTCAAACGGTTTATTTTTTATTTTTTAATGAAGTATGGATTTCTGTACCTTTGCATGTGTCTCTGGGGGTGTCAAGACATTCAGCAACATGCCATCTTTGAGTCTGTACCACCAAAATGGAAAAAGGCATCTGACACATGGGGCAAAAGTCTCCAGAGGGTGGTCCCTCATCAGCAGCATTGTCTGTCTGCACTGTGTCCCTAGCAGTGGATGACTTTGATGGAAGAACAAGAGCCTCTAAACTGCTGTCTCCATTAACAACAGACCCACAATCTCCATTTTCAGCTTTCTTGACTTTGCTATCAGCTGACTTGAGAGAGAAAGAAGTGTCTCTCTTTGAGGTTTTTCTGACAGTACACCTTTTGGTCACAGTTACAGCCGGTGAATCGTTCTTCTTCTTTTTCTTCTCCAGAGGTTTATATTCCCAGATGTCATCTTCAGAGTCGTCCTTTTGTGACATTTGGAGAAAAATAAACCATTGGTTTGTCCAATTACCTCCTCCTCAAAACCCTCGTTATAACCAGTTATAACACAGGGATTGGATTCGATAGCATCCCGCGGTTGACGAAAATAATAAACGTTACAGTACTTTAACATTTATAGTAGATTCCTTTTAAAATTGTAAGGATAATTGCGAGTGCTGAACTACTTTATCATAATTAATATTTACGATATAGAGCTAGTTTCTTCTTCAGCTTCATACTATTATGTTTCGACATGTTAGCGCTTACCAAAGCACAACACTGAATAAAGTAAAGACACATAGAGAAACAGAGCAGCACATTTAACACAATTCAGCACATTATTTTAATTATTTGAGCAAAGGTTACTTTTTTCAAAACTAAAAAGTATTTGACTGGTTTTTCACCTATTTAGATATAATCTACATTTCTGTGAAAAATAGCCTTCCGGTGATATTGTTTTTTTTTTACAGTGTCGAAAGCAGCGGTCTGAATCGCAGTGGTGAATTTACCTAGCAGGCTGGCTGTTGATAGAAACATGGCGTCCCAGTCCAGCCTCTCTACTTTATTTCCTATCCAAAGTGAGCTGGATTCTGCCCTAGATGAAGCTACGACTCAACAAGAGAAAGAAGATATTGTCAACGAGTATTTAAAAAAACTAGACGAAAGAGATGATCTTAAGATACCGGATTTCCAGACAGGTTAGACCATGTTAAAGCGTTTAGCCCGATTACTGTCTCTCTCCATAGCATAGTTGCTTTACTTTTAAAGTGTGCTTACATGCCAATACATGACTCGACATGTTCTCGAGAATAAAACTTAACAGCCATTGTTTCCTCACCTTTCCTATATATAAATATTCTTTTAACACAAGTGTTTGCTAACAAGTTTGCTAAGGTTAGCTTATCCACGCCCTAAACAGTCAGGGAAGTGAGATACATCTTCAATGATCTCAAGTGGGGAAATCCGGTTGTTGCAGCAGTAGTACAAGGACATACATAACAGAATAGGATGTACATTAATTTAAATGAGAATACTGTAAAAAGTACAACGTTTTACAAGAGCATTTAGAACGAAAACTACATAGTAAAGTGTCAGTGATAATAGTAGTAGTAAACAGGCCTTTGTAACAAGTGTGCAACAGGCATCATTTGATGATAAAGTAATGTTACTCCATGTGTATCTTTTTACATTAAAGAGTAAATTAGAATAAAGCATATGAACGTAAGGTAGGCTACATTATGTTTCTGCATATGAGACGTAGCCATAGTTTCTGGTGTAATAATATATCAATATAGTAGCATATTAACCATAATTTCAACATTATAGTACAACAATATGACAAAGTATATTGTATAGCTTGGTGTAAGAAGCAACAATGACTACTTTCAGACAAAATGGAGAGCAGCTGCTTGGTGTAGGTTCACCTTTTGCAGTGCTTCCTGTGGTGTGTTTTATTGCAACAGTTTATGAGTTGTGCAATGAATAGTTAGTATCAGCATTCCCTTTTAATAGCCCCATAATATAAAGGGGTTATTGGTCAGACTCCTGCTTCATCAGTTGTTCTTCACTCATTTTTAATTTTATGTTTTTGTTTTGTATGCAGCATGTTGGCAATATCCTAACGCACCAGTAGATGGAGATCTATAGTAGAACTTCAACAGCAGAATAACATTATTCGTTACGTTATTCTGCTGTTGGGGATATTAACTGGACCCTCAAACAAGCCCTCATGACTATATTACTGACAGTTTAAAGTGTTTTTGTCTCTCTTTATATATATATATATTAGGGCTGTCAAACGATTACAATTTGTAATCAGATTAATCACAGCTTAAAAATTCATTAATCATGATTAATCACCATTCGAACTATGTCCAAAATATGCTATTTATTTATGTATATTATTGTGGGAATGGAAAGATAAATGAAAGAAGGCGGATATATCCATTTAACATAGTTATGTTTATTATAACATTTTTCTGCATGTCAAAATGAAAGACAACCCACACACCTATCCAGGGTCGGCGTCATGGGGGGTCATTCGCGGGCCATGCCCCCCCAAATGAGTCACTGTGCCCCCCCAACGCAGGGTGGGCAAGCCTTGTCACTTTGCCGATTTTTTCTTTTTTTTTTATCATATAGGCTAAGTGAAAACGTTTCCACTAAAGGTTTTTTGTGTGAAATACATCAGAAATAAATAATACAAATATAAAACACAGCCTGAGGTGTGCTCACTGCTGCTCTCTGATTGGTGTGTTGCTTGACCAATGACCCCCGACCTTTTTTTTGTTATCATTACGTGGCTGTGTGTTTAGATGAAAGCCCAGTGGCGATCTGTTCATCTGTTACACTGATTATACAGTAAAGCCATCAAAAATAATATGATATACAGTACAGTACAAGTACATGGGTCTCTGTGTTTCATTCAAGCTCTGTGTGTGTGTGGCACGAGCGCATTTTGTGAGTGCGCGAGCGGTAACGTGGAATGTTGTGGTTAGCATCTGGTTAGCTAGCTATGCTAACGGATATAAAGGGCTGTTTCTACACCAAGGTGGAGGACAGTCCTCTCCTGTCAGAGAGGATCTTATAACCTCAGCTCAGTGAGGTAAGGACTCTCTCAGTGTTTAGATAGTTCACTTTAGTGTAAGTTATCTCAGTGGGTCTCAAACGGTTTGGTCACCATTTATGTAAGTATTTTCGAGGAATACCTTTATATGATCATTATAGTTATTAAAGAGAGAATACATGAAAAACGGGTATGAAATACTATAGGACAGTAACACAAGAATACAGTTTAAAAGGGGAATGATTAGTGAAATATCCATAAAGAAAAAGTAAATCTGTGTACAGTTCTGTTTCATATGGATGCTGAGAGATGTAGGCTATCCATAGATCTCTTCACTTTGCTCTCAAAGTGCACCAGATTGATGCATTTAACTTCAATATTTTAAAAATAATCTTCCCGGGGGAGCATGCCCCCAGACCCTCCGAGAGGAGGTTAGGTCCACTCCCACCTAAAACATGTTCACATGTATAGGATACTAAATACATTTGCACACTTTTTATATGATGGTCTATGTCCATATCAAATCAAATCAAGTTTTATTTATATAGCACATTTTTCAACGATTTTTGGTCGAGCCAAAGTGCTGTATATACAGTATAATACAAAAATAACCTACAGTAAAGACACTTTACAGCAAATACAACAGCACAGTTTGTGCAGAATATCAGTATGAGAAAACGACACCCTCTGTCCTTATATGTTTCTGTTTTGGTGGTCGTGCCACAACCGTGCATGTATGCACAAGTCATAGGTGCACTATACAATAGCACTACACCCCTGCAATGTGTGTGAAAGACAATAGACTTTACAGCATGTTTTTTTAAATTGAAGTTGGTGTTTGTGTGTTGGTTGTTGACGGCAGTGTGTGCCCCCCCTTGGTAAATGATTTCCCCCCCATTCAAGTTGTTCTAGAGCCGACCCTGCACCTATCAATCATCAAACCGTGGGGTCTTAATTCATTACGTGTTGATTTCTATCAACGGGGGAGTACTTCAGGAAAGTCGACAGAGGGGGGGGGGGGGGGGGGCGGCGGCTAGTGGAGTACTTCGTGACCACACAGTGTGAACGTTGTGATCAGCTGTTTTAGCGCAGTTCTCCAGTGAAGGGGGGGGAGTCTCCCTCCGCAGCCGGTTGGCTTAGTTTTGGCACAATTCCGTTGTACAGACCGACGTTAACAGCAGCCCTGTCTGTGCACACGGAGACGGACTCTGTCGTCCGGTGATCTAAAGCTTCACAAGTACGTCGGTACGCAAATGCGCTTTGTGACACAAGTGACGGTACGCATTTCAGAGAGATTACGCACATAACCTGCGTACCAGTTATGTGCACCCCTGTACTACAGCAAAAGTATTCTCCGTCGGGACTTCCTGCAACAACACCACGCCGTTATCAAAGATGTTCTGTTGAGAAGACGATCACTACGTGACAAAAGTTTTCAAAACCGTGGCTACTGAAATCAATCTTACTAACTGCTGTCTGTGCAATTTACTCCGCGCGAGTTGGCAGACTTTATTTAGCTTACTTTAACATCATTTTTCATGGTGGGGCTAAGCCATTTCTTGGTATGGGTGTAGCCTACCCCAGCCATACCCTGGCCCTGGCGCTGCCACTGGTGGCACGTATGGGGCGGGCCATTCTGCACATTCGTTAAATGCGTTAAATATTTTAACGCAATTAATTCAAAAAATTAATTACCGCCGTTAACGCGATAATTTTGACAGCACTAATATATATATATATATATATATATATATATATATATATATATATATATATATATTGCTTATTTGGGATATAAAGTGTTGTTAAAATAAGGCTCAACATGGTTACCTTACACAACAACACTGCAAAACACCATTGTTGTTCACTTTAATAAAAGAAAGTGTTTGTAAAAGTAAATAGAATAAATAAAAACGTATGGCTGTTATATCGTTTCCTTCAGGTGATATTGAAACTAAGGTTCTTTGAAAGGACATATCGCAAAGCTGAAGTTAAACAAAGACAATACAATAAGTTTAAATAGTTTATGTGGAGGATACATTTTTTTTAATTTATATTTCCAAGTATTTAAGGCTGGATTGTGAGGTTCAGTATGTTTTCAAAATATAAAAGCAAATGTATTAATCACATGCATGTGAGTCAAGTGTGACAAATGTTATCATACACAATCTTCAGTGTATTTGATTACTTGTAAAAAAAAAAAGAAAAAAAGAATCTACAGGAATGACTTGAAAGCATTAATACCTTCACGGCTGAATCTGTAAGCGTTTCCAAGTCATTGCTTTGAGCCATCAAATTGCCGGGTCTGTGACTAAACATAATGAATAGTTTGACAGCATCATTTTCTACTCTGTGATTTCCTCCAGGCTTGGAATGGCTGAACACGGAGGGCCCTCTGTCTCTGAACAAGGAGCTGGATGGGAAAGTGGTGCTGCTGGACTTCTTCACCTACTGCTGCATCAACTGCATGCACATCCTGCCTGACCTGCACCAGCTGGAGGAGAAGCACTCGGCCAAAGGTACGGACTAGCACTGGCTTTGACTGCTGTTATTCAAATATTCCATTTCACTGATGTGGGAATATAGGACGATCCTCCCCAGTAGACTTCTCATCATCCTCTACCATGATTTGAAATTATGCACATATGCCCATAACAAATGATGTGCCAGTGTATTTATGAGTTAGATTATGATAATGAGGGATTTCTTTTTTCATATTCATGTGAAGTCTGTTGTTACAGGGCACCTTGGCAAGCACAGTTGGTCAGGTTGATGTACGCCATTAGTCAGATGGAAGAACTGTCTCAATGTTTGTCCTTTTTCCTTCTATTATTTGTGTATTTGGATTTCCTTTCTCACATCCCAATTTAATGAAAAATACTAAAGATAACCACCTTTTTTCCATCCCTCATTACTTTGACTTCTATACATTGTGTGTGACACTCATCCCAAGAAGACCAAACTAAAGAAATGCTCAGTAGTTTCATAAAAATGCGTTGTCATGTAGTTTTAAGCATTGCTTTAATGTATAATTACACCAACACAGTCTGCATGGGATTAACTACAGTATTCATGTTCATGGTAATGCAGGATCAAGGCAATCGGTAAAAACTGTGTCTCCTTGATGTGATTTTAAAGTAATAAGCCTTTAGTGGCTTCAAAGGGAACTACGAGAAATCTGATAAAGTGGAAATGAGAAATATCTGAGAGTGTGGAGTTAAAGAGAGGGGATTACCAGACATCTGTAGCACGGCTTGAGGCTAGCAGCTTACCTAGAGGGGTCAATGTATCTGTGCCATGTGAATAGAAACTAAGAAATTATTGTTAAACCATAGCTACAGTTGCAAGAAAAAGTATGTGAACCCCTAGGCTAAAGACTTCTTCAAGAGCTAATTGGAGTCAGGAGTCAGCCAACCTGGAGTCCAATCAATGAGACGAGATTGGAGGTGTTGGTTAAAGCTGCCCTGCCCTATAAAAAATACACACCAGTTTTGAATTTGCTATTCTTAAGAAGCATTGCCAGATGTGAACCATGCCTCGCACAAAAGAGCTCTCACAAGACCTACGATTAAGAATTGTTGACTTGCATAAAGCTGGAAAGGGTTACAAAAGTATCTCTAAAAGCCTTGATGGTCATCAGTCCACGGTAAGACAAATTGTCTATAAATGGAGAAAGTTCAGCACTGTTGCTACTCTCCCTAGGAGTGGCCGTCCTGTAAAGATGACTGCAAGAGCACAGCGCAGAATACTCAATGAGGTGAAGAAGAATCCTAGAGTGTCAGCTAGAGACTTAAAGAAATCTCTGGCACATGCTAACATCTCTGTTGACGAATCTACGATACGTAAAACACTGAACAAGAATGGAGTTCATGGGAGGACACCACGGAGGAAGCCACTGCTGTCCAGAAAAAACATTGCTGCACGTTTGAAGTTTGCAAAAGAGCACCTGAATGTTCCACAGCACTACTGGCAAAATATTCTGTGGACAGATGAAACCAAAGTTGAGTTGTTTGGAAGGAACACACAACGCTATGTGTGGAGAATCCAAAGGGTTCACATACTTTTTCTTGCAACTGTATATCAAGTTCGGGCTAATACAAAATTATAATTGGCTCTTTATATGAATGGGTGGAGTAGTCAAAGTAAGTAAGAACATGCTCATTGGTAAAGCTTTCATATCACATTTCTCCCTTACCTGATTATCCAATAATGAACAAGAAATCAGCATTGGGCTGAGAGACTGAAGGGAACACGATTCAATTTGGTGTCAATCTTATTATGTGTCATGCTTCGTCACGGGAACATGTGTACGTTCACTGAGGCTGAGAAGCTGCACTGCATCAAGTTCTCTCTCAAGCGCCCGAGGGCCCTTATCTAAACTGTGAAGAGACAGTAACTAAAAATATTTCCGAGTTGGCGCTCACAGGGCCCATAATTGTACCCTGCTGTAGTTCACCGTTTGGTTCTTTATATAGCCACTCCATGTAAAGCATCACATCCTGCTGGCCCTTTACGGGATCATCTGAGGAAGCTGTGCAGCTCTTAATACGCAGAGCACATACACCGCACCGCCACCACACACTATCGCACTCGCCTTATCTTTGGCACTGATGTGGGTACATTCTGTTTGCTGCTCTGGTCAGTGAGGTGTGAGAGCCACCCTGAACAGTCACTCCCACAGACCCCATACCCCCCTACCCCCCAAACAAACCACCCACCCATCGTCACTGCAATCTGTGCTGCTGCTGTACTGCTTGGCAGAGGCCATGGGTGATGAAATCCTCTGCGAGTCTTAAGGTTGTTGAGGGTGGCTCAGTGATGTGAGTTTATGGAAAAGGGCTTTTGTACACTTTATTTCCACTGTGGTGTTGTGGAAAAAAGTTATATATAAAAATACACTCTTTTATTTCCGAGTGCTTTAAATAAAGTAGAGAAACAAGATTGTGATAGTTGTGGAAACTCACTAATTGTTTTGTCTCAGCTTAATTATTCATTTCATTTTCCACAGTGAATATAAAGCAATTATACCCTTTGTTGTTGCATAATGCCTCAGGTTGGACATGGTTACAAGAGTGACTGTGTTCAATAGAAAGTCCCACACTGATTGAGTTAAGTTGAATTCAGAATCAAGACATCTGTTTTGTAATCTTTTTAGAAACAACAAGAGTGATCAAAGGAGCTTCACAATAATGGGTTTTTTTCATAGTTTGAGGCTATTCTGTTGCATAACATTTAAAACCTTCATCTTTATGGTCCAAGTGTCAAAAAGGCAGTAGTTCTGGCTAATTGTTCTCATTGTTTGTACTAATAGTGGTAATCTTCAAGCACTACTGAGAAACACAATTTCCCAGACGCTGAAACATTTCAAAGAGCGTCACTGAGATCAACCTATTATTATGTTGGAGGGTCACTGACTTGATAACAAAGCAAGACTGTTGGTTTTCATTTGATAAACTCATTAGTTTCTCTGCTTCTCCTCAATTATTTTCGACACATGCATCTGCGTATGAGGTTTGCGTCTTTTTGACCTTTTTTCTTTAAGTTACTGTCACGCAAACATACAAACTGACAGACTTTGTGCTTCTTTTTGAGGAAAAAGAACGACTAAAATCCTGACAATGTATTCCAAAACTACTAGCTGTGATTGTGAGAGTTATTTCAGTCGAACCACTTACTGCACCGTTATATTTGACCGTTTTATTTTTGTCTCTCTTTCTGTTTAATCCCCTTTTCAGACGGATTGGTAATTGTTGGTGTGCACTCAGCAAAATTCCCCAATGAAAAGGTAAGTGTTTTCATTGTTCATGGTCATTTTGACCTGTGGGTAGGCTTTTCTGCTTATGCCTCGTTTTTAATAGAATAATATCAAGATAATGGGGCATTTTAAGTATGATGGCCTCATGAAGCCTACTTTTTTTTTAATAGGATTATAGACTAGAAAACATTGTGAGAACTTCTTAAGCCTCATGGGACTATATGTTTATTTTCTGTTCTTCATTAAGCTTTGGCCAGTTGCTGTGCATTTGTAATTCAACATGTATATTTTCTACTTTTTTTTTTAATGCTATTTTATTTGCATTGAGATGTTTTGGAATGTTTATATCTAGTCTTTTAATTTGTATGTACAATGCCATGTCTTTTTATGCTGCTGCAACGCAAAGTAAATCACAAATTGGGATCAATAAAGAACTTCTTATCTTATGCCACTGATACTTTTATTTCATAAATAACAGTGTACATATTTCAGTTTGGGGCTTTTTGTCAGGTGAAACAAGGACTTCAATGTCACTTTGGACTCCTGGCAGTTTAATCGATGACAAAAAATACCCTGAATTATTAAAGAATAGCCCTTATTTTCAGCAACAGATTTACAGCTCATTTTTCATGCCTGCTCGATCCTTTTTACAGGTCCTCGACAACGTCCTCAGCGCTGTGCTTCGCTATGACATCCGCCACCCGGTAGTGAACGACAGCGAGGCGCGCCTGTGGCATGACCTGGAGGTGTCCTGCTGGCCCACCCTGGTCCTCCTGGGTCCCCGGGGCAACTTGCTCTTCTCCCTGGTGGGCGAGGGCCACCGCG
Organism: Gymnodraco acuticeps; assembly: GCF_902827175.1. Lineage (NCBI taxonomy): Eukaryota > Metazoa > Chordata > Actinopteri > Perciformes > Bathydraconidae > Gymnodraco > Gymnodraco acuticeps. Next base: position 564,446 of record NW_022990023.1, read on the forward strand.
ACAGGCTGACGCTCTTCACTGACCTCGCCCTCCGTCACTACGGGGCTCAGGGTCTGCTGAAGACACACACAGTGGGCATCAAGCTGTACCGGGACTCCCTGCCCCCCAGCATGCTGTCTTTTCCTGGAAAGGTCGCCGTAGACAACAGCAGGAAAATACTGGCCATAGCAGACACTGGGCATCACCGGGTTCTGGTGGTGTCCTCCACCGGAGAGCTGTTACGTGTCATTGGAGGTAAGGAGTAGGGAAGAGATATGCAGTTCATTAGGTTTAAATTAGTTGGTTTAGTGGGATCACAAGATGTCCATTAAGGAATTGATCAGTTGGCAATGAGACAGTTCCTGAGTTAGTGCAGTGGGTTTTTATTGCAATAAATACTAACTTGTGGTTGCCCAAATAGCTGAAATGTTAGAGCAGGCGGACCATACAGTGCATCCGGAAAGTATTCATACCCCTTCACTTTTTCCACATTTTGTTATGTTACAGCTGTATTTCAAAATTAATTAAATTAATTAGTTTTCTCATCATTCGAGACACAATACCCCATAATGACAAAGTGAAAAAAGTTTTAAAATAATTGTTGCAAATGAATTAAAAATAAAAAACTCAAATATCACAAACACAAGTATTCACACCCTTTGCTCGTTATACATTGTTGAAGCACCTTTGGCAGCAATTACGGCCTCAAGTCTTCTTGAGTATGATGCTACAAGCTTGGCACACCTTCCTTTGGGCAGTTTCTCCCATTCTTCTTTGCAGATCGTCTCAAGCTCCATCAGCTTGGATGGGGAGCGTCGGTGCACAGCCATTTTCAGATCTCTCCAGAGATATTCAATCCGGTTCAAGTCTGGGCTCTGGCTGAGGCACTCGAGGACATTCACAGACTTGTCCCGACGCCACTCCTTTGTTATCTTGGCTGCGTGCTTAGGGTCGTTGTCCTGTTGAAAGGTGAACCTTCGCCCCAGTCTGAGGTCCAGAGCGCTCTGGAGCAGGTTTTCATCAAGGATCTCCCTGTACATTGCTGCATTCATCGTTCCCTTGATCCTGACTAGTCTCCCAGTTCCTGCCGCTGAAAAATATCCCCACAGCATGATGCTGCCACCACCATGCTTCACTGTAGGGATGGTATTGGCCAGGTCTGGTTTCCTCCAGACATGATGCTTGGCATTCAGGCCAAAGAGATTCATTTTGGTTTCATCAGACAAGACAATTTGTTTTTCTCATGGTCTGAGAGTCCTCTAGGTGCTCCATGTGGGCTTTCATGTGCCTTTTACTGAGGAGTGGCTTCCTTCTGGCCACTCTACCATAAAGGCCTGATTGGTGGAGTGCTGCAGAGATGGTTGTCCTTCTGGAAGGTTCTCTCATCTCCACAGAGGAACACTGGAGCTCTGTCAGAGTGACCATCGGGTTCTTGGTCACCTCTCTGACTAAGGTCCTTCTCCCCCGATGCTCACTTTGGTTTGGGCAGCAAGCTCTAGGAAGAGCCCTGGTGGTTTCAAACATTTTCCATTTGCAAATGATGGAGACCACTGTGCTCCTTGGGACCTTCAGTGCTGCAGACATTTATCTGTGCCTTGATACAATCCTGTCTCTGAGGTCTACAGTCAATTCCTTGAACCTCATGACTTGGTTTGTGCTCTGATATGCACTGTCAACTGTGGGACCTTATAGAGACAGGTGTGTTCCTTTCCAAGTCATGTCCAATCTATTTAATTGACCACAGGTGGACTCCAAACAAGTTATAGAAACATATCAAGGATGATCAGTGGAAACGGGATGCACTTGAGCTCAATTTTCAGTGTCATAGCAAAGGGTGTGAATACTTATGTGATATTTCATTTGATTATTTTTAACACGTTTGCAAAAAATTCATTTAAAACGTTTTCACTATGTGTGGAATATTGCCGCGGCGAGGGTTCGAATCCAACCTTAAGTGTTTGTTGAATGTCCTCCTTTCCCACGTACCGTTCCATCTGACCTCTATCTATAATAAATACATAAAGGCAAAAAAAAGTGTTAAAAAAATAATAGTAAGATGTGCATTTTAGGGGCATCTTTATATTATAATATGTGCTTATTTATTTCAGTTGTGGATACAAAATTAATATTGTTTTTGCTTTGTGAAAATTAGTAAATAATCTGTACAAAAACAATATTAAGGCCTCATTGAGATTTTGAGATTACTCACACGCCCCAACAGCCCTCAGAGGAGCTTCATGGTAGACTGACCCCTGCCAACAGAGAGGTTGGCAACAACAGGGACCAGTGCATGCTGGGAACTGGCACGGACCTAAGTGTGGACAAAATGAGGGGGGAAAATGCAGGATTTGTTTGTAATATTTGTGGATGTTGACACCACTCATCCCTATTCGCACACAGTAACAGGGAATTTCTAACATTTATATTTGCATAAAAAGATCATTTAAAGATATACTTATTACATTTGATAGATAGATACATACTTTAGAAATGATTTAGTCAATGTTTTCATCAATTGTTACATGAAAGGCCACCCTTGCTCCAGCTGTAAAAGGGCAAGTATGCCTGTACATATCCTTTGTATTAAGAATAAAAAAAACATGTTTCCTTTACCTTAAAGTTTATGCAGGGGAGATAGAAAAGTGCTAACTGAAAGGGATTTATTTTAATTCGATATGTAAGGAATAATTAAAACTGCTGTTGCTGCGTAACATTTCAAATTGCACATAGGACTACAGATACATGTTGAATGCCAGAACACCTCGTATAAAGCTTTTAAGATTCACACATTTCCCATCAAAGCTCTAAAGCCTTATCCATCTCTTCAGATATACACCTAGGTGTTAAAATGTTTCAGCATTTACAACTTGGCAAAGAAAAAGGCTTTTATGCATAACATACTGAAAAAAGATTAAACTCCAGGGCTCAATATGACCTATATAAGTGGGGAAGAGTAGTGAAAATGTAACATTGATTGGACTCTCATTTCTTTCCCAGGGCCTAAAAGTGGGAGACAAGATGGCGACTTGTCTGAAGCTTCCTTTAACTCCCCTCAGGGCGTGGCCATTAAAGGGGACACTTTATACGTGGCCGACACTGAAAACCACCTGATCAGAAAGGTAGCACTCCAAACTACCTCTTTAAATAACCATTTATTCATAAATTCAACATCACTTGATGTTAACACCTTTGTCTGTGTTGCAGATTGACCTGTTGGAGGGAAGAGTCAGCACTCTTGCTGGAGTGGGTGCTCAAGGCACAGACAAAGAGGGGGGGGGGCTGGGAGCCCACCAGCCCATCAGCTCTCCCTGGGATGTGACCCTCGGGACCGCCGGTGAGTCTCGTGGTCAGACTTGATGCGAAACATTTCCAGCATCTCATTATCTTCCCCTCCGTGCATGCTTTTGCTCTCATGTCGTTCTTGACTTTCTTCATGCCGCAAAACAATCAATAATCCTTTATAGCAAGAGAAAGGTCAAGCTGACCCTTCTGTCTCGCATATCTTTGGGGGTTAACATTTGGCAGGTGACAGTTTACTAAGATTTAAGTAACGGGAAAGGATGCGTCTATTACAAACAGGAAGTGACCATATCTCACACAAAAGATTGGGGTGTCAATTCACACCTTTGGAGGGATAGTTTACATAAAGTGCATACAAATCAAAAGCGTATGAATAACAATATGTTTTAAGTAAAACAAAATGACATTGTATAAATATTATATATGATCCACCTTCAGTAAAGCTATTCTGATTGATGTGGAGGCTTCAATCGGTTACAAAGATCCAGCCTGTATAAAATGGGCCCTTCGTAATTTATTGATACTTATCAGTGCATAAATTGTTTAGGGAGAATCGAAAAGGCAAGTTAAGTTATTAGAATAACTTTTTAATCAATAGAATCTCATTTATGAGGGATACTCTGTAAACCTTTTTGTAAAATCTATATAGATGGTTTGACTGACTCATTTTGAGGAGAGAAACCAATAATAAGTTGAAACTATGCAAGTCGGAAACAACTTTAAAGTAGCTGACAATTTATTTCCTATTGTCATGAAGTCCTCTAGCTCCGGAATCCGGTTCGTTTCAAGCACCAACAAATTGTCCGGGCCAGAGCAAAAGCACCGCATACGTCACGCTTACGTCGAGGCGGGGGCTGAGACATGATCAACTCCTGAACAACAACAAAAAGCCCGCGTTTTATCCAGTTTGTACCTTTATATATACAGTCTATGGTTTGTACACAACGATGGAGAAACTTAACAAGAGTTTCAGAGTTTCTGCCATAGACTGTATATAGGTTTCTGCTCATGGTGAAGCAACGTGTCTGCGTGTTAAGGTGGAACCTGAGCATTCACGTTGATCACCTCTCATTATAAATCTATAAAACTATAAATATTCAACTTTACTTCACGTGTTCATTTGAGAACAGCTGTTACATACCTGGGTGAAGGTTACTTACAGTTCATTTAAATGAAAGATACAACGTTACTCCACACTCATGGTTCAGTCCACCTTAAGAAATAAGACCGACCTCGGAAGCAGTTGCGTAGTTGCAGTTGCGTTTTAAAAAAACCTTTATTGACACGAGTACACTTTTTTATAAGAATATAGTCTAAACCACAGAAATGACTCCGGAAAAGCTGCAGATAGAGCCATAAGAAATGAATGCAACTGATTTCATCCGCGCGGTTTGGCTTTATGAAGCAGGCACGCAAACGGTTACGTCATGACCATAGACTGTGGTCATGACGCAAACGATGACGCAATGACGCATTACCAGTCGGACTCTGGGCGGTGTGAAAAGAGCCAGAGCTAAACCGAAGAACCGGTTCTGAACCTGAAAAGCTCTAACACGGAGCTTGAACCGGAGTTCAGTATAAGAGCTCCACTTCTTCAGAAACCTAAGCTCAGTCCCTAAATGCCTTTATTATTTTTGCCTTGGGCGTTCAGAGTTTGTTCCTACTTAATCATTTTGTGTTTTGTTTCATCAAAGCAGAAGCTTTTGAATCTCTCAGACCTTTTGTCTGTGAATGAAAGTGCATGTCTTGTGTTGCCTTCAGGGCTAATCAGTCAGCAAAGAACTGACAGACCAGCAGACTTCCAACACACACAAGCACAAGCTAGAATAATTTGGAAATGTTGAGAAAGTTATTATGCACAACTTAAGCTTTATTTATATTTGAGTCATTAAGTTTAATCGTATTCCAAAATTTGAATAAACTTCCTTGCACCCTTTACTTTGTGAGCACACCACACCCTCTGTTATTTAGGTATTTATTTGTTAAAAATGCAGTTTAAATTGTAACAAATCAAGACTTCTATAACAATTAACAGAAAAAAAAGCTTTCAATTGGAGAAAGTAAAAATTCTAAGGGATTTAAACTGACATTTACTTAAACATGATAATCATCTGCACATCTTACAACTTTCTAGCCTCAGGTTAATATTTGTTAACCATTAGGTGTCTTCTCTAAGTCTGTGGTGTTGTATCAGCTGACAGTTGTAGTTCAATGTAAGCATGTCCAGACTTTGTGTACTTTCCTAAATCAAACAAAAGATGAACGTCTACAGAGTTGTTTATTCAGCCCGTGGCGTGTACTGTACATTTCGTAAGTACGCTCTTTCAAATATTTATCATAGTCCTTTGAATTTAAAGCCGTAATTCTAGATATTTTATAGCCAATTATATTCTCATTGCACTCAGACTGTAAGCCAGAGGTAATCAGTCATGGTCACATTGTGTGCAGCTTGATGGATGATCACCACATGGTCTGAGCGTTTGATATCGGACCTTTAACTCCACTAACACTGTCCTCTGAGAGTCAGTCCAAACCCTCATTGCATATTCATGATTTATTCGCCATGTGTATGGATAAATAAATCAACCAAATCAAGAGGACCCTACACCTTCTGAATCGGAGTGCTACACTAACATTGATGATGTGTTTTTGTGTGTATGTGTAGGCGGATCTGAGGATAACGTGCTGTGGATAGCGATGGCAGGGACCCACCAGATCTGGGCTTTGTTCCTGGATGATGGGAAACTGCCAAAAGGAAGGTGAGAGACTGGTGCATGACCATCATGGCCGCCTGGCAGCAGCCACTAATAAATATCCTCTCAGAATAGCAAACAACATTCATTCAAAAGATTAAATGAACTCCATATATATCCGGCAATCAGAAACAGGTTTATTGCCAAGTAGTTTCACAGTTAGGAGGAATGTCCCTTGGTGTATATGGTGCTTACATAAATAAAATCAAAGATGATACATTGTAAGGAAAGCGATTTAAAAAAAAAAAAACGATTATAACAATAAGATATAGAGAAATATTTACATTTACAAAAAAAGATACGCACAGTATAATATGACCAAATAGATTCAAGGCTTTTATTGTCATTTGTTCATAGCTACAGTGTAGTTATGTCAATCAAAATCTTAGGTCACAGACTCCTCCAACAGTGCAACACAATAAACCGCTAAAATAGTGCAAGTAAATACAAAGCATCTATATACAAGTAATTGGAATATGTATATAATTGTTGAGTTGCAAACAGATGAATACTCGTATAAATTGTTATATTATTGGACTATTGTTTATGTTTTTTGTCTTATTTCTGTTCAGATTTTATGTAAAGCATCTTTGAGCATTAGGAAAAGCGCTATACAAATCCCATGTATTATTAAATAAAATGGAATACAAATTAAATATGTGCAGTAGTGTTAAAAGTGGAAGGCTGTGCAGATATTAAAAGAGGTAGCTTTGTAAAATGTATTGAGGTGTTTTGTCATTCTCTTCCATTTTTACGTTGTTAAAAGTGAGTCCAAGGTGGGGACGTGCGTCCGGTGGGCCGGCAGCGGCAGCGAGGAGAACCGGAACAACGCATACCCGCACAAGGCCGGCTTCGCCCAACCTTCAGGCCTGGCTGCGGCCCCCGAGGAGCCCTGGAGCTGCCTGTACGTGGCCGACAGTGAGAGCTCCTCCATCCGCACGCTGGCCCTGAAGGACGGAGCCGTCAAGATGCTGGTCGGGGGGGAGAGGGATCCACTGGTGGGTGTCAACATGATGCTGATGATTTCTTATTTTTTATTTGCATTTGGTATTTCATTACAAGGCATACATATTCAAATTAGCACTTAAAGGTGGGGTAGGTAATTCAATTCAGAAACACTTTTTGTTATATTCCATGGAATGCTCTTAACATCCGATAGCAATGAATAAATTAAATGCTTTGACAATAAATCCATTAAAAAATGTCATCTGTGGAAGCCGTAGTACTGTAAAAAGCACGACCAATCATCTGAGCCGGCCCGGCTAAAGTAACTGGATGGCCTACCTGCCTGTCAGCCTTCCATCTCGTGCACAAACTTATCTCGTGCCCTCATTGGTCATGTGCGCGTTCGTGTATGTTGGAGGAGGGGCTCAGTAAGGAAGTAGCAGATTTTTTCCGGTTGTGTATTTTCCAATTTTAGTGCACTCGAGCTGGTTTCTCCATTCTTACCTACCCTACCTTTTTTAAATACATACATTAACTACATAACAATTGACAAATCAGGTTAAGAAAGGGAAATAAAACACATTGATATTAACTTATTAGATATACTTTACACATATTGGGTACAACATTAATACTCATGCGTACATTAATTGTCCACCTGGTCATTATACATGTTTTGTGTTCTATCATTTACCCATTTTTCCCATCTTTCATCAAAGATATGGACTTGGTTCGTAATTCTCATGGTTATCTATTCCAGCGCATTTAATTGACAACATTCTTCCATTGTGATTTAATTGAGTTATTATCTTTTAACCAATTCCTCGTGATTTGTTAAATCCTTTCTATTCTTATCACGAGGCCTTTTTTCCTACCTTATCTCTTTTCTACGAGATACCTTTTTAGTTTACATCATGACTTATATTATGGTGATTTATGAATATTACATTTATACAAACCAGCCACAGAGAACAAGGACAAAATGAATCCCAAGTGGCTGAAATGAAGTTTGCCTTTTTTGTTAATTTAATGTCCATAAATTATCTTTTACATAGTGTTTTCTTCCTATTTGTGTAAAAATGTAATTAGCTATCTAATAATATCTTCGAGGATGCCATGCACATTAGTTAAGAAATCCAAAGCAGATTGCAAGAACAGAATTACCTCTCATGCTGTACCTTTAATGACAATATGACCCTAACCTTCACAATGATAAACTACATAGACATACAGCCATAGAAACACTTTGGCAATTATGAAGCAAAAAAGGTTGCACCAAGATTTGGATCACTCCCAGGCAAGCACAAGGACTCAGGGCCATTTCTAAGAAGATAGAAAATATTGATTAAAAAACACAGCCACCCTTGTTTGTGACTGAAACAACGCCTCAAGACGATTCTTGGATTGAACTTTCAGGTCCTCACCGTTCTCCTGAAGTCACACACCGGTTTATTCTTGGAAAGACCCAAGAGCTCTGAACCTGGTGGTAACCCTGGAGACCCAGGAGTGATTAACTGGACAGTCATAAACAATAATTAACGTAGTTTGTTTACAGTTGCTCAATATAAAGTCTGGAAGGAAAAAGGTTTCTTTAAATAAGGCATGGCCTCGAGGGAGAACAAAAGTGTTTGCTCGCTTGTTCACCTGAAAACCAACTGACACATTTACAGAACCATATATATAATCCGGCAGTAAAAGTTTAACGACCAAATAAATCAAATTCATATTTAGTTTAGCAAAGTTAAAGGGGCAAAATCTATTTAACTAACATACAGGAGACATGCCATTGTAAATATGATGTAGTTACTTCCCTGGTAAAATATGAAGAATAAATGAAAAATGTGTTTTTCTTAAATGACACGACCACAGAGTGCAGGTGTTGGCTGCACTTGCTTTTGCAGCTTGGCAAGGTGTCACCAGCGTAGTTTCAGCTCACAGGAGATTTTTACACCTCAGTGCTGAGACCGGCACAATACCTGGTTTTAGATAAGTCAGTCCGATTCAGTGTTTCTGTAAAGAGCGGGCTTACATCCTTTCTTAACCCCATTCATCATCTCGACATAATGTTCGGCTCTGCAGAAGGCGAGGAGAATGTTTTTCGAAGCTGCAGCTCTTTTGTGAGAGTTAAAGTTCAGATACAATGTTCCTATTTCTGAAAAGTTCAATTTGGACTTTCAAACAGGGACAGGTTCAAAGCTTTGTTTGTGGATCAATGACAATCTGAACATCTGTTTTCCTCTGATTTCTCTTGAGAGAACTCCTCTGCTTTATACCCACCTGTGTGTGCTGCAATACAAAGCCATAATGGACCAGATGGAAGGAACATGTTTTATAATAATAGTATAGCAATCAAAATGTCTGTATGCACATTTTTGGTTTTTGATATCAGTGTTTCCTTTCATAGCCTAAGCTTTTACAATGCCTGTATTTGTATGCATTTATAAGCTCAAAGTCTCGATCAGTAGAAATCTTTGTATGAGCAACGTGTTGTGTTTCCGTGCTTATCAAGCAGTACTTTTCCCAGTTTTTCTGTCTCAATTTGAACACTTCCTTCACCAGCAGCTGCATCCCAAGCTGACCCAGAGGTCACAGTCCTGCTGACTTCATAACAAACACATTTCTCTTAAGATTCAGTTTTCTTTTTAGCTGCCATTGTTTTCTATCAAATCAAAACAGTAAAGGAAAATAAAACCTATCGTGAATTCTCATAAATGTTAAGAAAGCAAGTGCTCAAGAAAGTTAGGTTGCAATCTCCCTCTCAGCAGCCATTGTTGAGTGACCTCTGGGAGAGTCAGATGTTCTTCTGTTTATACAGCTGAGATCAATCAAAAGCTGTTTATTTCACAAAGTAATTCATTTATCTGTTTAGGACCTTTATCCCTGAAACAAGACAACAGGACAGTTTTCACTTAATCCGGCCATTTGTTAAAGGTGATTCTGGTATTTCTTACAAATGTGGAGTATTTACTATTTTGAATCTGTTGCTGTATGAATGATTTATAAACCTTTTTCAAATAATGAAATACTACACAATTATTTTTAAAGGTTTCGTCTTGGATTTTCAGAAGAAAGCTCTTTATCTCAACGGTTAAAAAGCTTCTTTATTCTTTTCCTAAAAGGTTTTAAATAAATTAGAAAGAACACTTTGTTCTTCGACCAATGTTGAATTTACACATACCGTCAGGTCACAAGTTACCGCTTGGGTGTTTTTTGTGTTTTCATATCTTTGTTTTGATCTCTCCTGAACCAGAACCTTTTTGCTTTCGGGGATCTAGACGGCAAAGGAGTGGACGCCAAGCTGCAGCATCCTCTCGGTGTGGCCTGGTCTCCTGAACAAAGCCTGCTCTATGTGGCCGACTCCTACAACCACAAGGTAACTGTTGCATGTCACAAGGCTGTAGTTCAAAGCTGGAGCCATGCTTTGGTTGTTGTAATGCTTTCCTTTAGGGATGTTGAATGGACAAATCTTTTCGATCCAGACAGGAAACATCAATGCATGACCTTTGGTGTCTGTGTCCTTTTGTTTAGATCAAGGTGGTGGATCCAAAGACAAAGCAGTGTAGCACGTTAGCAGGGACTGGAGAGGCTGCAGATACTGCGGGCCCCGAGTTTAACACATCCTGCTTCAATGAACCTGGAGGAATCTGCGTGGGGGACAACGGCAAAATCCTCTATGTGGCAGATACCAACAACCACCAAATCAAAGTGCTGGACCTGTCCTCCAAGACTGTTTCACTGGTGTGTATGAAAAAAAGCTCCCTTCCAGACTCAAGCTCTTTTGATTTTGTCCACATGCGTGTGATTAATCTACCCTTAAAGCTAGAGGAGTCTGGATAAAAGGTTACAGAGAAAGGGCTCCACTAGTGCCAATAACTTTCTCTTTGTTCTTTAATCGAAACATCCAAATGTCTCTTCTTCCAGTTCCCCATCTCTACAGACTGCACTGACTCAGTACCATCAAAGCCCACAAGAGCTCCTACGCTGCCGAAATCGGCCGCCAGGAAGGAAATGCCACCAGTGGTCGTGTCAGCTGGCCAGACTCTCGTCATTTCGCTCACTCTGACGCTTCCAGAAGGAACCAAAATCACCGAGGACGCCCCCAGTTGCTGGACTCTCTCAGCTGAGGGTAGGACAATCGCTGTTACTAATGTCATGCATGTCAAATGTATATTCCCGTTTAAGTACTTCTCCATTTATCCGTTAAAGGCGACTTGACCTTACTCTGTTACATTTGCTGCGCCTGTCAAATGTCCATAGTAAATGTAACACTACTCGCATTAGAAACAATGGGTTATTGATTTCATCCATATGCTGACAAAGGCACTCCTCTCAATTATCGACACAACTGTCAGCTAGTTTAAAACATCATTTCTATGAGTTGGTTAAAAAAGCTGACTCGTGAAGAAAGTGAGAAAGGGTTTTCAAAATGAATTGACTGGCTTCATACATGATCTCACGCTAAAACACTGAGGCTTTCTACGTAGAAGACATGGAAATAAAGGAGCATGAAAGCCTTGGATTATAGAGGAAGAGTATAAAGTGAAATTACAGATGAGGCTTTAGTGGTACTGTTGTAGTAACCTAGTTAGCTTGACATGCTAAAGTTTGAATATTATGTTGAGTATGTATATGAGCTTTTGGTTTTGTAAAGACACAGACAAATGAATGCAATTTATTTTGATACCAAGTCCAGGCTTTTACTGCAGCACACTGCTTCAACATGCAGAGAGACTCAAAGCCTGCTGTTCCTGGTTGCAGTTGCTAAGCTATGATTGGACGACTACTGTTCAGGGGAGGGGTTTATCAGGCAGTCAATTCATCAAAGGCAGCTGGATTTGAAAAAGACTTGCTGCAAAGGTGATATTGAGGGGCAGTGGTTTGAATTAATCAAGAAAATAACAGTAAACACCAACAAATCCCATTCCCATACTTACATTTGCTGTTTTAATGAAAGTGCGTTCGTGCAAGGCATGATTCATACATTTTTAACCCAAACTCTGCTCTAACAACCCTGTTCTGAATAGGAGCCTCTCAACCTCTCCTTCTCGGCTTTATTTTGGTCTATGATCCATGGTTCTGTCAGAAAACACTGGAAGTGAATGATGCTTAAACCCTCATGTTGTGTTCACTGTACAGAAAGTAATTCTCACTCTGCCGGCCCACGCCTGGGATTAAAAGTTCTCAGCTGGGGGATGGAGGAATATTTAGATCAGTCAGGGACTCAAAGTGAGGTTTTGCATGGCATGTGAAATGTAATATCTGATTTCTATAGCTTAAAACAATTGAAAAGGTTTTTTTTTCAACATTCAGCCAGTAGTCTAAAGCTGAAGGGATTTTTAGACATCATGTTAGTGAGCGGTGATAGCCTGTTCATTAGGTTTGAAGCGAAAAATGTTTCTGTCATTGTGAGCGTCGCAGCATGCAGTCAGCGATATCAGAGGGTTATTTTTAGAACATTTCGATAAGACGACATGCCTTGGTTCACATAATTAGCTTCCAGGCTATGTTACTCGATCCCCCCCCCCCCGCTGTCCGATTATACCCGGTCTAGACTTACGTCGATCAGATCAGAGCAGTGGCAGGAATTTTAATGGATCAAGTTGAAAGTGCACGGCGGATTTAAATTGTTTTTTAGTGGCTTTTTAGAAATAGCTACCCTGGGACCTTATGTTAGGCATCAGCTTCATTAATCACCGCTGGCATGGATTTGACGGTTTCTCTGGCATAATATTTTCTCACAGTCCGAGTTCTAGCATTCCCTTTTCAACTTTCATTCATCATTCAGTCGGCATGTCTCTTCAGATGTGTGTTCTGATGCTAAAAATAAAGCCTGTGTTTCAATAAATGTATGTCCTCTCCCTCACTGCCTCTGATTCAGTGGGGTTTTGTGAGGGCGATCTTGTAAAAATAATCCATTTGTGCTCAGTCTGGAGACTCAAGTACACAATGTGCACCTTGCCCAGTAAAATAATTATTAAATAATGTACATCCGCCCTTTAAGAACATGGCACATTGTGAAAATAAGAATCGATTTTTCGACCTTCATTGTCATTTGGTCTACCGTTTTGGTAAACACGGACATATATCATATTGCGTATTATTTAATGATATTCATGGTCCCCAGAGGATGTATCCTAATGACTGTGGTGCGCAATCAGTTTAACATCTGACTTTATCCAATACTTTTGATTTCTTCTATTGCTAATAAGTTAATATTTGCTCAAATGTTGGCATAATACCTGCTTAATATTAGCATAAAGACAACTAGCTTTAAGCTAAAGACAACTAGCCTAGTTTTGTGGGCACTTTATCCGTTACTTGATTAGCTTGATTGTTGTTGACTGTTGGTTTTGTCCCCATGAGAGCATTGGGATTACAAAAGTGTCCTTCCTGTTTTCCCAGGTAACGAGTGGCTGCTAGACGAACCTGTGGTCACCGGTGACATCATGGATCTGTCGAAGCCGCTCTCCATCTCAACCAAACTTCCAGCAGTTATAAAGGACTTGAACAGCCACCCTAACCTCACTCTGAGTGTTTGGGTGTTCTACTGTATGGAGACAGGTACAACTTGTATGATGAAAGCAGCCTGCTTCACCCAGCCCCTTCAAATAAGTGCCGATCCCAAAGAGGAGGAAATCACTGTGGCGTTGGCTCATGTTTTCTAAAACCTCTTACATGTTTTATTCACAATAGTGACAAAATCAACACTCCATGTGGTCAGTTTTCACTTCAGCTGCATCCAGCCCAACACCCTTTTGAGTTCATTGTTCTAGAAGAAAACAATGAATGTCACTTTTTAAGAGAATGTGATACAAACCTTATTTTCATCTGAATTTCAATTGAAACTACTCCGAAGCCCCCTCTAAGAAACATAATGCATCAGTGCTGTGAGTGACAGTTATTGGTAGGAATGCAAATAGTTACACCCCCAGGCATGTTATTAAGGACAGCAAATACAACTGCTGCCTAAATAATTAGGTTTGTTTATGCAAAAATTCCTACAAGGACAGGCTGTACTAGGCTACTGTAAGAAAACTGCCAACATGTTCTGTTATATAAAACACTGTTACAGGACTACATTAATGCAGAGAGTAAAATATATCCTGTGGATTTAATTTGCAACGTATTAAGAATATTTAATCAGCAGGTGGTGATGATTGTGTCAGTGGTGTCTAGACATATAAAAAGAGTAACATTTCATGATGGAGGATTCAAAATACTTCCTCACATAGCAAAGAAGAAGCCTGTAATTAGCTTGATATTTTCACCTGATCCACCAGATGCGAAATTCAAAGAGTAGACGGTTTACATTCCAAATAAATGTAAGCATAAATTCTGGCAAATACAAATTAGATGCCTTCTGTTCAAACATAAAACACAAACGTACATTCTCGCAAACATTAAAGGAGCTTTTTCTTTTAGATTCATTCATAATTCCAAAGTAGATTCTCATTCTGCTTCAAGAAAGATCTTTTGAGGGTGATGAAAGAATTACTTGCAGGGACTCAAGTAAATACCATCATTAATAATATATTAGAAACTTCAGGGTATTAAACAAGTTTCTGCTATTTCTAATTGAATAATATATTTCCATGTCTGTGTGTGGTTGCTTTAGTTTACAGTCAGTCAGCTTGATGGTGCCTTCAGGCGCTCTAATACATCTTGCGTAAACATTTGTCTACTGAATGTCACTTGTACTTTACAAAGTTCACACATATGTATGTTAAAGCTTTTTCCTATCTCCTCTCCACTGATTATACTTATTATTGCAATTATTCACAACACAAGGAGCCCTTTTGCTTAAGTTATCTAAGAAAGAAAAGTGCCTGTTTTTGATAACTGGTGAACTTATGACACCGAGTAACTGCTGCTTGTGCGCTTTGAAGGATATTGAATTAAGAAAAACATCTTAAAATCTCTCTAACAAGCATTTATCCGCTTCGTATCCCCTCCATAAAAGGGAACACAACCAGAAAGAGAAGTATGCTTTACCGTAACACACTGTGCTTCCTGTTGTGTAGCGTACAGTAACTTAATAATGTCATTTTCCCTTACTGGTTTTCTAATTTATGAGCTGTTGTCAGAAGAGGCTCTGAGAGTGCTTGGGTGAGCATTTCTGTCATCATGTCTCACAACATAATTGTCATTGTAGGAATGTTTTTATTTGGTTTGGAAGTGCCTTACAAAAAAGCTGGTTACTGAAAGGATGGTGGGAATGAGATAACCTAAACTGTATCAAAAGCAATAAAACCCACCTCTTTAATGGGAAAAGGTTTTATTCCCACCAGATATTTATTTCTAATGAACTGTGAAAGATTATAGCTCAGCTGTTCTATCCCTATGGCGTTTTTTAATAAACAACAATGAGCTTGACTAGCTGCTTGTGGGCATTGAGTGTCTTGATATTGTTTTCAAACTCTCCCTTGATTCCTTCTATTCTCTTAATGCTGCACTTTGAGAGTAAACTCATTATTTTTGCTGCAATTCCATACAAATGATTGTCATGTCAGATATTTCAAGCGTTTGAGTAATGAGTATCTGGTCACATAGCATGACAACACTGAACATTTATATTTAAAGCAGCTCTGCTATGTGAGATAGGACCAAAAGCTTCACTAATGAGCTCGGTCACTCCTAAATGGTCACAACCTCAGGAGAGAGACTTCCTGTTTACAAAATATGGTAAATACCTCACATTTGTCTCGTTTTTTTTTTCCTCCAGAAGCAGCACATTCTCCCTTAGATTAGTAATGAGTAATGCCTGCTATTACTACATATAGCTTTATTTAAACATTACAGCCTGAATGCAGGAATGTTGCGTTTTGTTTTACACTCCATTAAATACAAAATGAATTGAATGTACGGCATTTCCTCGCTAGGAATGCCAAAATACAATTACAGAAAAGAAACTAGAGTAATGTTTTTCTTTTCCAGAGACGACACACATTACCACTAGTCTGAGTCGTGCAGGGGACAAAATAAATTACGAGTGTCACCTTATATTGTGTCAGGTTCTAGTGGATTACCCACAGAACAAAAGTGTCCCAGGATAGGAGTCATCAACGATCAATCAGCACTCTTGAGGTGATGGAGGACAATACATTTCACAGATAAGGCCCACAATGTTCCTTCTATTCACAAACACGTTCAACACGTTCAACACTTTCACCAACTGTCTGTGGCACTCAGCCTAAATATTAAACCTTTCTACCAAAGATTTAAATGTATAGTAAAATGCTAATAAAATATATCATTATTCAACATGTGCTTATTGTAGTTGTTTCATATCCTTTTTACATATACATAAGGCTGTAGAACTTTACAAAAACCACACATCAATTTGACAGTGTCTGCAAAACATTAGACAGCAAACTGACATGAAGGAAAACACTGAGGTCCAAAAACGGCATCAGTTATTGTCAAACAAGTTACTATAAAACCTCAAAGACTTACATTTCTGATAAGGTAAAAATGATAACACAGCATACTGTATGTCCAACAATTCATTAGTGTTAAAGAGTCTATTATGAAGTTGTCCTGCATTTAACGCAATTTTAACAAGTCGTATGGACGAATCTGTTTTTAAACGTGATTACTTTGATAGGGTCAATCTGGCAGCGGATGAGATAATCACTTTAAAAGTCATAACAAAGACAGAGAAGCACAACAGGAGATATTATCAGGTCTCTCTCTTATTGAATCTTTTTTCTATCCATTTGCCCCCCACCCCCAACCACAGCTGCTTCCCTCGCTGTCGTTCTGGCGGCATCATTAACCCTGTGAGATTGAGCCGCCGTCTTCACTGCCAGAGGCCACACACACACATAACACACTCAATTAACATGTGGCACTGATAAAAAAAAAGGGAGATTTTCAAAGGTCATGGGTCTGCCATCAGGAGCTTTGCAAACGACGACCTATTTGGTGATATAACAGATTGATATTAATTTAAAACCCCTTAATTTAGCCATGGGGATTCTGTATCTGGGTGATCAGATAAAAGCCTCCGTCTGCACGCAGCTTCTTTTAACAGCACAAAAAATTGCTTTTAGAAAAGCTTTCCTCAGGGCATGTTATTCTTATGACACTCATATGATGCATGAAGCTGACACTGGTTAATTGTTGCTGACCTCCATGCGGTTCTTAAAAGGTGTTGTGTAAAAATAAAATAAAAATATGCTGATTTAATGTGGCCGGAGCTATGAAATGTAAGTTACAGGGTGTTTGTTTCGAAGTTAAAACCATGATGTTTGGTGAAGAGGGAAATCACAGTTTCTAAACAAGTTTTAATTGCCGAGTCATGTGTTTGCTTTTCGCTCTGGCTGAGTGGGCTCCATTAAGATCATATCTTTGTAAGAGATAAGATATTACCATATTTATAGCTTTTGTCACAAGTGATTTATGATGAATAGAGCTGCTGAAAATGTTCACCTGAATTGACCTCTGCTCAGAAACTCCAAACAGGAAGGCATCATTTCAGATGATGTAATCACCTTTGACCTTTGGCTCTGTGCAGGTGTTGAGGTCAAGCTGCTAAGTCAAGAACCTACTGTTCTACCGCTCTTTATGGTGGCATGCAAGACCTGCACAAAGATATGTGGGAGTTGGGAGCTGCTCAGTGTGTGGAGAGCACTTTGCTCAGCTTATTCTCGCAAAAGTGAGGGAGCAGTTGCACGAAAAATGTAAGTTCTGAAAAACAAATATAAATGTAGCCTCTTAAACAGACCAATACTCCTGCAAAATTGACTCTTGCCCCAAATGGAGCTAGATTGGCATGGTTGCCACGCAGTCCATATTGTACCAAAAATAACAGCCAGTTTCTGAAATGGGACTGAACTGTCCTTCCTATTTTTTAAGAACTGCATTTCTTAGAAACCCCGAGAAGTCTAATGAATAGGTATCATTCATTTAGCTTTCTCATATCTCGGTAAGAAAAGCCTGGTAGTCAAATATTTTACATAACTAAAAGCAGTAATACCACATTCTAGAAATACCCTGTTACAAGTAAAAGTCCCTCAAAGGTATACACATTAAATTAAAGTAAAATGATGTACAATTACCCATTTCCAATAATATCTGTACACCACTTCAATGTTAGAGCTGGTTAGAGTAGAGCTATAAAACACAGTTAGATACTGCTAGCTTGTAAATTCACCAATGAATTTCTATATATTACCCAAAAATAATATATCATCTATTTGTTGATAACGTTCAATATATTATTCTGATGCTCTCATGTTACCAGACATTTCTTTGTGGCTGTCACTCTGAGATGAGATTTTTGTCAGCTTGTGTCACAGCCTCTGGCTCTGGGTCGTCAGGTTCATGATATTCAGCACACACAAGGACAAGAAGCACTGTGTCGCCCATCTTTGTTTGTGGTATGTGTGTCACGAGGCGATGCAAGTTCTTCCACTTAATGGGTCATCCGTCCTTGTGTGTTGAAAGTCTTTGTCATTAAACTGTAGACTAAAGGCTGTCTTAAAAAGCAGGTAATGTGCACAATAGAGGCTGCTGTCTTTTTTAAATAATGTTCCTTCCTGCAAGAACATTCAAATGGGGGGTTACAATGGAGAGCCAGAAAGAGTTAGATCTTTAAAATTATCCAAGCAGGAGGAGCTCCATTTGGCCAAATCAGCACATTGTCAACTTTTCAATCACTTCTCTAAATCTTTCATTTTCTTTAAATAATGTCAAAAAAAAATCTGTCTCCTCTGTAGTTTCTTGTGTTGTTTTTCAGTTATTTTATCTTTGTGTTCCATCATGGTTTCAACTGTATAACATGTCTGCCTGATGTTCCTCAGCCTAAATTGCTGCTTTGTTCTGCTGGTTGTAGGATAAATCAACCTTTAACTTATCTTGTAAATATTAAACAACCTTAATATATGTTTAACACACATTTGAATTAACCTGGCCCTGCTTGTCCCCGATTGTCTTAACCCTTTGCTCATTGTTAGGGAGTTTCATACAGAGCAGATATGTGGTGGGGCCTGACCACATAACTGTGGAATGTATTCTTTGCGATAAAAATATGAAGTGAACAAGTGGAAAAACAAAATCTTGTTTGTGATGGCAAGCGATGAAACCAGTGAAATCCATGTAGTTCCATTATCCTGGTCGATTTTTAATCTCCATGTTTGGCTTGTCATGTTCCCAAAGACAGGCAGACTCTGACAAATATCAGATTCAGGATGTTGTTACAACTCTTGCCATAAATGTCCTCCTCTTCCTGAATGAAAGTGTTGCTTTTCAATGTAGTAGGCCTACATTATAAAAACATGACACAAAGGTGACGCTGAATGAATAATTGTTGAGGTTCAGGTGTTGTTTGCTCCCTCCACTTTATTGTTTTGACAATTTCTCCTCTGAGCTGCTTTGATTGGTCCTGAGGAGCAGTGATGTCACCGCCTGCTTCGATGTGCCGGGCCAGTGCAGCAGCTCGCGTAAGCTGAGGGTGAGATAGGACCTCCAGATGGAATTGGCGCGCGACCGGAGAGGAGCTGTGGCTCGTGCGACGGCGAAACAGTAGAAACGACTGCCTGGATGAACTGGATCTGGTCTCGCACACAGCGCAGCAGCCCGTCATGGGGGACGGCGGCGCGTCCTCGCAAGTGAACCTCCAGAATGCCTCGGACGCACCGGGCTCCGCTGCGGTCGCGTCCGAGGAGTGGATGGCAGGGATGAGTCTATTGATGGGTCTGATTGTCGTGTCTATCGTGTTCGGGAACATCTTGGTCATCGTGGCCATAGCCAAAACGCAGAGGCTGCAGACCCTCACCAATGTGTTCATCGTGTCCCTGGCCAGTGCGGACCTCATCATGGGGCTGCTGGTGGTGCCGTTTGGCGCCGCGCTGGAGGTGCGCGGCTCCTGGATGTACGGCTCCTTTTTCTGCGAGTTTTGGATTTCCGTGGATGTCCTGTGCGTCACGGCCAGCATCGAGACTTTGTGCGTTATCGCCATAGACAGGTACGTGGCCATCACCTCTCCATTCCGCTACCAAAGCTTGTTAACCAAAGCTCGGGCCAAAACGATGGTGTGCGTTGTGTGGGCCATCTCTGCGCTGGTGTCTTTCCTCCCCATCCTGATGCACTGGTCCCGGGACAGTGTGGACACTGCCTGCTACGAGGACCCTGAATGTTGCGACTTTGTCACCAACAGGGCATATGCCATCTCCTCATCTGTCATATCTTTTTACATTCCCCTGCTTGTTATGATTTTTGTTTACGCGCGCGTGTATAGAGAGGCGCAGAAGCAACTGATGAAGATTGACAAGTGTGAGGGCAGGTTTCACAACACCTTAACCGGATTGACTTCTAAGTGCAAGAAGAGGCCGTCTAAAATCCTCGCGCTCAGGGAGCAGAAGGCGCTCAAAACGCTGGGCATCATCATGGGGACGTTCACCCTGTGCTGGCTTCCCTTCTTTATAGTCAACGTGGTGCGGGTGTTTTGCGCAGAGGTGGTGGACAAAGACCTTTTCGTGTTCTTAAATTGGCTTGGGTACGCGAACTCAGCGTTTAACCCCATTATTTACTGCCGGAGCCCGGACTTCAGGAAGGCTTTCAAGAGGCTGCTGTGCTGCCCGAGGCAAGCCAACCGCAGGCTGCACATCAGCTCCTGCGACCTGTCCCGGTGCTCCGGGGTCTTCGTCACAGCTCTGGAGCCCGGAACGCTGGGGCTGTGGACGGATTGCGCAGTCTTGGACAACAGTGACAGCAGCCTGGTGGGGACGGCAAAGCTGTCTCACTCTGAATCACAGCTGTGAAGGAACACATTAAACCTTTGTGGATTACAACAGCCCGGGAAATTACTGTATGGAGGCGAAAGCAGACGCTGGATCATTTTCAAATGGGTTTGGGTTTGTTGGAAAGGTGTGCGCAAGAGATCAGAGAATTCGAAATCTCCAGAATTTGAAAGCCATATTTTTAAAAGAGGCACCAGGACCAATGTTATTTCCAAGCTGCGCAGGACGGTTTGTTTAAAAAAATATCACCAGGTGGCTCTGGTGAACCATAATGCACTTTGGCATACAACATAAAGTGAATTGCCACTTATTTCAAAGAGCGCACGTACGCTGTGGTTTATTCCTGATTTCCTTCTTATTTTATTGGATCAACATTTCAATGCTATATTGATGATAATATATAATATATAAGGGGGAGTGTATGTATCGTTTACGTTAACCCCATGTTCGTGATCGGTCACAATTTATTCTTAAAATGACCCACTGTAATGAAATGGTTTTCATTTCAAAGCGTTGGACAGGAGCGAGGTATTTGTTGGAGTGGCTGCACTGTAGTCATGTTGTGCTCACAATGTGTTTTTACCTCACTACTGTCGGCAAGTGCAATTTGTACGACATGTATTTGTTTATATTAAACATTTATGTAAATTATGTATTTATTCTGCGATACCTTTTACAATCAGCAAGAGAGGTCTGATTCCCACGCCCTTTGTACATATTGTAGTAGGCCTATGTGGTGTTTAGTACTGGAGTGAGGAATTTTAGCCTCTTTCATTGTCTTTCTCATTTAAGCTTTACATGCTGTTGTGAGGGTTGTGTGTTGAATCCTGTGAAATAAAAGGACGTTTCATTGTTAATTACTGTTTGTGATTTTTTTGGAATGTCATTCTATTAATGGTTGGACCTGCTGTGAGCATCTGGAATCTGATTGGCCTCTGTGGAGAGATAAGCAAGGAAATCTGATTTTTAAACAATGGGGTTATACCCAACCCGGTATCACGGCAAGACGTGAACATGTGACGATTTACCATGCTGGGAGACGTGAACATGTCACGGTTTCGTCCCCTTCAAACGTGACAGCTACACGGTATTGTTAACCCATGTTAACCAGTGGAGAAATAACCGGAAATACCAAGCAAATGCTACCCCGACGTAATGATTTATTTTTTAATAGTCACACTCGATTACAGCGATTTTCTTGTTGCCCCAGCTGGTCGACACCTCTTTTAGCATAAACAAAGGCTACATTAATGCATTAAATCGATGTTAATCCATGCGTGTGGATGTGGAATTAACGGACGTGACGTTGTGCGATTGAGTTGCCAAGCAACAGCTTCGGTTCATGTTAATTTACAAACTATTCAACTACAACCGTAGTTATATTTAAAAACATGTTAGAAGGCCTCACGAAATACTTGAATGCACATTAAAATGTAAATGTGAAGGATTGTGTGTATAACAAAATACATCGGTCATTAAACGAAACCGGAAACAGACGTAGGCAAGATCCTCAGCTCGATGATTGGATGGTTATCCGCAATGCATGCTGGGATTTGGTGTTTATGTGATGTGAAATCTGAAAACGTTTTTTAAAAATACAATAATACTTTATTCCGAGTGTGCTTGCTTTTCTCTTTGAAAGTCATCACATAACGGCATTGTAATACACGGTTCGGCTGCATTAAACATTACATATCTGCCGTAATTCTCTATTTATAGAGCCCTGATGAGAAGACTTCTAGACAAACATGAGGAACTGAAAACGTGACGTGGATCATAAATATATAAGCAATTAAACATCTTACATTTATTTTTCACACAATACGTCTCCTTGCAGTATCAACACTAATTCGGCTGACTTTTATATTTGATCCAATTGGTAGATAGGCTGTATTTACACCATAACCGTGCAGAGCTGATAGAAAGGGACACCTGGTGGTCAAAGCACGTTATTGAATTTTATTATTAGATATTAATAGGATCTCTATAAAGTATATTCATTACTCGTTATTCTCTACTAATAGTTCATTAAAGACTGTATATAATGACTAGTTTGAACATCCCTTTCAAGATTTTATAAGCTAAGGTTTATTGACATATCATATTATACACAACTACTGTGTAGTTATGCAATGAATGAAAAACTTGGGTCGCAGGTTCCTCAACAGTGCATTACAAGACATCTATCAATATGTGTGTATACTCCACCATTAAACTGTCATTCTGCACATTTATTATACTATCTACATACATCTTATAAGAGTATAATACATATGTATAATATCAGTTTAATAATAAACAAATAAGTGCTTAAACATAGTTAACATTGCAGGAAAGCAATATATTAGACGTTAAGTACTTTGTCAGGCTTAATATTTATCTGTAGATACAAATGTCACTGTGTGTGCTGTGTGCTCTGCATGTGTGACCATTAATGAATCAGAATCAGAATACCTTTATTAGTTCCACAGAGGGGAAATGTGCAGCGTTACAGCAGGAAAGAGCCACAGACAGCTTAGTGTTGCATATCTTACATGCGTTAAAAAAGTACTAAGTTAGAATAAAATAAACAATATGCTAAAAAAGTACTAAGTTATAATATAATAAACAATATGCTAAAAAAAAGATAACAAGTTACATAATTTTCAAAAATACAGATCAAAAACAAAACGGCATATATATTGATTTAGTGGCCAGGTATAAATTACACAGTTATTAATGGCATATATATATTGCACATATAGCACATATTGCACAAAGTTGGTTTGTATTTAGCAGCAAGGGGTGTTATAGTCTGTGTTGTGGTGTGTGTAGGAGGGTCTACAAGGGGCAGTGCTGGTTGTAAAGTCTAACCGCTGCAGGAAGGAAGGATCTGCGGTTTCAAGAGGGTTTCATCCCTCCATATTCTTCTTAAAGCTTTTTTCTTATTCAAAATAAGACCTTAACCTAAAGTACTCTTTAATGTTTAAATTAAGCCTTATTAGTTTGTCTGTTTTGCACATCCTCCTATTAATATCTAATAATAAAATAATAAAATTCAATAACGTGCTTTGACCACCAGGTGTCCCTTTCTATCAGCTCTGCACGGTTATGGTGTAAATACAGCCTATCTACCAATTGGATCAAATATAAAAGTCAGCCGAATTAGTGTTGATACTGCAAGGAGACGTATTGTGTGAAAATAAATGTAAGATGTTGTTTAATTGCTTATATATTTATGATCCACGTCACGTTTTCAGTTCCTCATGTTTGTCTAGAAGTCTTCTCATCAGGGCTCTATAAATAAAGAATTACGGCAGATATGTAATGTTTAATGCAGCCGAACCGTGTATTACAATGCCGTTATGTGATGACTTTCAAAGAGAAAAGCAAGCACACTCGGAATAAAGTATTATTGTATTTTTAAAAAACGTTTTCAGATTTCACATCACATAAACACCAAATCCCAGCATGCATTGCGGATAACCATCCAATCATCGAGCTGAGGATCTTGCCTACGTCTGTTTCCGGTTTCGTTTAATGACCGATGTATTTTGTTATACACACATTCCTTCACATTTACATTTTAATGTGCATTAAAGTATTTCGTGAGGCCTTCTAACATGTTTTTAAATATAACTACGGTTGTAGTTGAATAGTTTGTAAATTAACATGAACCGAAGCTGTTGCTTGGCAACTCAATCGCACAACGTCACGTCCGTTAATTCCACATCCACACGCATGGATTAACATCGATTTAATGCATTAATGTAGCCTTTGTTTATGCTAAAAGAGGTGTCGACCAGCTGGGGCAACAAGAAAATCGCTGTAATCGAGTGTGACTATTAAAAAATAAATCATTACGTCGGGGTAGCATTTGCTTGGTATTTCCGGTTATTTCTCCACTGGTTAACATGGGTTAACAATACCGTGTAGCTGTCACGTTTGAAGGGGACGAAACCGTGACATGTTCACGTCTCCCAGCATGGTAAATCGTCACATGTTCACGTCTTGCCGTGATACCGGGTTGGTTATACCATAGACTGTATATATAAAGGATTATACACATTTATGCTCAGTCATATGGTTTTGTTTACATGGTTAATCTTTTTTTTCCGAACAGCTGTGCCCAGGTCAAGGGTCAATCAGACATAGCACATCTGCACACAGGCAACTGTATGGTTGGATTGAGCTGACAAAAATAATTATATATTTCAATTATAGGGTTAAAGCTTTGCTATTTCACATTCAAATTACTATTACTTTGAATATTGGGAGGAAAATGTTGCATGTTACATTTAACCTTTTCCAAAATGCATTTAGATTTTGTCATAAAGTGCAAAGAATTGTGTGATTTTCTACATTTTAAAACTTTTAAGATGTATTCCTGCAATGCAGTATTGCAGGAGTCCCACTTTTCTTGGAAGGGACTCAAAAGGGACAGATTCCCCCCCCAAAAAAAATGTTAAAATGTGTGCAGCTTAAGCCAAGCATGACTTTTATTAACTGGTGTGGGTGGTGTGCCCAAAACACGTGATCCTACATTTCCAATGATGCAACTGGAAAGCACTTTTCATCAGACCCTCCCTGGCTCCTGAACCCACATCTCCAATTTGAAGAGCATGTTT
The DNA here is from genome assembly GCF_902827175.1 of Gymnodraco acuticeps. Classification (NCBI taxonomy): domain Eukaryota; kingdom Metazoa; phylum Chordata; class Actinopteri; order Perciformes; family Bathydraconidae; genus Gymnodraco; species Gymnodraco acuticeps. The sequence goes on from NW_022990023.1 coordinate 589,772, forward strand.
TATACATTTTCTTTTAACTCTCAAGCCCAAAATATGACAAACTAACAGTAATGATGTCATCAGAGTTATTTTGTTGCACTCTTTTCACAGATTGAACAGTATAGGTCTCACTGCAGGTGTATCATACATCATTATTTTCTGAAACATATTTACATACTTATGTGTAATATTATTCATTTGTGCCAAATAGGCCGAAATGGTTTGTGTTTTCTTTACTCTCAGCTGTATACAGTTATGGAGCTCAATGAGTAGGCCTATGCTGTTTTATTATTTACATCACTCTGAAAGAATATAGAAAAATGTTTTAGTGACAGCTGGCGTTATGAAGTGACTCTTACAAGAATGATTGCTTTTACTGCGATATAAATCACCCCTTAAGCTGAACGTCTTTACAACACATTAGCATGATGCTTTCCCAGAAGAGCCATAGTCGTACATTTCAATTAGACCACAAAACCTGAATGGAACTTAGCTCAGCCGTTTTGGTTAATGAACATTGTTGAGATATAATTGGCTGGGTCTAATGTGTGTGAAAAAAACCAAAAGAAAACAACAGCGGACCAGCCAAAATCATTGATGGCCCCTTGGCAAAGTCCCACTTCATTATTAAGCAGTGTTTGCTTGGCAGGAAGTATGTGTTCGCTCAGATTAGCGGTGAGCTCACAGATGGAGGAGCTAATCAGCAGCTTTAAGAATAATTGTCCCAAATTGCATGTGTATCAGTGCACATGTTGGCTGCTCCAAGTCAAAGGAGATGAACTGATATCACTGTCACCACAGCAGTAACTGCGGGCACATGTTGGAAAACAGAAATGTCACTGGTTAGTGATATACCTCTGTGTTTCACTGGATTATTGTCGATCAACTAGGCTATGCCTCTAAAACTGGGTAAAACCCCACAAATTAGTTGCATATAAATGTTCATGTATATATATTTACATCATATTCTACTATATTATTTTGCAAATTGCCTTTGACAGGGTGGATGCACAGACCGAGTCCCATGGCTGGAATCTTCTGGATTATTGGAAAACAATTTTTTTATGTGGTCAAGGTGCAACCATTAAAAGCCCAAATGTACAGCAATAGTTGGACATTTTGCTAAGTACACACATGTGCTTTTTTTGCCAAGAGTTAGATGAGAAGACTGATAACACTACAAAGTGTAGCCACAGCCAGCATCCAGTTAGCTTAGCATAAAGACTGGAATCAGGGGCTACCAGCTAACCTAGGTCTGTAAATTAGCATTTTAGTCCGTATGCCAGCTTCATAAAGCTCACTGATAAACATGTTATATATCTCTTTTGCTTATTCCATATAAAACATAGTGGCGGTGGAGGCGGGTTTTGTGACCAACCATTTCTTGGCTGGGAGTCATTGCCAGCAAGCAGCGGAGACTCTTGCTATGGCCAAGAAACAGATTTTGTTAGCTTTGAATGGAGCCAAGCTAGCTATTTACCATTGCTTAACTGACTGCTGGCTCCAGCTTCATAATTATGGCACATACAGTATGTGAGAGTGGTATCATCTAATTGTTAGTTGTTAGACAGCAAATATGTGACTAAAATATAAGACTGTTCATATAGGTGTATTGAATTTGGTCCTGCTGAAGCGTTGTCAAAGATATGCATTGTCAATGGACATTATACAAGACTAGATATACAACTCAAGGTGCAATCATACATATTTCCATATTCCCGGACGATAATCCAAATAGAACATGATTTAACAGCAGAATCAAGTCAGACATTTTGCATAAACTCCCAAATCACCACATCGCTTTGATACTTTAAAGGAGTGTCGGGAGTTTTCGAATCTGCTCAACAGTTGTGAGCTTTCATTCAGTAATCTATGGAATTAAGCTCCTCTCGTCAAAAATCATGAACATGTTCTCCGCCAATTAACGCCTCTAGCCATCTGTACTTAATTAAGACCAACACAAACATCATTATCGTCTAAGAGAATTAAATACATTGTGAATACGTTATCTTGTCTTTTCCCAAATGCTACTTTGACACTGATGCTGAGACACTATGCCTCATTGGTTGGATTGGATAGCCCTTAAAAAAGTATTTGCTGTGTACAAATTCTATGTACAAAAAACAGCAACACAGAGAAATGTCAGCACCTGAAGATTATTAATAATAAATGCTGATTGCTCATGATTACAACCTTATCAGATCCAAACTCATGTGCAAAATCCATCCAATAGGAGCATAAAAGTGCACCTTTAACACACATTTTAAGTGTGTAGTTACCGGTAGCTGCATAAATTATATGTACAAATATATATATTTAATTACAGTCTTAAGCGATTGATTTAATATTGTTAAAATAATTGTTACAATGATCATTTTGAAAGAAATGTATCTGATAGCTTGAAAATCTCAAATCTTATTTATGAATGTAGCTACAGGTGCATGGACTTGTGGATACCCTGCAGCTGGTAGTCACCTTTGATTCCAAATATTGATAAAACTCAACTTCCATTGGGTAATAATAATGTGTACAGCTAAATCCCCTGTGATTTCTTCCACTCTTAATCATGCTGCGATTGTCGATGTGTGGTGCCAAAAGCAGGTGCTACGCTTCATGTGTCCATCTGTTTGGATTCCCATGGGAAGTTGGCGCGTAGAGTTCTCCATCTGCTGTGCTTTGGCTTGCTTTGACTGTGGCTCACGTAACCATTGAGACCAATGACATCAGTCATGTTTAGCATTTGTGTTCATCTTTGAGAATGTAAATGGATGTTAGATGTTAGTGTTGAGGTTAGCTTGGCTTAGTTTAGCTTAAAGAGCAGAAACAAGTGATTAGCTTGTTTAAAGTAAACTAAATCTGCCTTCCAGCACCTCTAAAGCCCATAAGGGATTTGGAAGTGTGTGTGGTGGTGACATGTAAACTTAATCTGTAGAAAATAGGTTTGTGACTTCCTGTATTGTTTACATTTGGAAAGAGCAAGGCTAGCTGCTAATGCTATGTTCAGCTAATTGGCTTCTGGCAACAGCCTGATGTTGAATGAAATATTTAGGAGTGATGTTGATGTTCTTATCTAACTCAGCAAGCAAGGAAAACATATTTAAAAAAATGTCAATATTCTTTTAAATCACTGGCATAACCTCACTGATAAAATAAAACATTAAAGGGTCCCCTTCCAACCACTGGGTCTTTATCTACTTTTCACCCAGCTTTCAGAGATCCGATCACCTTCATCACACATGCAAGCATTTCGGGAAACAGATGTTTGCACTTTTCTCCTTTTTTTTGCAGCCCCCAGTCCTTTTGAAAGCCTTTCATTTTACAGCCCTGGCTAAATTAACAACACCTTATTCACATTAATATTTTGGTTCAAGACTGGGACCTGCTCACACATGATGAGTGTCTTCACAGAGTGTTCGAAGCTGTCAGAGAGGCCCAACTGAGTCCAAAAAGGGTAAAAGACCCTTTTTGCAAGACCACCAACTGACATTGTTTTTTTTTTTTTTACTCTCACATCTAAGTCTGCTGTGAAACACCAGGAGAACATCACTGTGCAGGTTGCTTTAAATCCCCTGCACCTTTATACTGGCCTGTCAAGAAGATAGAGCAAATGCACAATGTACTTAACGTTTGATCACTTTACAGTTAGGTAAAAAGTGTTCATTCCACAGAAACAAATATTTTTATTGATGCATCAATTTTAAGCTCTTTTCAACTGCTGAGTTTTCAGTTAACTTTGTACCAACCTCATTGTGAATCTTGCCTTGAGAAATGTCAGCACTTCCAAACTGCATGCCATTAAAAGGTGTTTGTCTCATTCAAGAATAACTATATTGAAAAAGCCAATCTTTTCCCTGATTGTATAGTTTGCTTATGTCATGTCAATGTAGACATATTGGTATTAAATTAGTATTCATAACCAGTGAAATCTCTATGTGGTAGCATTAAATGCCTTCATCACTCTCTAGGCCAGTGGTTCTCAAACTTTTTCTGTCAGGCCCCCCCTTTGGAGAAAAAAAAGTCGGGCCCCCCCAACACAAATAGTCAGGCTCAGTGGCGGCGCCAGAGATTTATTTTGGGGGTGCTGTGGGGTAGCTTGACGTTTCATAGAGGGTGCTCAAACATTTAGGGATTCCCATTAATGTACCGGGCGCTACAGTTGAATTTTCTACTGCAACAATCCCCACGCAAATACACAGTGTACCCGCGACTGTTACAATGAAGGCACGATAATCAGCTCACGGCATATAGGTGTAAGCAGGGGTAAAGTGCTATTTTTACAGGTGCTGTGTGGACCTCACATAGGGGGGTCTGGGGGGCAAGCTCCCCCGGGAAGATTTTTAAATATTTAAGTTAAAAGCATCAATCTGGTGCACTTTGAGAGCAAAATGAAGAGATCTATGGATACCTCTCTCAACACCCATTTGAAACAGAACTGCAGATTTACTTTTTCTTTAAGGATATTTTACAAATAACCCTTTTAAACTTTATTCTTTTTTTACTGTTAGTATTTCATACCTGTTTTTCATTTATTCTCTTATTTTTGTATAACTATAATGATCATATAAACGTGTGTCTCAGAAATAATTGTTTACATTAATGGTGACCAAAACATTTGAGACCCACTGAGATAACACTGAGAGAGTCCTTTATCTCACTGAGTCTCTCAGTCTGACAGGAGAGGACTCTCCTCCACTTTGTTGTTGAAAAAACTCCTTATATCTGTTAGCGTAGCTCGCTAGCACCAGAAGCTAACAACAACGATCTCCAGTACCGGTGCGCTCTCACTCTCGCTTGCGCACACAAAATGGCTCGTTCCGCACACACACAGAGTCGAGCTTTAATGAAACACAGAGACCCAGACGTAATAGTACTGTACTGTACTGCATCATATTATTTTCGAATCAATAATTTTTCAAATTATGATTTTTAAAAAAAAATCTTTTTCTTTTCTTTTTTTATAACCATTTTTCCTCCTGGTCTCTCCCCTGGCATGCCTCTGCGCCCCCCACTTTGAGAACCACTGTTCTAGGCCAAGTTGCTACCTTTCTTTCTTCTCCATTAATCAGAAATCTGAATGAACATGACAGCATTTCAGTGTCTTAATGTAATAGAGCACTGCTGGAGAAAATGACCTCTCAATTTCAATCATCAAGGTGGAAGTGAAGCGTCTGAAGAGGCAGAGCAGGAGAGTGGCATACAATCAACGCATTACTGAGACGGTCCACACGTAAGAGGCCTGCTTTTTTCTAATGGAATCTAATGATGGCCACATGGATACATGAATATTCCCAATTTAAAAAAAGTCTATCTGTACACAAAACGCTGAAATGAAAAGACAATAATTGGACGTTAATTGGACTCATTATAGAGCCTCATTCATATTCAACTGTTTTTATCTTAATGTTGCAGCTGTAGCAGTGCCTGTGTTGAGATGGAATATTGTAAACAAAAATAGACTCAAAAGGGCGAGACAGGCTTGATACATCTGCACTTTGAGAGTTACTGTCATGTTTGTTGCTGCATCTAAAGGACACAGGCAATGCTTTATGAATTCAAGGGTGGTCATCTATGCTGATAGGAGAATCCTTTATCAGCGAGCTAAAAATAGCCCCGGCAGTTACCATCGGCTTAAAGTGGATATTTGAACTGCTGTGTGCCGGCATGCCTGCGGATGAAATGGGAAATTGTACCCATACGTGACGAGAATGTCTGAGGGATCAAATGTCTTATTTTCCTTCTAAATTATGTATTATGATATGACAGGTGCTATCAGATTGTTTGTGGGTGTTTCCAAAGTCTGGGCATGTGCATGCGTGGGGAAGAGTCATAGATACAGGTTGACAGGGTGACTAAAGATATTGTTCATCAAAACCAATATTTTTTATCTAAAATAATAAGTGTAGGGCCTACTGGGTAATCGCAAAAATGTGAACTAGCATTTTAAAGCAAAAATGAACCTCCATGAATAGAGGTTGGTTGATTGGATAAAGGAAAATAGTTCCTACATGAAATTGCTCACATATACTGTAGGTCTGTGGATTATCTCAAGTAACTCTGTTCTGATTTCTGGAAAGAGAAGCTGCTGTTGAGTTTTTCCAACTCTTTTATTTGCGCTTTGAACCTGACAAGTCAAGTGCCATCTATAGTTTCACTATTTTTGAGAGCAAATAGCACTACAGGTAAGAGGAAAAGTATTTTGTTTTTGAGGTAAAATGTCCCCAACTAGCTAGGAAACGTGTAGAAGGATGCTTTCATTGACAGTTAAATGACAGCCTATGGAGGAAAGGTTCACCCTTGACATGTTTTCGTTTGGATATTGGGAGTTTTCCCATACATTTGGGTTTTAAATGATCAGAGAGGCTGCCTGGTTTGACTGACAGTGTTGCAGAGATGTGAGTGACCTCTAGCACTGCTGAGCCTGCTGCTTTTGAAGTGGCTGCATGCCACAAATAGCCAGTGTGTGAGATGTTATCTCTGTGCAAAATGTCCAAACAGATGTTAGTGTTGACCTTAGCGTAAAAGGCAAAAAGAAGAAATATGAGACACTGCGGGACATTCAAGAGAAAGTCAAGACTTGTCTCCTTTTATTCCCTGGAAACACCATATATACAAACAGAATCGGCATCTTTAAAAACAATCTCGTTAGAATTTTACAGAATAACATATTTACAAATGTATATTATGATCACAGTTTGAATATTCCACAAAACAAAGAAGGGGGAATCATTGCACAACAGGAGGAAAACAGAAGAATGACAAACATCTCATTTAATCTCACATTTTGACACTCACCGATTTATTCATATCCATATTGTGAAACATGATCTTTTCATTAACACAATGCTGCATCATGGCTAGGTTTCAAGGCTGTGGAAATGTGTGAAAATCCAGGATCAGCAAGATTCTTACAGGTAACACGCTGCGACCAAAACAGTAGAGATGTATTGGCATGCCTCTGAGAATTAGGAAGTGTTAATTAGGAAATCCTTTGCAAGTTTCTTTTTGCATAGGTTGTATTTTACTTCTGTCCCAGAAACAGATTTTCACAGATTCAGCATCAAGCAGCTCGCATTAAGATGCATGAACATCCAGATTCGTTTCATTATGAAATAATCAACTGGCTCGATAGAAACAGAAATTTAGATTGATAACACTTTAACCTTACTGAACCTTTTGGAGTTTGAAAAGGTTACTAATTATCAATATCAAGTAGAATCAAGGTGTGCCGTGCATGCTGATCCCACGTCAAAAGGAAATAAGTTTGGATGAGATAACAGTGGAGGTACGCAAGCACCCACCGCAGTAACATGACCTCAATCCTGGAAACATCATTTCTATTCAGGTAGCGGGCTATTTCAACATAGCCTCAGGATGTAGGGTAAAGGAACACATTAACAATCATTCATGACAAATAAAGGCCTGTTTCTGATCTGCCAAATAAAGAAATGGAGGCCTGTGTTCTGTGACAGCTGCTTCAACAATCCTGAAAACGTTACTAGTTTCGAATCAAGCTAGTGATCTGTTTACGAGTGTGTGTGTGTGTTTTGATGATTCTCCTAACAGCTGTGAACAAGAGACAGAAGCTGCATGTGTGTGTTCGACTCTGGTCTAAATGCAAATTAAGTTTACCCCCCATAAATAAAGCAAACTTCATGGTCAATCTTGTGTCAACCTAAAAGCCTCTACAGCTGAAGCATGTACACACATGGTGTAAACACACAAGCTTGCAAGGTTAAAAAGGCACACATGCAGCAATGCACGCAGACACACACAATTTGGATATTTCTAAACCAGCACAGTCACAAACAGACATTTAAAACAATATACTGGCACACATTCAGAACAGAAAAAAAAGACAAAATAGTAAATAAAATATAAATCAATGAAAGGAACATTGCACTTTGTCCCTGGATGCATTTCTGTAGCTACAGATCTCATGTCTTCCCTTGGATTCCTCTAGAATTGAATTACTTGAACATACTCATTGGGACAACAAATAAAAAACAGATTTAGATGCTCGTGTCTGATAAAGATAAATTGTTGCCATTTGGTAGACCATTTGTGAAGAGGAGGCAAACGTATACAAAGTATTTGTTATCTAAAAAATGTGAAAACTTTAGGTGAAAAATAATCAGACAAATAAAACTTAATTTGAACAGAAATTAAAATAAATTAAAAATCATATTCAAAATGGCCAAACTCAAGACCAGCTCTACATTTAAACTTTAACATGATATTATACTTGTCATGGATTTTCTTCAGATTGAGGATTCTTCCACGCTGATGGCATAGTGCTGTTTGCTGCATGAAACACGTCAAAGACACGCTCTGCTTCCTTCAGTGTCGCACTGTGGTGCTGATGATGCGAGGCACCTTGCTTCACCAGCTATTTTGTAAGTGCTGTGCAGAGCAAAAGTTGAGGAAAAATACTCAAGGTCCCCAACGAGCATCGGCTGATCGGTTTCTTTTTCCACTTTTTGCTTTTGGAGTGCTGTG